>NC_056731.1:1875699732-1875895858 GCF_019279795.1 Protopterus annectens | reverse complement strand
TGATGTCATCCACCTTAACAGCACTTGCAGACACTCCCACAACACATAATCTCTGTAACACATGCAATTAGTACATAGTACTATAGTATCTACAACTAGATAAGTAGGGGTTCTAATCACAAAAAAGGCCAACTCTGTTTGTGTGTGTGTGTGTGTGTGTGTGTGTGTGTGTGTGTGTGTGTGTGTGTGTGTGTGTGTGTGTGTGTGTGTGTGTGTGTGTGTGTGTGTGTGTGTATACATATACTCTCTTGCAGCAAAGTGTCAGTCTTGCCTATTTGTGTGCAATGGTTAAATGTTTTAAGGCTCTGTGCTTACCTGCTGCCCCAAAATAGCCCACATCTACCTAGGTATAAATTCTATCTGCTACCACCTACATTTGTAGGTACACAACACTCAGGTGACACATATCATGGGTGGCATACCTTGTCACAGGGTATGCATGCAGAATTATGCTGTCCATGCCATTGTTCCTGACACACTGCTATACACAGATGCAACTAGGTAACCATGCACATATAAAGCCTTACCTTGCTAATGTGATATGTCTGCTTTGCTACCATGCCATTCTGAGCCGCTGTAATGCCACCAAGTCTCCCCAGCATGCTCACTCACACCCCTACAACAGAAGCATACAAAGTTCTGAGACACCTGTCAGTTTGCTTCACCTCCGACAATCAGACATCATACAACAAAGGAACAAACACGTTAATGTGTACTCATGACATATGCCACCAGACAGCACATGTCATGGCATAACAGAACCAAGAACACAACATCCATGGGACCAGACAGCTGGGTTCTACACAAACTACAGAACGAACTGGCACCCCACCTAAGTACCATGTTCAATCATAGCCTCACCTCAGGCTTTGTGCCTGCTGAATGGTGTACAGCAATGGTTGTCCCACTCCACAAGGGGGGAGCCACCACAGACTCCGGGAACTACCGCCCCATTAGCCTGATGAGCCTGGTCTGCAAGGCCATGGAACATATCATCATGGAACTTATAAACAAAGACATTGGTAATCTCCAAACTCCGGATCCCACCCAGTTTGGGTTTGTAAAAGGCAGATCATGTCTTCTAAATCTGATAGACTTATTTGAAGCAGTCACCAAAGCCATAGACAAGGGTAAGGTGGTTCACACAGCCTATCTAGATCTTGCAAGGCTTTTGACACCATCCCCCACTCTGGAATTATAGATAAACTCACTAAACTAGGTATAAATCCCTATGTCACAAGATGGGTTGCCAGCTGGCTCACTGACAGAACCCACACTGTGAAAGTAGCAGACTCCAAATCCAACTTCAGACCAGTGACAAGTGGAGTACCACAGGTTTCAGTTCTGCGTCCTCTCCTGTTTGGTATCTACTTCTCTGAAGTACAGGCTAACACAGAAGGTCTTTGGCTAACGAAGTTCACAGATGACTGAAAACTAGGAGCCATAATTGAAACTCCTAATGATGTGGACATCCTACAAAAGGGCCTCACTGAGACAGATGCCTGGTGTCAAATCCATGGCCTAAAGCTCAGTGCCAAAAAGTGCATTGTCATCCCCTTTGGTAAAAACTCTGTACCCATGAACTACAACATAGGCAGTAGTATACTTAACACCGAAAGTGTGATAAGAGACCTTGGGACACAGGTGGACAGTAGTCTCTCCTTTGATAATCACATCGCTACAGTAGTCAGGAAATCCTTCTACATGGCACACCTCATCACTAAAGGTTTCTCATCCAGAAAAAAAGAGGTCATTGTTCCCCTCTACTCATCACTCATTAGACCCATTATAGAATACAACTCCCATTTTGGTATGTACCTCACAAGACATCTCCAACAACTGGAAAGGCCACAGAAATACCTCACAAAGAGGATTACCGGCCTCACACAAATGCCCTACGCTGACCATCTCAAAAAACTCCAGCTTTACTCTGTCGCATATCGCCTACTCAGAGGTGATCTCTGCCTAACATACAAAACTATGTCAAACCCAGAGCTGTTGGACATGCTCCACTTAAAGAAATCCCAATCCCTCCGAGCTACACGCTCTAGGGACCTAAACCTTGTCACCACAATAAACAGAACATGCCAGAGGGATAGATTCCTGTCCCAGAGACTTCCCATACTCTGGAATAAATTACCTATCTATATCAAACAAAGCTCCTCATTAGCACTCTTCAAGAAAAATCTTGATAATTGGATGGGAAATAGGAAATTCACCCTGGGGATCACCTCTGTTGCTCTGCTCGACAGTGGCACAGGAAAATAATTTTCTTGGATGGCAAAAGCCAGGGTACCTTTTTGGTTGGGCTTGTATAGGCCCCAGGGCTGATAGCCTAGTACCTACCTATGAACCTATGAACCTATGAACCATATGTATGCTCTGTTCCTCATACAGTTGTAGTTTCCCAGTAATATACTAATACATGGAGCCCACAGAAAAGTACTGGCACAGGTATGTGATAGCCTTCACATCCTGCTGCTAATCTGACCTGTTGCAACCTGCTGGTATACCAATCACTTACTAGGTTACTTAGAGTATGTATTATGCCTATTTGGCCCTCTGCCACCCACTGACTTTGCCTTTGTACAGCTTTCTGGCATTAACAGATTGAGGCATATTGACAATCTGTACAGCCAGCTTCGAACCATCAACACCATTAACCATGGTAATGTACTTAGCCCAGTGAGCCACGGAAAGTGAGGTTTAATTACACACACTATCAACAACAGACAGACAGACATACACTGTGTGAGCCCTGCTGTGACCCCTGCATTTTGTGTAAAATAGGACATTTGGCCAGGTTCTTTGTGACAGGCCTGGGATTCTGTGGTCTGTGGCTCTATCCTTGCAAGCATACTGTTACTACAGTTGTATGGGAACACTGGTGTGTTGGGGTTAGCGGACTCTGGTATTGACAGTGTTGTGTCTGCCCTATGACCTCACTATTTGGCACTCGCCTTGCAAACTGGAGTGGGTTTTCCAGCCCTGTGACCTAATTCATATTATGGGGCACCCAGTATTGGTCTGAGTACTTGTTGTCCGAAGTAGCTGTTAGTTTTCTGCAAGTAACCCAGCAACCCACTCTGTTCCCTTACATACATGCAGCACGTCCATACGTATACTACCATAGGCTAGTACCCCATACTTTTGTAGTAAAGGAGAGTGACTTACCTTGTGGATGCAGCAGTTGAGAGACCTGTGTTTCAGGGCTGACTCTGTCTGATAAACACAGTACACAGCCAATACATGGTAAGGTATAGGTTGTGTGGTGTGGCTGGCATACTTTTTACTATGTATGTGAGTTGGAGTAAGGTGTCAGCCCCTAGGACCCTAGGTTGTCAGTGCATGTGCTATGCATTGCCTCTTTGCCAAGGCCAGGGCATACTGGGCATGCCTATGTCTGCCTACAGGGACAGGCTCAGCGGGTTCCTCCTCCAAGTCCCCCTGTGCCTGTGGCTGTGGGGACCTTGGCTGTGGTGGGGGGCTGTGTGTCCCTTCCTTGTAATGGTCCTGCCACAGCTGTTTCTGCAAGATCATGTTGTGCAACATGGCACATACTGTGAGCATCTGTGCACATGTTGCTGGAGAGTAGTGAAGGGCACCAAATGATATATCAAGGCACCGGAACTGTGACTTGAGCAGCCCAAACATATGCTCTATGATGTTTCTAGTTTGTGCATGTGCCTCATTATGGTGTTCTTCATTAGATATGCGTGCATTTCTGATGGGTGTCATCATCAACAGTTCTAGTGTATAGCCAGCATCTCCCAGTAGATGGCCATACGGAATGTCCCCCATGGGAAACATCTGGTACAGCTGTGATGCATGGCAGCTATGAGAGTTGCGATAGCTGCCAGGGATGCCAGCACACACACTCATGATAATGCCCTGGGTATTGCACAAAACCTGGCAGTTGATGGAGTGATACCCCTTGCAGTTGATGTAGACTCTACCCTCCTCACCAGGTGGTGCTTTGATGTGTACATGAGTGCAGTCTATGGCATCCAGCACCTCAGGGTAGTGTGCTACATGGTGGAAGAGATGCATACTGCTGCCCTCTCCTCAGGAGTGCAGGGTAAATAAATGTGCTCACTGGCATGTGTTTGCTTGGCATCCAGGAAATGGTGGAGTACCCTGGATGCAGATGCCTGTGAGACCCCCATTATTTTCCCAGTTGGTATTTGAACAGTACCTGTAGCTAATATTCTCAGGGCTACCCATACCTTTGTTTCCACTGGGATGGATTCCCCTCTGTTTGCTCTGGGTCTAAATTGAGGTTGGCAGAGCTTGGTGAGTTCTTCTAGTATGTCCTTGCTGACTTTGTAGTGCTCTACAATCTCCAGCTCATGTAGCTCCTGGAAGGCTACCCTGGGCCTGAACACTCTTCTCCTTCTCAGTCTGGGCCTATTGTCAGCATCATCATCAGCACTGACCTCAGCCACTAGCACATACAGATGTAGCAGAACAGCAGCAGCCCCTAGCATTCTATCAGTTAAATTCCCATGTCTGTACTCCAATGGTGCAGAGTATGTGGGAAAAATCAGATTGTAGGGTGTATGCATACTTTATAGTGGTGTGCTGCAGGTGCAGCTTGTGTGACTGGCTAACTATGATGCATTCCACCTGCCAGATATATCACTGGTACAGGGGTTTAAATGGCCCAGTGTCTGTGGAACAGAGTCTAACAGTAATTTATATATACGAAAAAATGGAAATGGAAACGGAATTTGGGTTGTGCAATAAAAGTATTTAAAGTTTTCGTGGAGGAGTTGTTTGTTGAACTTGGTATTTTTCTGGTCCGGAGACCTTGGCAGAAGAAAGCTGTGGTGACTTGGGCTGAAGGAGCCGCCGTCTGTGGTTTGTGCTGACATTTCCATTTTTTCGTATTTCAGAGGTTGGTGTTTGTTCTACAGTAATTTATATAGGATTGGCTTTCCCAGGCTTTTACCTTTTTTTTCTTTTTTTTTTTTTTTTTTTTAAAACACCTTCCCTGCTAAGCACTGCATCACCACACACAAAACCCGTGCCACTAGTATAAACACTGTTTAGCAGTCTGGACACAAACCCTTGGACAGGGATGCTCAGCTCAGTGGTGTGCCATGCAAACATGCTTAAACCAGCTAAAACATGTGCTGCAACTAAACAAAGTGTAGCAACAGTGTGTACACCCCTCTGCTTAGCTGAGCTGTGTGCCGTGCAAATGGGCACCACTGAGCTACAATCCACTTAGAAATAGTGTGACTCACCCCCTTTTGATCTCAGCTATATGTTCTGTGGACACCAACATGGTTCAGAGGCTACACCACTTTTATCTGTGGACACAGTAGCCCACTTTTCTATTCAGTAACCCCAGCTCATTTGCATACTGATCAGTGCACACAAGCTGAATACTTCACTACTCCAGGACCTGCCTCCTTAGCAACCACTGAAACCTACTATTGTAGATATTGCTTGCAGGGCCCTATAATGCATTATTCTCACATATGTCTTGTTTTTAAAGTTTACAATGTTTAATATTTTTTTTTCATAATGGCATGTTTGCCCGTAGCAGCACGCAAACGTGATATGGCTATTAAAAAAAATTATTATTTCATATTACATTTTGGGCATGCAGGACATAGTTTTGCAATCCCAGACCTTCTAAAGGGGCATTTGCAGCCCGTGTACAATTTTTCATTTCTTGTACATGGTAATTTTCCATGTACACTTCGGACACCGACTTGGGATCTGCACGATAACTATCTACATGCTGGATCACTCCAGCAACCTCATTTGACCTAATTTGCATGAAATTCCTCTCCATATCAGGTGGGTTGCACTCCACGGACACTTCTGTGTCCACATGCTCGTGCATGCTCCTCTGCTCTATTTACTGGATCGCACCGTTGCCAGTTTCTGTGTTGGAGCCGTGCTGCTATTCTTACATGGAAAATCATTCCATGTAGGCTTTACTGAATTCCCCCCATGGAGTTGTAGACAGAGATATAGTTATAGATGTAGTCTATAGAAACTATGTGTGTGTGTGTGTGTGTGTGTGTGTGTGTGTGTGTGTGTGTGTGTGTGTGTGTGTGTGTGTGCGTGTGTGCGTGTGTGTGTGCGTGTGTGTGTGTGTGTGTGTGTGTGTGTGTGTGTGTGTGCGTGTGTGTGTGTGTGTGTGTGTGTGTGTGTGTGTGTGTGTGTGTGTGTGTGTGTGTGTGTGTGTGCGTGCGTGTGCGTGTGTGTGGTGTGTGCCTGTATGTGTAGTAGGTTTTGGATGGAAACTTGAATCAAACTGTTTTGATGATGATAAGTAATATTTATGAAAAAGAAAAACTGTTCCTATCCAAGAAACATCATCTGGAAGAAAATTGAAAAAAGAAAAGAATATGAATAGTAGGAATGCAGAATGTAAATTAAATTGTGCTGTCCATACACTTTAAAGGTTTACTGAAAAACAGGACAGTTTGTAGATACTTTATTTCAAATTAAGTGAACATTAAAAATAGAAATATTCACTTAATTATTATATGCATCTGAGGTCTGAGCACTCCAGACATTCTTGCCGCTACTGGTTGCCAGGACACAAATGCAAGACCTTTAAAAGATTTAATGTAAAAAGAATGAAACAAGTCTAATACATGGAAACTATAAGACTCTCCAAATCATTCTAAGAAGAGTCCATGAGAAACAGATAAGAAATTCTGTGGATTATGAGAAAACTGAAAATAATAACTCAAGGGTAACAACATTTTGATGGAAATGTTCAGCATTCTTGAGAAACTCTAATGAATTCAGTAATAAGACCAAATGTATATTACTACAATAAAGACCAAGCTGAATATTACATCTATGTAGAAGCACTTGGCATTGAGGGGAGGGACAGTTGCTGAATGCGCAATTAAGTTTCTATTAATTTGCAAACAGTGTTAGGTGTCTGACTAATTTCTAATTGCATATAGTTGACACTAAACCATCTATGTGCTTGTGGGACATCCTGCAATGGTTGAGGGATATTACTGTGGTCCAGCCTATGTTGGCTTGTCGAGCTTTAGGCAATGGTTAAGGGATATTACTGTGGTCCAACCCATGTTGGCTTGTGGGACATCCTACAATGGTTAAGGAATATTACTGTGGTCCGGTCTATGTTGGCTTGTGGGACATCCTGCAATGGTTGAGGGATATTACTGTGGTCCAGCCTATGTTGGCTTGTCGAACTTTCGGCAATGGTTAAGGGATATTACTGTGGTCCAGCCTATGTTGGCTTGTGGGACATCCTACAATGGTTAAGGGATATTACTGTGGTCCGGCCTATGTTGGCTTGTGGGACATCCTGCAATGGTTAAGGGATATTACTGTGGTCCAGCCTATGTTGGCTTGTAGGACATCTTGCAATGGTTAAGGGATATTACTGTAGTCCAACCTATGTACTACTTATGATAGGTAATGTAGCAGAATGCACTACCAGTGCAGACCATACTGTCTGTGGACAGCTGGTATCCACAATCCGTACATTCCAAGACCACAACAGACCTAACCACTCATATAGCTATGTACAGTTCTCTGGTTACCACAGCATCGACTGAGAAAGCAGCAGATGGTCCCACTTAACCATATACTGTTTCACAATCTGAAATGGAGAATGGGTTGCCTGATTCCAAGAAACATACTGTGATGCATTCTAAATGTGAAGTGCATATGGAAATAAACAGTGCGACATGTAGATAAAGAGAATCCACAGGAAGTTGTGCAAACCTCACCATCTGCACAGAGATTGGCCCCTTTGCATAACTATGTCTTAGTTGTCCATCTTTTGGTCTCAGTTGGAATACACAAGTGTGAATGACAATGAGATAAGTAGTGTAAATGCACGTCCTCTATGAAAACACAAGTGTGAATGACAATGAGATCACTAGTGCAAATGCATGTCCTCTATAAAAGCACAAGTGTGAATCAAATGAAATCACTAGTGTAAATTCATGTCCTCTATAAAAACACAAGTGTGAATGACAATGAGATCACTAGTGTAAATGCATGTCCTCTATAAAAACACAAGTGTGAATGACAATGAGATCACTAGTGTAAATGCATGTCTTCAATTAAAGGTAATACCTTGTTCATAGGTTAATACTACGCTGACTGCCCTGAAGGGCCATTATAAACCTAGCCAATAACCTGAGGTCAGAATCAAATTCTGTGTCTTGTACAAACCTCAATGGATGTAGATTAACTGCATGCACAATGCCATGTCAGTGGTACACATAATAGCGTACAACTGAATAAAGTCCTGTAGCCCCCCACACATTGGAGTAAAAATAATTGTGTTATGTTCATATATGTCCACACTCAACCTGAATGCAACATGCAGCACAGCACAGAGACACAACTCATGAAGAGAATAAACATAGGAAAACCACACAGTGTAGCATCATGATAATAAGCACATGCACAGTGTGATCCACCCCATAGTGACCATCTATGGTTCAGTAAGGTCACCCCCAATAAATAACAATCCAACATCACAGTAATAAAACCACTTGAATACAGCAACACAACACATTGCACATTGTGTTAACATATCAGCCTACTGTGATACTATATTATGCATGCTGGCACATGTACCATAGGTACTTAGAAGGAGAGTCTCCGGTCCACTTCATGACCTATGCCTTTACCTCCTGAAAGTACTTGGACTGGCATCACAGAAATAATTCCACTAGAGAAAATATCATCCCTTCCCTGTTCTGTCAGTTGCCAATCAGGGAGCAGAGCGGTCACTCTTCTGTTCCCCTTCTTATTGCAGATTCCATACATTGTTATAATTCAGCACAAACAAGGTGCTTATAATCAAGCTTCCTGAGGAGGAAGAGGTGGGGGAGTTCCCCTTTCAAGCTACCTGGATGCTTTTATAAGCCATGAGAGAAAAACATTTAAACCACTTTCACAAATATCAGCTAGTAGCAATATGTTACACGATTGAGCGGAGGCAAGGGACTCTAATGAACTGCTGGCATGTACAAAACAGCACCTGCATGTTACATGTTTTTATTTGTACTTATTTATCTTACACCTAAAATTCTTACAATGAAGCTTAAGAAAATTCTTGGAAAAATAAAAAATAATCAGCTTTCACCAGGGAATATTACTTATGGGTTGGGAATGGAAGCTGATCTCCAACAGTGAGTATGTAGCTGGGGGTCTAGAAGGGAAAATCTAACAAAAGAGGGTAGGTTTTTGAAGAAATATATTAATATATTTGGTATGGAAGATGTAAACTCAGTAATAGAAGCTGGGAGAGATGTTACATATTATTCCCCAAGGTACAAAAAGTGGGATAGACAAGACAGAAATTATTATTTCATGTGAACATGTGCATTAATTGAAAATTTCATACGCATCCAAATAACTAATTAAGATCACACTCCAGTAATAACCAAAATAAAAATTCACAAATGACAAGTAACAAGAAGGTGCAACCACTTCACTAAAAAAGTAAAACCACAGTCACTTTTTATGAAGTCTTTGACGAAAGCGGCAATTAAAGGATTTATACACTAAAAGCTGTGATTTATTCCTTGTTCCTGGTCTGTGGTTTTTACTTTTTTACTAAAATAAAAATGCAGGTTAATTAAATAAAAATGAGATACTGGTACTTCCCCACCTAAGAATTTAAGGAATGGGTAGTGAAAATTATTCGGAGTTATTAGAGAAGATAGAAATTTCTCCAGAAAATATAGCTAGGGAGAAGGATACATTGGAGAAGTAACAAAAGAAAAAGAAATATGGTTAAGAAGTATCCCAACATGTCCTCATTTTAAAAAAACCTAAAACATTATCTCAGTACCAACTGCCTGTGTCCCTGTATGGCTCCTGGCTAGTCTCCCTCTCCTATTATTTATCAACTCCTTTCTCTCAGCACCTTTAAGCAGCTAGTGTTTGTAATCTCATTTTTTCTCATTTTTCCTTTTTCAGACTATCTTGCATACCCTCTTGTTAAAATCTACTTATCACTGTATTGCATTATACTACATGCTTTTTCTCACTAGTTGCTCTTAGGTATGTTGTTAATGGCATTGTTCTAATACTGGTGCAAATGATTACATTTTATTTTCCTTATAATATAGTTGTACATGATTACATTTAATTTTTTCTTTATAATGCATTTTGTTAAATTTGCACATTTTAATATTCTTGTTCTAAATAACTTGGACTAGTATCTATGTACCGCACTGGAGCTTGTTTCCCCGGGTCTCCGCTGAAAACGGGCTACTTGCCAAGTTGGACACTACCTAGTTAACAAATGAAATTAAAATAAATAAGTACAATAACTATTCAGAGGGACCAACTGAGATAAGGGAGGTACTGAGGGTGGGAGGTTGGCATAATGGTTAAGGTGTTTACCTTACAGACACAAGGTGCAGGGTTTGATTCTCACATTGGGTAATTGGCTTGGCTTAAAATGGCCCACAAGGGCACTTAGCCTAGTACTAATCTATGAACCTATGAACCTATGAACAAAGGTTAAAGTACTGCAGAACAGGAGGAATCTCACAGAATAAGAAGAGATGCAACTGCAAAGTGCTAAAAAGAAAACAGCAGCTGTTTGTTCATCATGTGAAGTTTTTTATGTGGGTGTGACCACCCATAACACGTCTAAGACAAATAGGGAACACTTGCATTCGGTGAAAGATGAATGTAGTGCCTTGCTTAGACAGTCTCAGGTGTGCGTTAATTTTTAAAAGTTCTATTTTACAGTTTTGGAATGTGTTGCTTTAGATTATAGAGGAGTGATTATAAAAATAATCTAGAAAAGCAGGAAATGTGGTGGCAAATTAAATTACAGGCTGATAAATTTCCTGGTTGAATAAGACTGTTAGCATTAAATGTTTTTTTAAAAAAACAAAAATATATGAAATAGATAGTTTGTAACATTTTAGGCATGTGCTTAAGTTTTTTTTTTTAATTCTTATTTTTAATTAAAAAGTTGATTGATTGATTGATTGATTGATTGATTGATTGATTAATAGTTTGTTAGTTAATTTTAATTGGCTGGTTGTGGTTAAAATCATGTGAATATCTGTTTTAATGTATTCTGATGAAGTCTTGCTTTGGACAATAGCATTTAATATTAAAGAGAATCTTAATTTCTCCTTCACGAGTTACGTAGATATTGAGTGATTTGTTGTTTGTTGCTACCTGCTTTTTCACCCTACCTGTCCTTGGCATTGAAGTTTGTTTGGAATGTTTTGCACAAGGTCTGGTTATGGTGTTCCTAGATAAAGGGACTTGGATGGTACTTTAACCATGCACGCTGCTCCGGATGAGATGGGTGATGTATCTGAAGGTTTACAAAGCAGTATTGAAGGCACAAAGCATCTATTTCTTTATTTTCTTGACAGCTTAGCCAGCAATTCAGTAATAAATGGTTCTTGAAACATTTCTTCTGAATTTTAATCTATTAGACCTAACTGTTCAAATAATATATCCTGTTCGTGTTCTGGAATTAGTGAACTGATTAAAACTATGAGTACTGGACTGGATAATTTCTTTGCTAATATGCCCAATCCATTTAGCTGTCCCAAGCAGGTTTTTGAAGCTACAAATAATGAAGGTGTGGGATTTAGTTACCCCACCTAATTCAATACTATCAGCTTACAATAGCCCATAAATCCCTTCACCACCCTGAAAATACACCAATGCTCTCCACCCTTATAAAACCCTACAACAACCTAAAAAACCTTCGCTCTTCTAATAAAATACTGATTCAAACTTCTCTATCAAAGAACACTGCAGGTGACTCTATTTTTTCCAACTCAGTTGGTAAAATTTGGAATCAACTTCCTCCAGACCTAATAGCCCAAACTTCCATCACACTAGTTAAAACTAAACTGAAACACTTTCTAACCAACCACTGGCTATGCTCTTGCTGATCTTTTACCTCCTCCCATCTCCTGCATCCTTTTTACTTTCTCCCATCTCTATTTTTTCAATTTTTCATTTCTACTGAGAAATGGACTCTCTTATCTATAAACTATACTTTTCTCAAAATTTTATTGCTAACTTTTAAACAATTTAATTAATGCTGTCTCATATTATGTGTACCAGTACTTAAGTAACGTCTTTATCTGTATATCCTCATATTGTGGTTTAAATGCCTTGTGTATTTGTGCTTTAAATGCCTTATGTATTTTGTTTATACTTCTTGTTATCATCTATTAGATAGCGGAGATTTTCTCCTCGGGCCTCCACTGAAAATGGACATGTATCCAGTTGGACTAGCCCGGTTAACAAATGTAAAATAAATAAAATAAATAAATTTAATGAATTGTTAAAAACATTTGAAAATAAACTCAACATGTATCGGAGTCTGATTTACAAGAACTATTATTTTTGTGAGTGTATTGTCTCTAGAATTGTTCTGAAGGGTCTGAGGTTTTACAAATTTCCCAATGGTTTAAACGAGCATGGCCCTTTCTTTAATACACTTGTTGAATTTTTCAATAATTCAGGGTTAGAGTTAATTAAAATGCTTTTAGAGTGCAATGATCAGTTTATTCAAGTTCTTAATGATGAGCTTAAAGACCTGGATGTTCATATTTCTGCCTTTTTACATCAGACACAAGTTTTGTCAAGCTATCACAACATTTTGATGTTGTTCATAGAAGTGTGCACATAAATACAGAGAGAAAAAAGACAAAGTTACTAAGGGATACCACAGCATATAATAACGGTACCACATGTACAATACACTTTTTACATATGCAGAGGTTCTCAATAAAAACATATCTAAACAAAAGAGACCTCTGAGGCAAAAACACACATGCATATCACAACCCACAGCACCAAGTACCACATGTAGTACACATGCCTGGGTCTCACAGCCTCTAAGACCCAGCCACAAATCCAAAATACTAGTCATTAGAGACTCTATCATGAGACACACAGATGTGCCCCTCACCAGGCTAAACAAGGAGAAAATCACAGTAAGCTGTTTGTCAGGTGCTAGAAACCACCATATCACACACACACACTCAAGTCTCTTAACAACAGGTACTGTTATGACTCTGTCATAGTCCATCTTGGTGTGGATGGCTTGAGCTGTTTTTCTCTGGACTATATGAATAGACATGGTTGAGCTAGCTGAATATGTGTCCCAGGTAGGAATGTCCCTTCCTAGCCTTAAGCAGCATCCTACCATCACCCAGAAGGATGCCTCAATACAAACAGAAAATGATTGACTTTAACAATTGACTTAGTTTCTGGTGTCATTCCAAGAGAATCCAGTACCTGACCGCCTGGGAGGACATGATTGACTGACCACGATACTTTGCCAGACAGAGATGGCCTTAATCTGTCTCCCCTGGGCTTCAGGCTTCTGACAAAGGCTCTTGCTTCCCATGTAGTGCCTTATTTAGGCAAAGTCATGAGGACAAAATTACCAACATGAAAAATACTTCTAAACAAAATTTAAAGGTCATGTTGTTAAATGCTAGGAGTCTTAGCATGAACCTGCAGTCATTGCAAGCATTCCTTGCTCTGGAGGATGCTGACATTTGTGCAGTCACTGAAACCTGGTTCAAAGCTGCAGAGAACACCCCAGCCTTACCAGCTTACTCATCCTACCATACTTTCAGACCCCAAACAGAGGCCTACAAAGCCAAAGGAGGCAATATTTATCAAATACATACACACCTCCAGGCTGGTTAACAGTATGGCACACAGGAGACACTCCAAATGCAGTTAACTGTTGACAAAACACCTATTCGCATCATGTCTAGGTACAACCCCCCAACCATGACCTAGGACTAATAAAAAAAACAGATCCGTTGGCAGGAAAGAACACCAGCTGTAATTAAACAACCAAAATGACTAAGCGCTTTCACCCAGAGTTGGGCTTCATCAGAGTCAGTGTAAAACAGCACCAATAACATTTATATAGCAATTAGTGTTAATTAATTGGACAAATTACACTCCAAATTGTTAAATGCATTTAACCCCCAAGTACCCAATTTCCTTCAACAAAAAAAGTTTCCACATATTATGCGTTGGCTTGATGTCCATGCTAAAGCAACAGCAAAGTTAAAAATAAGAATAAATAACTCACTCATTTTATACAATAAAGAAGTAAAACCTAACCATAAATTTAATATTAAATAAACACCTAAAATGTTCATACGTTATAAGAACTGTGATTTGTATTTTAAGAACTGTGATTTGTATTTTAATACGCATGCTGTTGAAGTGTTGTCATTGATGCCCGGTGCATTAGATGCATCCAGGAGTAACTGCCATAAACATTCCCTAACTTCCCGTAAAGTTTTAAGATCTCCCCCAAAAATCACGTCTTGGCAGTCTATCAATGACAAAAAATAAAAATCTTTTTAAATTACTACAATTCTTGCTGTGGTTAAATAGGGCATAAGTAGATTTTTTATTTTTAATGTCCCTATTGTGCTCAAGTATTTGTAATCTCAACTTTCTTGTGGTCATACCCTCATAAAATGCAGTACAGGATACACATGTAGCCACATACACAACCATACTTGTGTTAAAGTTACAGTACCCAGGACATTTTAATGTCTTCTTGTAACTGCAAATCTGTACATATGGTCCATTGTTAATAAATTTACAAGTGTTACATGTACCGCATTTACCCATCCTAGCAGGTCTCTGACTGGTTATCCAAGAAGTTTTTTCAAAAAAGATCTTTCAAATTTAGACCTCTGCTATTAATAAACCTTGGAGCATACCTAATTACAACTTTTAATTCCTGAGTGAAAACACTATCCCATACAGTGTGTATAATATTCTTAACCTTTGTTCCTGTCGGATTGTACTCAATAACCATACCAGAATGGTAGTTCTGACTGGGGTTGTTGCTGTCATGTATTGTATCAAGATTTCTGTTGTTATCCAGCAAAATAGGCCTAAAGTCATCAGTTCTCCTTCTGTCAATTTCTTTACTAACATTAGTTAGTAAATCAGAAGGGTACCCTCTCTTTCTGAATGGGTCTATGTCATATATTTGAATGTCCAAAATGTCGAATACCATATGTTTTTTCGACCATATGGTCAACATTTGGAAGTTCGAATATAGAATAAAAAAAAAAAAAAGAAAAGAAAAACACACCTTAACAGTGCGAGATGGGGTGCAAGCCATCCTGCATCCCCCACACCCCCCCTACTTAAATATACCAACTCCGAGACCGCACTTCATTGTAGAAAATGGCAATTCTCCCATTCTGCACCATACGGCACCATTAAAAGTAAATTTTCGAACACTTGAAATGTCGATCATATGGTCTCGACCATATGACATTCGACATTTCCAGTGTCCGAAGATTTAACATAGACCCTTCTGAACACATCTATCAACTTGTCAAGTTCAACCCTAAAACAAATATCTTGACTAACTATTCTGGACATACATATCATCTGCCCCTTGACTACATTTTTCTTTTGATAGTCAGGATGACAGCTGTCATAATGTAAGAATGAATTACTGTATGTTTTTTTACAAAAAATATTAGAATGTATTTGACCATTTTCTTTATATAACCGTATGTCCAAAAAAATTAATTTTAACCTTGTCGAAATGACTTGTAAATTTTAAAAATATTGTTGTTTCATTCAGATAGCCAATGAATTCATCAAGTTCATGCCTGGAGCTCTTCCATAAATAAGTACATCATCCAAATACCTCAAATACGTCAAAATTGTGGACATATACTCAGACTTAAATACAAATTGCTCTTCCCATTCAGCCAACACAAGGTTGGCATAAATGGGTGCACGTCTGGCTCCCATCACTACCCGGTCATCTGTTTATAATATTCACCATCAAACAGTGCGTAGTTGTTGAGTAGTACAATCTCCATTACGTCCACTAAGAGGCTCCTCTTTACTTGATGCAGTTCACTGTGTTTTGCCGAATTATTACTAAACCAGTCTAACCCAGTTTGGTGGGGGAGCACATCGACTGTTACAAACCAAAATTCTTCAATACATTCCACCTAGATCTAGGACCTAGGATGCCCACGACACCTATCTGGACTTACTTGAATCCAACAAGATTCATCCCTCTACCCTAATCCTGGGTGAATTTAACTACCCAACCATAGAGTGGAAGACCTATTCTAGTCCAAACACGAATGCCAAGAGATTCCTTGACTTCATCATTGCCAATGCATTGGATCAGCTGATTGACACCTCCACAAGAGGTGAAAATATCCTGGATCTGGTACTAACCAACATGAGTAGCCACTGTAACACCCCTACAACGTCATCCTCCTTGGCAAGATCTGACCATACAGTGATCACTTTCAAAGTCACCATTTCCCCTGACCCACCCTTTGCCAAGGTCAAACAAAAAACTTTTCCAAAGCTGACTAATCTCCTGAGAGCAGGTATAAGCAGCTTCACAGCCACTGTCCTTTCAGTTGGAACTAGCACTAATGTCCAAGCCTACACCAAAAAACTATATGAGCACTTATATAGCTGCATGGGCTCAGCAATATCAGACAGGACCAAATCATCTTCCTCAAGGATGAGTAAATCTGTCTGGTGGACAGCAGCAATAAATAAACTCTATAATAAAAGGGAAAAATTGCTGTCCAGGACCAAGAAGGAGCAGGTGCCATGTTGGAAGAAATCTCTCATTTGTCTGAACAAGCAAATAAGGTCACTGGTGAAATCCTCTAAGGTTAACTTTGAGTCCAAATTGGCCACATCCAGTGAAGACAATCACAAGGCCTTCTTCACATACGTCTGTAATCTCAAAGGTAACACCCAAATCTGCTCTGAACTGTTGGTCAAGAACACCACATACATGAATGCCATAGATATAGCCAACCTGTTGGCAGAGAGGTTCAGTGAAGACTTCACTCCCCTGTCCCCCACATCAGTAAACCAGGACACCCCTGTACCTGCACCCCTCTCCTCATCACCAGGGAGCAGGTTTTCAATGTCCTCTCAAAGGCAAAAAAATAAAGCCTCCGTGGGACCTGACAACATCTCTGGCTGTGTACTACATGAACTCAGGCTTGAGTCCTCAGCACCATTAGGCACCCTATTCAACCAAAGCTGAGCACTGGCTTCATCCCAGCTAAATGGAGGATGGACACTGTCATCCTTCTACACAAAGGTGGAGTGTCCACTGACTCAGGCAGTTATAGGCCCATCAGCCTAACTAGCCTGATGTGCAAGGCCAAGGAACACATTATCATGGACCTTATAAACAAGGACATTGGCAACCTCTAAATGCTTGATCACACACAGTTTGCTTTGTCAAATGGAGATCATGCCTGTTAAACTTGTTCAACTTCTTTGAAACAGTCACCAAAGCCATTGACAAGGGAAATATGGTGCACACCACCTACCTTGACCTAGCCAAAGCCTTCAACACTATTCCCCACTCAGGCATAATAGATAAACTCTCCCAGCTAGGCATCAACCCATATGTTGCTAGATGGGTAGCTAACTGGCTCACTGATAAAACCCACTCAATCAAAATAGGAGAAGCCACCTCTAGTAGTAGACCTGTAACAAGCGGCATACCCCAAGGATCAGTCTTGGGGCCTCTACTGTTTGGGATATACTTTCCTGTGGTGCAAGCCAAAACCTTTGGTCTGTGGCTGATCAAGTTTGCAGATGACTGCAAGCTGGGCACTGTCTTAAATTCATGTAGTGATGTGAACATCCACCAAGAGGGCCTTACCCAAACTTATGACTGGTGCCAGAAGCAAGGCCTCAAACTGAATGCCAAGAAATGCATCATTATTCCCTTTGGGGAAAATGGCATCCCCACTAATTATCACACTAATAACATAGTACTAAGCACACATTCAGGTGTGAGGGACTTGGGCATCTAGGTTGATAGCAACCTGACTTTTGACCACACTATTGCCTCTGTTGTACGGAAGTCTTTCTACATGGCCCACCTAACTAAGGGTATTTCATCCAGGAACAAGGAGGTCATAACGTCCCTGTACTCCTCCATTATCAGACCCATTAGCGAGTACAATGCCCCCTTCGGCATGTACCTTGCCAAGCACATGCAGCAGCTGGAGAAACCACAGGAACCAGGAAAGTCTAGGGTCTCAAACACCTATCCTATACAGATAGGCTAAAAGCCCTGTCCATCTGGCATACAAGGCCATCTCAGACCCAGCCTTGATGGAGTTGTTGCATATCCGTAAGTCAAACTCCACTCACACAACCCTCATACAAGGCCTCAACATGGTCTGTGACATTAATAAAACTTGTTTGCAGGATAGATTTGCATCCAAAAGACTTCACCATCTGTGGAATAGACTCCCTCTCCATGTAAAGCAGAGTACCTCACTAGCCCTTTTTAAGAGGAACCTGGATGACTGGATGGAAAACAGAAAATACACCCCTGGGATCCCCTGGACAGGGGAAACAGGTGCTGACTTTGTGGTAACATGGGCAAAATTCTTGGCCGGGCTTATAAGGGCCTTCTGACTGATAGTCTAGTATCCTCTTATGAACCTATGAACCTATGAACCTATGAAGCTATCCACTTCCTGTTTCTAGTTTAAAGTATACTGTCTGGCCAGGCAGTACACTTAGTGATGTAGCACCATTTGATAGAAGTGCAGTTGAAGTTTCCAAAGTTGTTGGGACTAATAACAAAGACAATCTTGTTTTTTTTCAGCACACCAATAACAATGACAATTTTTTTTTGTTAGACCTTCTGAGATAATCAGACAGAATAGCTAATCAGTGAGTCAAAATTTCTCAGCCATTGGAATTGTTTCAGAGGGAGCAGTCAGTACAGCAAACCAGAGGGTGACTTTCCAACAAGGGAAGAGGGAGAATGTGGAGACACAGCAAGTTAATTCAAAGGATAAAGCTCGTTTTATGGAAAAATGTGTTGTTCTGGCTGGTAACAATTATAATTTCACTAAAGAAACATTTGACAATGTAGAAGATGGTTTGTTAGAGAGAGGAATGTCTTTTATACCTAGTTGTTGTTGTGTCTTTCGGCTTTTCCCGGTTAGGGGTCGCCACAGTGGAACTCCAGTCCACTAATGATTGGCAGTAGATTTTTATGTGCCGAGTTGCCAGCCCTGATGCACAACCTTCAACGAAGGTATACCCATTCATGCATATTTCCAGACAGAAGACGCTCTAGCTGAGAATCGAACGGGACAACGTCTTAGTGTCAGGTGACAGCGGTACCACAGCACCACCACCGCAGTGTCTTTTATACCTAGCAAGTGTGCTAATTTGGTTAGGACACTTTTGGATATGAAATTATTTTATAGGAAACTTAATTCTCAATATGTTTCCAAAGATATTAGATTTTTGGAAGGTAATGTATGAAGAAGGTCTACTACATTTAATCCACCATTATAGTCTACCATTCAAGCATTTCATGACTCGTGTGAAAAATAAACTATTGGTATATTCAATAGGAAATAAAAAAAATAGTTATTTCAATCTTACCAAAAAGGAAAGAAGTTTGTTATCTGAATTAACCAATAAGTGTGAGCTGAGATTTATGAAGGCCAACAAGGGTAGTGGATTAGTTATCATGTATCATAGTATGTTGCTGCAACTGAGAAAAGGTTAAACAATACATCTAAATATAAGTTACTATCTTCATTATATATACAGTCTAGATAAAAATATATAGGTAATGTGTTGTTAGATCTGTTTACCAATAATTTTATTACGGTTGAGCTCTACCAGTTTATGAATGTGAAATTTCCTAAGATGGCTGTTCTTTTTTGTGTGCCAAAATTACATTCTCAACATTTTCTCTAACTTTTACACCAATAATTTCTGCCTCTGGTAATGCCACGGAAGAGATGTCTATGTTTTAGATTCCTTTTTTTTAATCCTTTAGTGCAGAAGTTAGATAGTTATGTCAAGGATTCATGGGATTTTTTTAAATTCCCTGAAATGTTTTAAGTTTGATATTAATCAATATATTTTGTTTACACTTGATGTTGTCAGCTTATACAAGTATTCCTATTGATAAAGGTTTGGAAATATACAAGTATTCCTACTGATAAAGGTTTGGAATACTTGAGATTATTTTTGTCCTCTATGACAGATTTTTCCAACACAAGTATCAACACTTGTTGTTTACCTATGGAGGTGATATTGGAAAATATTTTTTTTTTCTTTTCAATGGCAAATATTATCAACAGTTGAAAGGGGTTGCAATGGGTGCACCAGTAGTTATGAGAGGGTGGGATTCCCAGATTCTATTAAATATAATTTTTTTAAGCAGCATGTTTGTTTTTATAAAATATTTGTTGATTATTTATTTTTGTCAGCAATGGAGCCACATATTATTAAGTTTGTTGTTGAGGACAATAACAATACTGACTTTTTAGTATTAACAATAGGACAAGTGGGTTGTAGTGTGACATATTTGGATGTTTTAATTACATGCGACAATGATAATAATATCTTTTCTAGTAAGAATTTTTAGAAAAGTATGTTTTTCAAATAATTATTTATATTATACTAGTGCTCACCCTATTTTTATCAGAAAATAACATACCTAGAGGAAAAATGATCAGACTATCCAGATTAACCACCAATTAATTTCATTTTAGCTGGAGTTAATGAATTACTTGAGATGTTTTGTAATAGAGGCTAGAAGTGATTTATGTTAAAGTCCACTGCTGAAGAAATATTGCACAAAAGAAATGAGTCCCCCGCCCCTATTATAGTAACAGGATTGGTTAACAAGTCTAGTAACACTATTACTACTAATTATGAAAATTGTTTTGTGCTAAGCATGATGGCTTATAATTTAAGTATAAAAATGTCATTCTTGACAACTGGAAAATTATTAAGGGCAATCCTGTTTTGCATGTAATTATTAATCCTGGTCTTAATTTGCTTATAAAAAAATCTAAGACTTTTCAACAGTATTTCGAATTTGGAAACACTAAGGTGCCTGCTATACATACAAGTAAACCAAAGGGAATGTATAGGCATGGTTTTTTGCAAGGCATGTCATTTTATAATGGAAGGACCTAATATTTGTTTGTCACATTTTGACAGGTCCATTACGATTAAGGAATACTTTAATTGTAATTCTATTGGACTAGCATTTATGGCTATTTGTTCATCCATTGAAGCTTTTTATGTGGGTATGACCACTCATACGTTGTCTAAGAGAATTAAGGAACACTTGTATTCTATTAAAGTGAAAGATGAATGTAGTGCCTTGTTTAAACATTCTCAAGTGTTTAATTCTCAAAAATTAATCATTGAACTTTGGCCCATGGTGCTATGATACCAAGTAAATGTATAGGCAGGCTTGTGTTGACACATGGTGTTCATTATGAAGAACCATGAACTATGTCCATCATTCTCCATGTGAGTACTGAAGCGGAAAAGTTCATGGGTGCCGGAATCATAGAGCCAGGGGGAGGGGGAGCCACCCCACTTTTACAGCTGTAAGACCTGTCAGGAAAAATTAATGAAGTGGAGTTTTCACACTAACATGCCCAACTAAACTAGCTGTTCTTCTTCTCTTATTGCTCTGTGTTACAGGAGTGTGTGTGTGTGTGTGTGTGTGTGTGTGTGTGTGTGTGTGTGTGTGTGTGTGTGTGTGTGTGTGTGTGTGTGTGTGTGTGTGTGTGTGTGTGTAAAATGCCCCAGTTAGGTATACCTGGTGGTTAGTGTTACTCAGGCTCAATCAAGAGCCTGAATTCTCCACCCATGCCACCACTTGTGTTTCAGGGAGTTGAGTCCATAGCTCTCAACTGTCCAGATTTTCACAGAATATTTGGCTCATACTTTTGGTCTGTTCCTCTTAAAATTTTTGGTTTTCTGACAAATCAGTGAGAACTGAATTCATTAAAGAATGATAGCCCTTTTAAGCTTCAGTCTTCCTATCTTTCAGGAAGCACATGGTAATGCATAACACTTTACGTTAGCAACTTTCTAAGATTATACAAGCAACATTTAAAATGTGTTCCTGGTTTTGGGCCTTTGCCCCCTCCCCAAATAAATTTTGGCTTTTTCCAGATTTCTTGTGCTGTGAAGTTGAGATATTTAGTTGAGTGTCAAGTAGCTTTTACAAGGATGTGAGAGATTCAGGGGAAGAGAAGTTTAATGCTATTAATGCTAAGTCCTTTTCATTGTTTGTGGCACAACAGGTAGTATAGTTGCTTCTGATGCAAAAGGCTGTGGGTTCTACTCCCACAGTATGCAGATAGATCACTAATACTGTATTGTATTGTACTTTAAAGAGAGTGGATGCTGCAGTCCTATGAATGTCCTTCTTTGGAGGAGTTACCTAGTAACTATGTTTCCATTATCAGTTTGCCATCCATTTCCGATTGCAAAATTACTAGCTTTTCATTTTTTAATGTAGCATAGGCAATTTATTCTTCAAGGGCAACAGGCACTTTATTTGTAGATGAAACAATAAAATATAAAATTGTTTGCTAGCAGCAACCTCTTCATTAGTTACAGATCCTTTTAATTTGGAATTATTTAGATGACTTACTTCTGTAGAGATTTTGCATGTTTACTGGTCTTGGTGGATTGTAATGACAGAAGTTTGAGTGGCCTTTTATGGTTGAAATTTTCTGAAATGGGTAGTTTTGTCATTATTGGTTCATACATTTTGTTTCATTGATTACTAGAAGACTATTCAAAACTACAAATTTAAAACACATTCTAACAAGTGGTGCCATATTATACAAGGAATATAATTTAATACAATCATGTTAATACAATCAGGAAGGAGAATCAAAGAATGCACACATGTACGCTTACTCACAGGATGCAGGAGATCAAAATAGGCGAAAAGACCAGTCACCAATGGTGTCCCCCAGGGTTTGGTGCTTAGACTTTTTCTGTTTGGCTTATACATCTCAAAAGTAAAAGGAAATGCCAAAGGGCTTTGGCCGACTAAGTTTGAGATGACTGCAAGCTAGGAGCAGTTACTGAATACCCAAATGACTTAACCATAATGCAGGAAGGTTTGTCCCAAACAATAACTGGTGCCAGAATCATGAATTGAAACCAAACTCCAAGAAATACAGTATCATATCATTTGGGAAGCCATCTACTCCAGGGAACTGCCAAATTGACAATGCACCCTGAGAACTGACCCAGTTGTTTGGCATTTGGGAACTTGTGTGTACAGTGACATAACTTTTGACCAATATGTGCCCAGAGTCATAAGAAAGTCTTTCTATATTGCACAGCTTATAAACAAGTTGATTGTGACTAGATCTAGAGATATTATTGCCCCCTTTTACAAAGCCCTCATTAGGTCAATCATTTTGTATATTGCCGACTTTGGCATGTATCTGTCCAGACCCATACAACAATTGGAATGCCCACAGAGATACCTTACTAAAAGGATACAGGTCCTAAACAATAGGTCTTGCATGGACCACCTCAAAGATTTATCACTATACTCAGTATCCTACAGAGTGCTTAGAGGTGACATGTCTGGCATACAAGGCATCCCCTGACCTAATACAGATGGACCTACTAAACATCAGCAAGTGAAATGGCATCAGAAATACTCAGTCCAGGTATCTAAACTGAATGTTGTGGAGAGATGGATATATATCACAGAGGCTACCACTGTTCCAGAACAGACTATCCATTCAAGTAAAATAAAGCTCATCCCTGTCCATATTCAAATGCAACTTGGATCTAAGGATAGGTAATAGCAAATGTACTCCAGGACTGCACCTTGTGCCACTAATGGATAGAGGTAGTTCCTAAATGCTGCATCCCTTACATGGGTCTCTTCAAATTATCTATGGCATGATCACAGTTATTCTCACAAGGGCTAATATACAATTATCAGCCAAGGGATAGGTAAGACCGATCAGGAAATGTTAATTCAAGCACCAAAAGGGAATTGGAAAAGCTTAAAATGTCCTCCAAGTGAACCTATGTTGTGGTAGTAAATAGTTTTAAAAAATTGCCTTTTTTAGATCACTAAGTGACCCCTCTCATCCCCCTTCCCCCAGTGTTCAACAGCTTCCAGCACCTCTGGGAATGTTTTACCCAATCAAGAAAGAGTCCCACAATCTTCAACAAGGCTGACTACGTGTTAAGAGCATATTCACAAATGGCAGTTTTCTTTTCTGTTACTCACAGCTATACTGGAATAACAATGTCAGTTACTTTCACAAACTGCAGCTGTACATAACTAAACCTGGGGCCTTTAACTATCCCTGCAACCATACAGAGTTTTTCCCAAAGGAATACCTACAGAATAGAAAAGAGATCACCCTAAAATGAGAAGCCTGGTTCCAGACCCACTGCTCTTTGCAGAGGTAATATCAAGTATATCTAGCTGGTGCTCTGGATCTTTCTCCTGCAGTGAGATGACATTCCACATCCCAATACCCAGTTTCCATGTTCAGGGTTATTCCATTGTAAGGCATTCTGCTAATGCAAGCCAGGTGACTGGTACTGTAGCCAAGCCCCACCTTTTTCCTTGTGGGTGGTAAACTTACTCAGATCTGCATGTTAACTTTTGGAAGAAGCCTGGCTGGGCTATGCAGGTCACCTGACCACAAGGTGCACACTGATTGACACCACCTCCAGACTAGCATCCAGGGCTGGGGATAGGTGTTCTTGTTCTAGGTGAAGTTTTCTTTAATCTTTAAAATATCTATAATTGGTTGATAAGTTAAATCATCAAAAGTCGAAATCTAAGCAGGTTAACTACTTTAAGGCTTTACCTCAATATAATTGCTTAAGACCAAAGGCCTTTTTCATGCTGTGACCTCAGTTTGCTGTAGTGTTTGAATCCTTTATATGCTTGACGTTTAACTTGTTCTAGTTTGTTCACTGGACAATGGAATAGCTTTGTCATGCATAGTTTTCATTTACTCTATTATGTAAGCTCTTGGAAAACATCAACCCATATTCATAAATACCTGCTAATCATGCTAAGCTTTTGTGTGCAATAAGCATGATGTTTATGATTCAGGAAACTGCAGTACACATCATGGCCAGCTACAAAACAAGGGTTAGTAGCAGAATATGCTAATGGCTATGCTGTATGTTACTGAGGTAAAAAATGGTGCAGGGATTCAAAAATGTATAAAACAAGTGTGAATATGGCTTGCTGTCTTTAGCTGTAACTTCCAACACATGCTGGAGTACAGACACAACAATACTTTAAAAAAGATGTTAGGGGTTGCTGCAGCTATCGTAAACTTGTACGTGGAGCAAGCTCTGACAGGGGCAGCCACTGACCGTGCCAGACATCATCCAAGAAAATGCAGGGTATTTAGACCATGGTTAACATATCATGCATTATGTAATACAGAGATAGTGGACCACAACAGGGTGGACAGACACACAATAGAGAACACAGTCAGCATCTGCTCTTCCCATCTGAGACCCTATACATATCTTAGCTACAGGGACCTTCCAGCAGCCTATAGGGGGCACAGTGAATGTATCACAGACCTCAGCCTCAAGGATACTCCACCAGTTCCTTGATGCAATGGTACAACATATGAGGGAACATATATGGCTTCAATGTACTGCAGAGAAGAGAGCTAGTGCTATGCAATATTTCTATACTATACCATATTTCTCTGAGGTAATGGATACTATATACTGCACCCACATTGAAATAAAGGGCCCACCTGGTGATCTAGGAATGAGGTATATCAACAGAAAAGGGTAGCATCCATTAACTTTCAGGTGGTCTGTAATGCAAAACGAATCCTCTATAAAGTGTGTGCAGGCCACCCAGGCAGTTTCCGCAACTCCCATATTTGGTACACTTGTGACTCTACAGAAGGTTTACAAGGAGAGGCTTCTCACAGAGACATCTAGTCTGAGATGCAGGCTATACCCTAGAACCTTTACTCATAACTCCCATGAGAAACCCACACAATCCCAATGAGCAAGGTTATGTATACGCCCATACTAGAAATATTATAGAGCATATATTTGGGCTTCTTCTCAAATCATGGCTCCTATCTAGCCACATCAGGAGGTGACCTGAAATATGACTCTGCTACCTCTACAGAAATCATTTCTATTTGTTCCATCTTGCAGAACATCATACTCAGAAAAAAGTTACATCAGTGTGCCCCAGCACAGGTACTGCAGTCCCTAGCATCAGAGGTAGTGGCAGCTGACACAGATGAGGAGTCAGATGTGGAACAAGCAGCAGGGGTGATCATGGCAGATGGAGGTGAGCAGAATATGCCATGGCACTGGCTAAGAGACAGAGGGCCACACATATACTCACAACTTAAGTAACATAAAAGCTAAGCACATACAAGCAGTAACATTGATACATACAAGCAAGTTAGACTTTGTTACACATGCACAAGTTGGCTAATGTGAGCATCAGACATAGGCAAACCCAGTAGCGGTTTGTGATCAACACATTGCTGCTGTCTATATATCACACCACACTGTCCATTCCCACAAATGTATGTCATGTAAAGTACACGTATGTGCTGTGTGGTACTACTAATCAGACTTCTCTTGTGATACATGCTGTTAATATATGTTTTTATAGTATGTGGACTTAGGCGGGTTTTCAAATCCAGCAGTGTGTAGTATGAGTGAGAGAGAGAGAGTGTGTGTGTGTGTGTGTGTGTGTGTGTGTGTGTGTGTGTGTGTGTGTGTGTGTGTGTGTGTGTGTGTGTGTGTGTGTGTGTGTGACTGTAACGACTTAAACATCTGTCTTATCCAACATATCTGATGTGTATACTTTCTCTGTGTTCTGTGTGTGGTGGTGGTGCTGCGGTAGCGTTGTCGCCTCCCAGTAAGACGTTGTCCTGTTTGATTCTCAGCTAAAATGTCTTCTGTGTGGAAACATGCGTGAATGGGTGTACCTTGGTTGAAGGTTGTGCGTCAGGGCTGGCAACTCGGTACGTAAAAATCTACTGCCAATCATTAGCGGACCGGAGTTCCGCTGTGGCGACCCCTAACTGGGAAAAGCCGAAAGATACAACAACATACTTTCTCTGTGTTTACATGGGGAAAACATTTCTCTTAACTCTAGCACTCCCTTTATGTGATTATATACGCATTGCAACACATTAATGAAGTCCTTCCTTCAGATGTGTGCAGCCTAGTAATTGTAATCAGGCTTCTTCTGTGGTGGGTGCAGTTAATGCAAGGTTCTATTTCATGTGGACTTAAATAGGCAGGTGTTTGAAACCAGAGATGCTGTGTTTCTGTAATAGAAGATGCAGGAATAGTTTAATCAACAAATGTGATGTGGATAAGTTCACCTAGGGGGTGACACTGATAAAGTTAAATGATTCTGATTTTTCCAGAATGCCTTTTAAGTGAACCACTTCCAGTTCTAACACACTGCTGAAGGTATCCATTCAAGTGTGTGATTTTTGACTCATCTCCTATAATTTCTTCATGAATTTAGCAGTTAATTCACAGTTATATAGACAGTAGACTTAGACAGTCAGGTGTGCAAATCTGGCAATCCATAAGTAATAGTGATAGCAGTGGCTTACTCAACAGATGTGATATGTGTGTCACACTTGTGTGATCATTTATTTGGCTACAGGAGTTTGAACTCTCAACCCCCCCCCCCTTTAGGGGAGCCATTAATATTCACACACACTACTGACGTCATCACCACAAAGGGTGTGCTTCATGACATGCCTGGTATGATTTATTCTGTGGTGTCAATGGTTAGCACGTGTAATATATGGACTGACACAGGTAGGTGTTAAAGTCTTGTAAAGTTTCAGTGATCGTGTCAGAGGATAATAATGGGCACATCTGGCTCCCCAGAGATTTAGACATTTATCATTTCACTTAGTGAAAATATATATATATATATATATACGTGTGTATGTATTATAATAGGAGAGTAAAAGGGCAAAACGATTGCACCCTCTTTAACGGAAGTTATATGCATTCCAACACTACACTCATGTTATTGTTTCAAGTGTGTGCTGTCAGACAGCTGTGATATGTGCTCTAATCTGGTGTCATCAGTTAATGCACAATTGTGTAGTATGTTGACTTAGATGGCAGATGTTCAGATTCAGTACTGTGTAACCTGGATCAGGGTTTTCAAAATTAACTGTTAACAGGCTAGAAGGGCATTTTCAACTGATGTTGATGTGTATAGTGGTATGTCTCAGCTGCTATGTTTTTTCCTTAATTTTTTTTTTTTTTTTGGTCTTCTCAGCCCTCACTGATAACAACCCTGCCCCCAGTGTCCTATGTCTATGCCAGGTCTACTAACATTATCCTAATCACCCATCCCAGATTTGTTCCTGTCTTGCTGCAGCCAGTCTTGGATCTTGAAGGCTTCCTGGAGTCTCAGCTATATGTGTTTCCATCAGTTTTTAATTATTATTATTATTATTATTATTATTATTTTATACAGCCTACCCACTTGTCCCTTTTCCTTCCCCTCAAACTCATTGGTTGAATCCAAGGACAAGTCCCCTTTTTGGACTGTGCCTCTACTTTAGGGGGTTTCACCATCAAGCACCGTTCCCCCAGGATAGGCATGCCCAACCCCCTCTGCCACTCCATTAGTTGCCAAAACCACTAATTGAATCCAGGTCAGCTGGGCCATAGCTATGGCTTTATCTGTCTATAACACCAGAGTGGTTGCAGGTGCTGTGTTTTGAACCCCAGGTGATACACTCCTTTTAAGGTAGCCCATATACATTCAACACCCTGCTCAAGTCATCGTTTCAAAAATGCTCCTTCTTACAACTGGGCTCTAAGCTTTTCTGTGGTGACAGAATCACATGCACATGTCTGAGAAGTGTGTGAGTTAAATGGACATGTGTTCATATCCTGCGTTTTGCAACTTGTATAAGTGTGTGCAGACATTACATAAAGACAATAATGACATTAGTAACATGCTGGAGTGGCTTACTCAGCACATCTGATATGTTATATTCTATGATTTTTAGATGGCTGAGTGATCTTCATTCCCTAAATGCTAGAGTCCCCTATGAGCCTGTCCAATTTAATGATGAATGTATTGCTTTTTCTGTTGTACAACTGTTCTCATAGTGCAGCATAAATAACCTATGATGGGGATATCACAGTATGTTTTTATTAGGTTCCTGAACTCTAGTTAATCTTAGATGTTCCAAACAAAGATGTTTCCTCATTATTTGTTTTTGGACCCAGTATATTGATGTACTGGGTTTGTGAGACTTCAATGGACACCACAGAGACTGTTTGTTTTGGATTAGTTATTGTAATTTCAATGCTGAGATATTGCCTTCGGCAGCATGTTTCTGTCTGTCACACTTTGTGGGTGTTGTATCGTACACTGACACTGAGTAGACCTTTGTACTAGTTTTGAATGTCAACTCTAGCAGTTTCCACAATTCACCGGCAGCATGATAGGATGTTGTAACTGTCTATGGTGCACGTGTTGTGAAACAGGTTTTAATGTTTGCTGCGTAGTATTCAATTCATTAGTCATTTTCAAAAATATGTATGTCACAACCCTTCATATGTGTACTTTCTCATTATTGTGTCAACTATGATTGTGTTTCTAGAAGAGCTCTTACACATGTAATATAATTCTTAAACAGATCACCAGACTTTCCATTGGCATCTAAAATACACTGAAACACTGTAAGCAGCAGTTGTTGCTAAACAATAATGAATTAATACACACTATGCTGTGATAACTTCTTGGATGTATTACTGTCTTAGGTATTGCTGCTCTCACATTTTAATCCCATCCATGTTCATACCCATATGTAAATGATGCTAAGAAATTTACTGCCCATATATTTTGTGCTGGAAATAATTCCATCTTAGTACAAGGTTCACATCATGTCCCACCTGTCCCATATATATACATTTCACCTGTTAATGTTTGCACATCTGTAACATACGTATCATAACAATTTAATGTGACTCGTGCACATGAGCATTTGTGTTTCTTTGGACTATCCTTGATGTTTGCAGTCTGTTATGACAGTCGTGTTCTGTATCTCATTTCCCTCCCTTCACTTCATGCATGTTCCTAGCCGCAACTCTGATTGTATCCAGTTCAGTAATTGAAGGGTAGATATTACCATTAGATAGCATCTTGCATTTGCATGCATATTTGTGTTATTTGCTTTTTTCATGCATTCCTGCGGTGGGCAATTGATACATGTGCCCATGTGAAGTTCTAAACTTTTCATTACTTGCACATCTCTTACATCTACACATCTTCCTTCTGAATATTTCATAACTCTTTGCTGATGTGACTGACATTGCCTGTAATGTTACACATGTCTATGAGTTCACTAAATGCAATGTACAATGCTGTAAACCCTCCTTGTCTACAACTTCCTCTTCCTTGTGCTTTGCCGATTTATCTACATGTATCTGTTGTACTGGGTGCTCACACTTCTGTCTGGATCACTGTTTTGTGTGCATTCCTTTTATTTACGTACATAATGCACACATACAGGAATACTTTGTTACCTCAACATGGCCATGAATTTGTTTCGTGGGTGCAAGCCATAGCTGCTTGTTGTGTTATGAGTTTTGACTATGCCACATGTCATGCAAAAATGTCCAATTAAATTAGCTTCAACACAATGTGTGCACATGTGTTCATAGGTTCATAGGTTCATAGGTTCATACTAGGCTATCTGCCCTGGGGCAATTATAAGCCTAGCCCGATTCTGTATGGTTCCCTTGATTTGAGTATACTGTGCCCTTTTTAAGGTTTAGTTTACTGTGCCTCTGTCTAATAGTGACAGTAATCCCTGGGACAAAATCCCCAGCCACCTATCGAGATTCTTCTTGAAGAGATTCAGTGAGGTGCTCTGCCTCACATGAACTGGAATTCTATTCCAGCGCGAAGGGAGCCTCTGGGTTATGAACCTGTCCCTCCAGCAAGTTCTATTTATTTCTGTGCTGAGGTTCAAGTCCCTCAAGCATGTGGCTCTAAGGGATTTAGATTTACTGAGGTGGAGCATGTCCATTAATTCTGGATTTGACATAGCTTTGTATGTCAGGCATAGAAGTAGGCGGTATGCAACTGAATAGAGCTGGAGTTTTTTTAACCGAGCAGCATATGGCATCTGTTTGAGACCCTTGATCCTCTTGGTGAGATACTTTTGGGGTCTTTCTAATTGCTGCAGGTGTCGGGTAAGGTACATCCCAAAGGGGCATTGTATTCGATGATGGGCCTGATGAGGGATGAATAATACCTCTCTTGATCTAGATGTGAAACCCTTCGTGATGAGGTGGGCTATGTAGAAGGTCTTTCTAACCACTTTGGCAATGTGGTTTTCAAAGGAGAGATTGCTATCAACTTGGGTCCCCAGGTCCCTAATAACTTTCTCTGTACTTAATGGGTTTATGTGGTAATTTGTGGGGACATTGTTTTTGCCAAAGGGTATGACTATACATTTTTTGGCATTTAGCTTTAAACCATGGTGCTGGCACCAGTTATCTGTCTCTGTGAGACCTTTTGAAGGATGTTTGTGTCAGCTGGAGAATCGATTGTGGCCCAGTTTGCAGTCGAACTTGGTGAGCCATAGTCCTCTGCCTGTACCTCGGAAAAGTATATACCGAACAAGAGTGGTCCCAGGACAGAACCCTGTGGGACGCCACTTGTGACCGGTTTCGAGTCTGACATGGCTCCAGCAACTCTCACTCTGTGGGTTCTGTCTTTGAGCCAGTTTGACCCATCTTGTGACATAGGGGTTTATATTTAAGCTGGATAGCTTATCTATGATGCCCGAGTGGGGTATTGTGTCAAATGCCTTTGCAAGGTCCAGATAGGCTGTGTGGACTACCTTCCCTTCATCTATGGCTTTGGTGACTGTTTCAAAGAAGTCAACCAGGTTCAAAAGGCAGGATCTGCCCTTGACAAAGCCGAACTGGGTAGGATCTAGTGTCTGTAGGTCCCCAATGTCTTTGTTTATGAGCTCCATGATGATCCTCTCCATAGCCTTGCAGACTAAGCTAGTCAGGCTTATGGGGCGATAGTTTCCAGGGTCCGTAGAGGCTCCACCTTTGTGGAGTGGGACCACTGTTGCTGTACGCCATTCTGTGGGCACATATCCTGTAGTGAGGCTGAGATTGTATAGCTGTTTTATTTGAGGGATTAGTTCCTCTTGGAGTTCATGTAGGACGCAACCTGGGATGCCATCTGGTCCCATGGAAGCAGTGTTTTTTGCTTTGGAGAGCCTTCACCTGAGCATCAGAGATGTTTGGGAGGCAGCCCTCTGCCGGGATAGATACTTGCTCTTTTGGGGGGGAGGGGGTGGAGAAGTTTGCACTGAACCTGTCTGCCAGGATATTGGCGATGTCTGTGGGTTCAGTGTATTTTTTGTCATTTAGAATCAACTCAGAGCAAGTCTGGGAGTTTCATCCCAGGTTCCAAACATAACTTAAAAAAGCCTTATGATTGTCTTTGGTGTCCTGTGCAATTTTTCTCTCGAAGCTGGCCTTGGAGGATTTTATGAGGGATCGTAATTTTTTGTTAGTACTGATCAGAGATGCCTTCCCTATTAGGGATTTTGCTCTATCATGTAGTAGCTTCCTCCTTCTGTTGTACAGTTTATTTAAGGCAGGGGTCCACCAGACTGGTGGGTCTTGGTTTTGTTTGGGATAGCATGATCCATGCATTCCTGGAGATGTCCGTAGAATACATTTATATATGATTCTGCAGTTTGGGTTTCCACTGGCCCTGGGGCCTTGAAGGATTCCACTTCGGTTTTGAGAAGTGAGAAGTTCACTTTTGAGAAGTTTTTCACTGTGGTTTTCTGGGCTGGAGGTGGGGTCGGGATGTGGACATCCAGTGAAATTAATTTATGGTCTGATCTTACCAATGAGGGATATACTTTTGGTGTGGAGCATAGAGTTCCCATGTTGGTAATGATCAGGTCTAGTATGTTGTCCCCTCTTGTGGGAGTTGTGACTAGTTGTTCCATAGCATTTGAGTTTATAATTTCCAGGAACCTTTGGGCTAAGGTGCTGGGGCTTGAGTAGTGCTCACAGTCAATTTTTGGGTAGTTGAAGTCACCCAATATAATGGTGTTTGGAGAGATCTTCATGTTCTCCAATGTTTTCAGGAAAGCCGAGTGGGATTCCTGACTTTGAGAGGGTGGTCTGTAGGATGCTATAAACTGAAAAGCAGTCTTGCCCACTGTTAGTTGCACATGGATGGTCTCCGATATGCCACTAACCTGGAGGTGTGGATATCCTTGATAAATATGGAAACTCCCCTCCTTTGTGGTTCGGTCCGGGTTTTGGGGCCAAAAGCATGATATGAGGTATAGCCTGGTAGTGCTGGGGTGCTCTCTGGAGCCTTGAATCAGGTTTCTGTCACTGCACAGACATCGATGTTCTCCATACTGAGGAGAGCTTGCATCTTGAGGTTAAGACTTCTAAGCAGCATTACCCTTAGTTTGTTGTTCCTTGTGCTGTCTATGGGGTGGGTTTGACTTTTGAGCCTTGCCTAAAAAGGCACTATGGGGTGGCAAGAGCCTTTGCCAATATCCGAAAGCCCAGTGGTGACAGGTGCAAGTGGCTTGTCGAGCATATCATCCCAGGCTGACAGACACTGGATCCCCTTTGAATGACACCAAAATTTTAGCCAATTGTTAAAATCTATCATTTTGTCTTTGTACTGTGGCATCTTTCTAGGTGAGGGTAAGATGCTGCTCAAGGTCAGGGTCATACCAGCCTGGGCTACATGATCAGAGAGCTCCTCTATGTCTCTTTTCATGTAGTCCTCAGGTCATTCACACCAGCATGTACAATGACTGAGTCATATATGTATTTGCTTTGGAGTGACCTGAGTGCTTATGTGGAGGATCCTAGCAACAGGCAGCTCACCATGACCTTCTCTTTATTCAGCCTGGTGAGCGGGACGCCAGTGTGTCTGATAATAGAGTCACCTATTACAAGAGTATCAGGTGTGTTATTCAGCCTTAAGGGCTGTGGCTGCTTGGCACACTGACTTTGTGGGCTATGTGTTGTGCGTGTTTTGTTTTGAGGTAGCGTTTGCTTGGATGTCTGCTTTGGAGGTCTCTGTTGCTTAGGTAGATTTTTATTTAGAGCCTCCGAGTATGTTTTTGTGTATTTATGTGTTTGGTTCGCTGATGTGGTGGGACTATGTGATACTGGAATTGTGTTGTGTGAGGTTACCTTCTCCTCCTGACTGGTTACACCAGTTTTGAGATGAGAGAGCTCAGCCTCCAGTTTGGCTAAATAGTTGCATCTCTCACATATATTTGAACCTGTTTGGAGGAGGAGAGGGTTGTCCGTGTACATGAGACAGTTGTAACATTGCCTCAAAATTCCCAGATTCACCAGCTGGACTGGAGAGGAAACCATTGACTGACCTTTGGACATGCTAGAGTAATATAGGTTAACTGAATTTAAGACGGACCAATAGAGGATAGGGTAATCGTAGAGAGTATAAGAGTAAGTAGTGCTTATGGTTTAATAGTGCTAACTTGTAGGATTACTTAACTGGATCAGTGAAGGGCCTTAGAATGAGAATATGGTGCTTAAATTGAGAGATAGAGCAGTTCTAAGGGAAAAAGTGAAGAGCAGACTTTGTGGAGCCAGGAATAGTTTAAACCCAATTGAGGGTTTTAAGAGAGGAAGATGAAGGAGTTTGGAATTGACCCAAAATGGCCAATAAAACTACAGTTTCAAGTCAGTAACCACTCCCACAGGGGCAGGCAGGCTGCTCAATGTTTTTCACTGCCACTGATCAACAAATGGCCTCCAAGAAACTTACAAACAGTTCAAGAACAGCAAGCCTGTAACTGAACTTTTTAAATCTCAGAAAAGTGGGAAAAAAGCAAGATTTTTTGTTTTTTCAGAGATAGCAGAGGTTCACAAGTATCAACAAGTTATAACAGTGCACTAAATGACCCCACACAAGAGTGCTAGGCCAAAGACAGATAAAATGCAAGTTTTGAGAAAAACGATTTTAAAAATAAGTGCAAACAGGAAATTCAGTAAACAGCTTTAGGTTGTGCTCTAAATACAGTTACTAATGCAGAAATCAAGTTTAACAAGCCAGAAAATGCTCAAAATAGGTGGCTATGCAGAAAAACTTAGCAAATAAACAGAGGAAAAATACTTAAAATCTCAAAAGTGGCTCCTTTCTTCTCTCAGCGTTTTCTCCTCTTGGTGGGTGCTTCACCAACAGCCAACAAACCTGAAAAGATGCCAAAACCATGAGGCAACCAGGTGTTAATGAATCCCTGGGGTCTTCTTTTCATTGGGTGTATGCTTAGCAACACTTAGCAGTCTTATTCAACTGGGCTGTTATTTGGGAGTAATCGCTTAGCTATGATGGAATAATTTCTCTATACTGATGCTTGTTGGGTCTGTATTGCTGGCAAGTGGTATAATTTTTCTGTGTTATTGTTTGTTATACCAATTTTGTAATGCTGCAAATGTCTTACTACCATGGCTCACGACAGTCCCTGGAGCAACTAACTATAAAGCGATTAAATAAATAGATTGATAAATAAATAGACTTTCTAAATTATTTTTGTCTGCTAATCATATAACTTTGTAATATTTTCATGACAGACATACCAATCATGTTCTTAGTTAAATATTCAGCTGTCAGACTGCATACTACTACAAGCCTTGTCAATAACCAGAGGTCAAACTCAAACCCTATAGACGGTACAAGTTCATAGGTTCATAGGTGTGTACTAGGATAATGGCCCTGGGGCCTTACATTTTAGCCATTGGATTACCCTGGCATTGTGCCACCCGACCTCAGTTCCCAGTGCCTCTGTCAAGTAGAGCCACTGAAGTTATCTCCGGGGTGAATTTTCTATTTCCCATCTACTCATCAAGATTTCTCTTGAAGAGGTTCAGTGAGGTGCTCTGCTTGACATGTATGGGAAGTCTATTCCATAGCATGGGCAGTCTCTGGGTTATGAACCTGTCCCTCCAGTACATTCTGTTGATTGTGGTAATGAGGTTGAGGTCTCTGGAGCATGTGGTGTGGAGGGATTCAGATTTCTTTAGATGTAGCATTTCTAACAGAGCTGGGTCAGACATGGCTTTGTAAGTCAAGCAGAGATCGCCTTTAAGTAGGCGATATGAGACAGAGAATAGTTGGAGTTTTTTGAGTCTGTCCATGTAGGACAAGTGTTTAAGGCCTATGATCCGCTTTGTGAGTTACTTTTGCAGCCTCTCCAGTTGTTGCAGGTGTCTAGTGAGGTACATGCCAAATGGGGCATTGTAATCGATGATTGGCCTAATGAGGGAAGAGTAGAGGGGGACAATGACCTCTTTCTTCCTGGATGCAAAACCCCTAGTAATGAGATGTGCCACATAGAAAGACTTTCTGACCACAGTGGCAATGTAGTGATAAAAAGAGAGGTTGCTGTCAGCCTGTGTTCCCAGATCTCTTATAATGCCTTCTGCGTTCAGTGGACTACCATCAATGTGGTAATTCATGGGAACTGTTTTTTTCCAAAGGGGATAATGACACCTTTTTTGGCATTGAGCTTAAGGCCATGGTTCTGACACCAGCTGTTGGTCTCAGTGAGGCCATTCTGTAGGATGTCAACATCACTTGGGGAGTTAATAATAGCTCCAACTTGCAATCGTCTGTGAACTTTGTCAGCCAGAGTCCCTTCATGTTGGCCTTAACTTCAGAGAAGTAGATACCAAACAGAAGAGGACCCAGGACCAAACCCTGTGGGACTCCACTCATGACTAGTCAACAGTCTGACTTGGAGTCAGCTACTTTCACACTGTGGGTTCTATCTGTGAGCCAGTTTGCAACCCACCTAGTGATATAGGAGTTGATGCCTAGCTTAGTGAGTTTTTCTATGATTCCTGAGTGGGGAATGGTATCAACGGCCTTGGCCAGATCAAGGTAGGCTGTATGAACCACCTTGCCTTCATCCACAGCTCTGGTGACTGACTCAAAGAAGTCAACCAAGTTGAGTAGGCATGATCTACCCTTCACAAAACCAAACTGTGTGGGATCCAGAGTTTGGGGATTCCCTATATCCTTGTTTATTAGGTCTATGATGATGCATTCCATAGCTTTGCATATCAGACTCATCAGGCTAATGGGGCAATAGTTCCCAGGGTCTGTAATCACTCCTCTTTTGTGGAGAGGGATGACTGTAGCAGTGCGCCATTCGGTAGGGACAAAGCCTGAAGTGAAGCTGTGACTGAACAGGGCACAAAGGTGAAGTGCCAATTCACTCTGTAGTTCATGTAGAACACAGCCAGGGATATTATCAGGTCCCATGGAAGCTGTATTCTTGGCCTTGGACAGTGCTGTTATAACCTGTGCAGCAGTAATACTGGGTGCCTGGCAATCTACTTGTATTGTGATTGGTCCTTTGGGGGGGAGGGGTAAAGTTGGTACTGAATCTGTTGGCCAGTATATTGGCAATATGTGTTGGCTCAGAATAGGAGGTACCATTGTGCAGTAGCGCAGAGCAAATCTGGGTATTGCTGTGGAAATTCTTTACATAACTATAGAAGGCCTTGTTGTCTTTACTGTCTGCTTCAATTCTGTTTTCATAGTGGACCAGGTCAAGGATGTTGCTACTTCTAGTGGGGATAAGAACGAGCTGGTCCAGGGCATTGAAACTAATGAACTCCAGGAAACGTTGGGCAAGTGTATTGGTACATGAGTAGTTTTCCCAGTTAATGGAGGGGTAGTTGAAGTCACCCAGTATGAGAGTGTTAGGCTGGACCCTAATATTCTTCAAGGTGCTTAGGAACATGGAGTGTGAGTCTTGGGACATGGTTGGGGACCTATAGCAGGCTACAACCTGAATCACTGTCTTACCCAGTGTTAGCTGCACCTGAAGTATCTCTGATGCATTATGTTGGGCTACCAGCCTGGATGTGTGTGCATCCTTTATGAATATGGAAACACCACTGCCTTTGGAGCTTCAGTCCAAGTTCTGGGGCTGAAAGATTTGGAAAGAGTTACAGCCTGGTAGTGTAGGGATGCTTACTGCTGCCTTGAACCAGGTCTCTGTTACATCACAAATGTCAATGTTCTCCATTTTATGGAGTGCTTCGAGTGAGTGCATTTTGAGATTTAGACTTCTAGAGCTGAGCAGCATAAACCTCAGATTGCATTTGTAGCTGTCACGGTGGTAATTTGGTCTTTTGAATACCACCTAAAAAGGCACTATAGGAGTGACAAGAGCAATGGCCAATATCCGGAAGCCCAGGAGTGACAAATGCAGGCCATCTCTGGAAAAGCATCGAGGTCTGTCAATCATGTCATCCCAGGCAGACAGATACTGGATCTCCTTAGAGTGACACCAGAAACTTAGCCAATTGTTGAAATCAATAATTTTCTGCTTGGTGCAGCGGTAGCATTGTTGCCTCACAGCAAGAGGTCCTCCCGTTCAATTCTCAGCTAGTGTGTGGGGAGTGCCTTCTGTGTGGAGTCTGCATGTCCTCCCCGCGGGTCGAGTGGTGTTCCGAAAGACATGCGTGAATGGTCATGCCTTCGTTGAAGGTTGGGCATCAAGCTGGCAACTCTGCATCGTGAAAATCTACTGCCAATCATTAGTGGACCAGAGTTCCACTGTGGCGACCCCTAACTGGGAAAAGCCGAAAGACAACAACAACAACAACAAAAAATGTGGTATCATTCTGGGTGATGGTAGGATGCTGCTCAGAGTTAGGGTCATACCCGCCTGGGCTACATAATCCGAGAGCTCCTCCATGTCTCTTTTCATGTTGTCCAGGGAGGTACGTCTCAGGTCATTCACACCCACATGTACAATGACTGAGTCATATTTGTACCTGTTGTTGAGAGACCTGAGTGCGTGCATTATGTGGTGGATCCTGGCACCTGACAGGCAGCTGACTGTTACTTTCTCCTTATTCAACCTAGTGAGTAGGACATCAGTGTGCCTCACTATCAAGTCACCTGTGACTAGTGTGTTGGGTATGCTGTTTTCCCTTAGGGGCTTTGCTTGAGTGGCACACTGTTTAGGAGAGTTATGCGTCTGGTGATTAGTGTTGTGATATGGTGGTTGAGTGCGTTTCTGCCTTGGAGGTCTCTGCTGTTTTGGTAGATTTTTATTGAGAGCCTCCACAAAAGTAGGTGTGTGGTTTGTGTTTTTATGTGAAGGCAGTGCTGCTGTGTGTTCTGGAGGGCTATGTGTTCCATGTGGTGTGGTGCAAGTGTTGACCTTCTCCTCTTGACCAGTTGTTTCAGTCTTGGCTGGAGAGTGCGTGGCTTCCAATTTGGATACATAAGTGCATCTCTCACAAGTCTGAGTGTTGGAAGGTAAGAGAAGAGGGTTGTCAGTGTACATGAGGCAGTTACTACATTGATTCAGGATGCCCAAGTTCACCAGGTTAATAGGAGAAAGCACAGGGAACTGACCTATAGACATGCCTGGAGGGGTGAGCTTTAATAATAAGCACTGGAGCTGTTTCCTTGTAGAACATTTAGTGGTAGTAGCACTTATGTGCATAGGTCTCAACCTCTTAAGAGGCCAGTTTGGAACACAGACCCTAACAATGTGTGACAAATGGTCAAAATGTGGAACACCCAATTTTCACACTGCACGAAACGTGCCATTGACATGGATCATGGTAGAACATCTGTAAAATTCAATAAGACACACTTCTCAGATCCAAAACCTTTATTTTATAATCTGCAATACCATAACTACACCATAAGTAAATGAAACAGCACTTTACAAAAATAAAAATCACATTCACTACATTTTCTAAGCCATATTACAAGTCACACAAATGATTTTAGTTAGACCAAGTTAAACAGCATCCTGTCATATGTCAGATGTAGACTTATTGTATGCTGCTGTGGCTTTCTTGGCAGCCTCTAAAGCATGTTTTGGCAGCTTAACATCACGGCAGTCCAGTTCTTACTCCATTTTAACTGCCAACAAAGAGTTCAATGTTTTTTACACTCAGAGGCTGACGCAGTTCAGTCTTTACTTTCCGTACCATGCTAAATGCTCTTTCAGCGTGTGCATTTGAGTGTGGCAAGCAAAGTAGACTCCTCATCAGCTGCTTAAAGAGCGGCAGTTTTCCTTCAGTGCAAAAGTCCTTCAGAAAGTGTGCCCAGTACTTTGACACACATGAGTGGGGCCCATCTACTGGGCCTGTCAGATTCCCTGTGTCCTCGATCTGATATTGGGTAAACTCATCAATTAATTGTTCAGCCTCAACATCATTTTCACACAGATGGTAACCGACATCCCTGACAAGTCCCGAAGAAATGTCCAATTTTTTGGCCGGGTTAATAAGTAATGCAGCATCTTCCAGTAAGTGATCCTGCATGGGAAATGTTTTCAGCATTTTCTACAGCACTGCAGCATAAAAAGCTGTAACTTTTTTATAAAAGTTGAATTCAATGACTGTGCCGGCAATATCCTCCTCATGGCTGTTCATGTACTGCTTGACTTCATAGCCAATACACAGTTCACTATTTGGTAGAACACAGCTACAGCCAGCTCTGGGCCTAGCAAAGATGCCTAAAAAAGGTACTTAAAACCAGGGCCCTCTGCACTTTTACAAGAATGTGCCATATAAGACATCATGCCTTGGAACATTTTAAGACCAAAGAATGCAAGATCTGACATCTTTAATCCTGAAAAATAAAACACACTAAGCAGTAGCATACAAACACATCCCAACATTTGTAAATCCTAATACCCTACCTTAAAATCCAAATAGCACACTAATGGCAAAAAAATCTTTTCCAAAGTATACAAAGGCTGTAGTGATTCTGACATGAATGTGCTTAGTTTCCAGTTGTGGAAGCACTACTGAAAAAATGCCACTGAGTAAAGAAACAGAGCAGAATGAGGGACAAAACCAGACCTGACACAATATTGCAATAAACCTGAGGCATTGACAAGAGAATGCAAAATAAAATATTTTCTGAAGTTTACAACTTTGTAGTCAAGTGACATGCATGACATTTCAGACACCAGCACAGCTCAACGAATCTGGGACATGCCTAGAAATAATTAGGTGCAAGCAGAGACAAATGACTGAAAACTGAAACATTAGAGAATATTAATAAACGGTTTGAAACAAGGGTATCGTTTGAATTCCTGTTTAGTGCCCAACTCAAGAAATCACAAATAATCAGGGATAGACAAATACATACAGCTATTTCAAGCATGGGCATTAATGCTATTCTAGTCTGCTAGTATACCACTGAACAGCCTAGCTCAAATTCCCAGTCCCTACCTTGTCATACCACCTCTTTCAGAAAAAAAAAACTTTATAATATACAAATTGCCATCAGCACATCATGATTGAGTTAATTGAAATCATTGCAGCACTTAAAATTAGAAAAATTGCCATGTTCCAACATGCTGTTAACCAGCAGTGCAATACGGTCTCTTTCGCATTTTCCTTGAGCAGTCCAGCGTCTTGCCGTTATGAAAGCACAGTAAGGTTACACTCTAAAGTTCTACCAGGAAATGAAACCGGATAGTTTAAAGCATCTCATTAGTATAAATAACTCACACTTGGACATCCATCCTGACATACCTGTCAACCTCTTAGTGCAAGAAATCTGGACAAAGCCCAGTGTAATGGGGGGACGAGCAGCACAAAAATAGAGACACTTTAAGCATTGCTCTTATAAACTTAGAAGTATTGCTATTGTAAACTTAGAAAGTTGCTAGAATAACAGGATCTGCATTGGCATACAGTTTCTCAAGATACAGCAATTACTTTCAGAGACATACTAGGGGGACAAGCAGTACAAAAACAGAGACATTTTAAATGTTGCTGTTATAAACTCAGAAAGTTATAAAACCTGCACAAAGCACCTCAGAGCCAGATGGATAAAACACGAACAGCTTTATTACGAAGAAAGCACGAGTAGAAAATTAACACTGACAGAGTATAACACGTTTTCATCACCAACTTCATAAGATAACAACAGTCTTTCTAGTTCCACCTTTTATATATTAAACAATTAAGTCATATCCAATAAAATTCAAACTACAATTAAGGAATGAAATAGTCATAAATGTGTGTTGTCACTTCATTCATCATATTACTGAACCATGATGATACTTAGGAGGTCTGAAAGGTTTATGTTTAAAGAACCGGTAGACTACAATTCAAAAAACTACAAAGGGAGGGAATGGAAGCCTCAGGGGCGGAAACAGCCGACATGGAACTAGTGGATGGTATAATTAATGAAGGTTTTAAATGGACATGTAAGGATTTTAATATTTTCAATTATTCTGACATTCCCATAACCAAAACTTGTTTTGAATTATTTTCTAAAGGATTTGGTTTTATACCTAAGCAGAAAACTGATATTTTTAAATTAATGGTAGACATCAAGCTTTCTGTTAGAAAGAAAAACCTTGAGTTGTTTATCAATGGAAGGAAAATTAATCCAAAAGAAGATAGATTAGTGCGTAGTAGCACGTTTAACCCACCTTTGCATCCACAACTTGAGAAATTTTGAACTGGCAGTGGAAAGTGAATTAAGAACATCTTTAAGACAACACATTGTACACCCCAACCTAACCATGGCTGAACAAGAAATTCTTACAGATATGAGTAAGAATAGAAATTTGAGGGTAATGAAGCCAGACAAGGGTGGGGGGGTTGTACTAATGGACTACATCTTATATGAGGGTAAAATGATGGAAATTTTAAATGATTCTGATAAATATATAAGAACATCTATTAACAAAATAAATATAGCGTATAAAAAATGTTTATGTTATTAAACGATTTATTAATGGAAGGATTAATAGATATGGACACATAAATATTCACATGTTGAGAAACCAAAAGTGCCTTCAGTTTTTGGTATTCCAAAAGTGCACAAAGATGTGAATGACCCACCTTTGAGAGCTATAGTCTCTGCTGAGGGTTCAGTGACAGCACCTTTGGCAAAATATGTAGATTTAAAAGTTAAGAAGTTGGTATTGAACAACAGCAATATACTTAACGATTCTTTGGATTTTCTGAGATGTTTGAATCGTACTTTATTTAATAACAAGATTGCATTTGGTACCCTTGACGTGGTAGACTTATTCACAAGTATACCACATGACGTGGGCTTAGAGTGGTTTGAGGAAATGTTGGTGGGTTTTAATGAAATTACACACAATGAATTTAGAACAGTTTTGGTTTTAATGGAAGTAATATTGAAAAACAACTTTATTTATTTCAAAGGTGAATATTTTAAGCAGTCCAGAGGTGTGGCTATGGGGGCACACTGTGCTCCCACATATGCTAATATTATTATGGCCTACTGGGAAAATAAATATATTTTAAATTCTTTTTATAAGAGTTATTGGTCCTTTTATGGCAGATTTCTGGATGATTTATATTTTTTATGGGAAGGTGGCGAAGATGATTTTGTGTCATTTGTAAACTATATTAATGGTGCAACTAGTTTCTTAAGGTTTACATACAAGTTTGATCAAAATGAGTTAAATTACTTAGATGTAAATATAAGTAAGACAGAAGAAGGTTTTAAGTCTAGGATATATCGGAAGGAGACTTTTTCGAACTCCTATTTACATTATACTAGTTCACATCCACCCTACCAAAAGAAAGGCGTAGTAAAAGGAAAATTAGTACATTTAAGTAGGATGACCTCTGAAGATGAAACTTTTTACAGTGAATGTAGGGTACTGAAAAGGTTGTTTTTGAACAGAGGTTATCCTAGTGATTTATTTGACCAGATATGTATGGAAGTAACAACAGGAAGGAATAGTAAATTTGCCCCTATTTTAGGGAAGTTAGAAGTAACTAGTGAACAAAAGGTTGATGAACAATTAAATGAAAACTACAGTGCTGGAGTTACAACTACATATGATGGTCAGTCAGGAATAGTTAGGAGAATTATTGACAGGGAATGGAAAAATTTTGCGAAACTGTCAGACAAACATATATTTCATAATGATTTGAAGTACATCTATCGCAAGGGAAATAACATTAAAAATTTATTAGAAAGGGGTGTAAACAGACATAACTTTGAAAAAGGTATGAAAAAGAAAAAAGGTTTATTCAAGTGCGGTAGCTGTAATTATTGTTCACATCTTATAATAGGAGAAACTGTATATTTACAAGCAAGGAAAAGGAAACTTGTTCTAAATACTTTTGCTAACTGTAATACCAAAGGTATTATTTATTTAGCTATGTGCAAAAAATGTGATTCATTTTACATTGGCAAAAGTGAAAGGAAACTGAAACAAAGAATTTATGAACATTTCTATGACATTAGGATTAAATGTGAAAATAATGCACTATATAAACATAGTGGGCAGGATTCACAAAGCCTCCGTGTAAGAGATACATGGCTTACACGGAGGCTGCAGTTAAACGGTGTGACATCAGCATGTCATGCATATGCATGAGGGCATGCTGAATCACACCTAAGGCTAACACGGTCCGTGGAAGACAGTAGGGGGCGTGTCCGTAGGCCAAGCCCTGCAAGCGGACACGCCCCCAGAAGAGTAAAATTGCCCAAAGTAAACACCCACGACAGAGGCCATGGAAATGTGAATAAACACAACACAACACATGCCCCCACAGACTATGAACATAAAATATATAAATGAACATGTTATATATTTTTTTTAAATCGTAAAGATGTTTGCCCATGAGTGCGCTCATTTGCGCGGGTGTGCCCGTAGCTTAGCCACAGTTAGCAGTCAGTGGAAAAGGATATAAGAACTAAATATGCAAAGTAAGCCAAGAAGCAATAGCGTAGCGGTAGAGACGTCGGCTGAAGAGCAGGCATTCATGGTTCGAGCCCCCACAACATCAATTTTTATTTTTAGTAAAATAAGCATGAAACAAGTCCCTGACAAATATGTACACATATAAAATCATAGTTTATGTAAAATGTAATGAAATAGTCCATTTATTTTGAAGAAATGTGAGATAACAAAACAATAAAAAATGCGAGATGTGCCTATAGCTGAGCTAGAGTTTAACAAGGTGAGTGCATCTGCCCGTAGATGAGCAGTGGTTTAACAGGTGTAAAATGAGTGCCCGTAGGTGAGCAGTGGTTTAACAGGTGTAAAATGAGTGCCCGTAGGTGAGCAGTGGTTTAACACGCTGGAACTGTGTGCCCCTAGCTGAGCTGAGCGTAATATGCATGCTAACAGCCAAATGAAGCGTAAACCAACGTACCCCGTTTGTGCGGAGCTGTGCATCGCGCCAACAAGATAACCGACGGGCAACGTTGAGCAAGCTGTATCAAAACTGCCTTTACACAGACACACCCCCTAGCCTGTCTAGACAGTCATAAAAAATAAAAAGCAGTGGCCAGGTTCAAACCCAGGATACTATGCACCATAGTCAAGATACTGAACCACTAAGCCATGACAGCAGTACTTAGAAATGCAGTAATAGCAAATATATAGGAATGAATACAAAGTGGAGCATGACAAAGCAGGTTTTATGAAGTGGATACAATTCCAAAATGGCCAATCACAGATATGTGTGGGAAAAACGGCATATATAAGCCCCATAGGCGGGAATACACAGCATAAACGATTGTAGAACTAACTTGCAGCCAGAATGTCAGGAGTAGGTGAGGGTAGTTGCTTTCGAGCACAGAGGTGGGGCGTTGAGGAGTCCAGATACATGGTCTGGCTCCTAGTCCACAATCATGAGGCCTAACTCATGCAGGGCCAGGTCCTGTGGGGAGCATATAGGGCTGAGGCATGGGACCGGTTGGCTCATGGTCTCACCAGTGCCACAGGGATTCCAAGGACTGGTGATCAGGTCCGTCACCACCATGTGGACCTGAAGAGATGCAAGCAGGACCAATTGAACCTTTGGATCCAGGAGGCCCGGCAAATGCCCAACGCCCCACTACTGAGTAAGTTACATTTAATTATGTATGTAAGAAATTAAACTAGCTGATATTATGGAGATGTGTATTCCAATATTACTTCATTTATATTACAGCTGCAGGTGTCCGTTCTGCGAACCGCAGAGCCTATGGCGATAGGCTGGTGCGGTTGCGCCACCAGGCAGGTCAGTAATCCTCTCCCAGTAACTGTAAAGAAATATAAAAGTATGACAGTTAGCAAAAGAGTGCAGTGTAGTCACTAAGTAATAAAATGTGCAAGTAACAGTGTAAGAGTGTTTGCAAGTATTGCTTGATTACAAAAGTGTGTTGCAGTCTGTAATCCAAACAGAAAAATGAAAATGTCTGAAATAAAGTCTGAAATAAAGATGCCCCACCTGTAATATAATAGTACACAACCTGCAGCAGGCTGAAAAGTACAGCTGCAGAAGATGAGCAAATCACATGTGTGAAATATACCCTGTTGAAATACTGAAACATGACAGAAGTGAGACTGCTGGAAAGGATTGTAATAACTACAGGTAAAACATGTCAATAAAGCCTAGAAGTAAGTACCATCCTGAATAGTAAAATGAAAAAGTGAGAGAGTGTGAGAAAGAGTTATGAATCCACCAATAAAGTAGTAATAACCCTGAATAAAGTATACTGCAGTCAGTACAGAATGAAATGAATGTGAGAAGCAGAACCAAACAGCGAAATGTGTTCAAAGTGTTGCTGCAGCTGGAATGTGTATCCCAAAATCTGGATATGTTGCTCTCAGTCTGCAATATGCAGATAGTATGATTGTCTGACATACCAAACATCCACAGTTGTCTATAGCTATATAAAGCAAATGTAGCAGGATGATGTAGCTGAACAAAGCCAGATATGAATGTGTATGAAGAACAATAAAATGTATATTGATGTAGCAGTAACAGTCCTATCACCAAATTGAAGTAGTTATCATATAGGAAACTGTAGTTAGAACAGTAGTGTGTATATATCTGCAGCTATTAGAAATGTACAGCATATGTATTGGTATTCAGAGGTGTTAATATTATTTTCTTCACCCCACCCTATAACCACATATAACCCATTCCACGTGAAAATGGTATGTGCAATCACAATTAACACCCCTGGACATTTGTCCGGTTGGGTCATAAATATTTGCATGTCCGTTGATGCATCTGCCCTGTTCATACATCCAAACCTGATGGCCTGTTGCCATCAATCAACCCTGCATGTTGTTGGACTGTGTATTGCTGTTCAAATTATGCATGTGTTATGCTCGCTGCTCAATGGTGTGAATATCTGGGTGTTTGGTTAATGGGAATACTAATGCATGCTGTTGCAACTAATTGCGAATGGTATTGTATGTTACTAACCCAAACTGTCATGACATAATGCAAAACATAGGATGACAGGGAAGGCGGGTTCCAGCGGACCCACCTCTCCCACCTCAGCTGGCGAGTGCACCTGGCACTAGTGCCCAGTCTGGACCCTCCTCCGGTGGCCCTGTGCCACCTGCGGGTGGAAGCGCTGCAGGGGATGGGGCTCATCCCCCTCTGCAAGCGTGGCTGGAGGAGAACCACCACTCACCCTCTGTAGCATCCGGACTGTGGTGCATAGGGAGATCCGGGACTCTGTTCTTGGGCCCCTACACCAGCTTGAGGCACAGGTGGCACAACTTACGGGCATGCCTGTTGCCCGGCCTACACAGCCCCCAGCACAGCCCCGTCCTGGGCAGTGAAGGAACAGTGGCAACTGCCCATGGGTGGGGATATTAGTTCCACTGTTGCCATCTGTGGGCTCATGGGCTCTGGATATCCAAACATCCGTCCCCGTCAATTGTGTAACCCCCCCACACGTGTCATACACCGCCCCTGTATGCATCTTGTTTGTCTTGTCTGTTGACCTACCCAACCTACCTCCCCAGCTATACCAACGTCCTTCACCTGACATACCACTCTCACCTGAAAAAAAAAAAAAAAAAAAAGGGCACTCTGTACCCACAAAAAAATTACGCCCCATACATAGCTGCCCATTCTGCACACATGTCTGCTGGACATGGAAACTATCAATTACAATTGTCTGTACAACAAGTATTATTGTTGTTCTGACACCTCTCTCAGGGGTGGAAGGTTTCAAATGTCACACCAAATTACATACATATGCACAGCTGTTGCTGATGAAGAAATGGGCAGCTATGGGCCTTACCTACATCCCTCCTGCAAATCCCAAGCTTGTTTCCCTACTGTCCTACCCTCTTTGTGACCCCTTTTTCACCACTTTCCTGTCTCCCCATTTTCATTTCTTTCAAAGAAAATAGCGCGGGTGTGCGCCAGACTAAGCACTGTTAAGTGGTTGTAAGCGGGTGTGCGCGGAGCTGAATGCCAGTGCGCATGCGGGAGCTCCGTGCAAACCAGCGCTAACCCAGTTACAACTGCTTAAAAGTGCCTTAGTCACTCTGATTGACAGGTCCTGTAGTCAGTTCAAAAGCTAAATAAAATCACACTGTCAGTCCCGAACCCAGGACCTTGGAAACAGTAGTCTGCATAACCTACCACTAAGCCATGACTCTTATACAAGAACATTGTGCTAAAATAAATATATCATGTAATAGTAGGAATGAATGTAAAGGGAATATAGGATGTGTAGTACACAAAGCATGTCATTTATACTTACTGTCAAAACTAGTGGATTACCATAATAGTAGTGTGTGAACAGAAACAGCCATGCTAGTTGGTAGCTACTAGGTAATAATGTCAGTTAATGTACATATATAAATGTATGTATATTTACATATATATATATATATATATATATATATATATATATATATATATATATAGTTGTAGGTGTCAGTGTGCATACACACTTACTACAGGAAACAGGAGAGAGGAATGGAGAAATGTGAATCTACAACACAGCCTGAATCATGAGAGAGATACTAACCTTTACACTCACAGAACAGTGTCCACAGCATACCAGCATGGTCCCCCTTACAATCTGAAAGGGCAATGCCTATCTCACATACCCTTTTATAGCACTGTCCTGAAATCACAGTGAGAACTGCAATCAGTACACAACTGGCTGCATGCAATTAGCAAATGATGGCTTACAATTGGTGCAGAGGCCATCACATGGACTTATGCAGATACCTACAAAAGCATCCTGTACTCACACTCCACACATGCAATACGTTCATTGCGCTGTCTGGAGGCAGAGAGAGAGAGAGAGAGAGAGAGAGAAACAGACAGAGACAGAGAGAGAAAAAAAAAAAAAAACAACACAAACAACAACAACACACGGTACACACACTGAGTCTAAGCTGTCAGCAGTGACAGTAGCAAGCCATGCCAGCAGCAGCAGGAAGCAGTGGTAGCGGTAACGCAACCAGCTGCGACAAACACAGGTAATGTAAAGTAACAGGTTAATAGTCTGCATACTGTGAACCCCCCATATGTGTCATAGGTCTGTATCTATAGGTATGTCCATGTGATATGTTGTGTGCATGTAGTTCCACCAAAAGGGGATGACTATACATTACATGTCATTCAGTGTTAGGCCATGATCCTGGCAGCAGTTTTCTGTTGCAGTGAGGCCTGTCTGTAGGATGTATGTGTCAGCTGGTGTAACAACTATGGCGCTTAGTTAGCAGTCATCTGGGAACTTTGTCATCCACAACCCGCACATGTTCGCTTTTACATCTGAGAAATAAATGCCAAACAAGATGGGTGCTAGGACAGAGGCCTGTGGGATACCACATGTGACTGGCATTGAGTCTGACATGGCTCCTACAATATCGATATTATGGATTCTGTATGTCAACCAGTGTGCAACCCATCATGTGACATATGTAGTAACATGTAAGCTAATGAGCTTGTCTATGATGCCTGAGTGGAGTACTGTGTTGAAGGCCTTAGGCAAGTCCAGGTAGGCTGTATGGATTGCGTTGCCCTCATCAATGGCTGTAGTGACTGTTTTGAAAGGTCAACCAGGTTCAAAAGGCAGGATCAGCCCATCACAAAGGCAAACTGGCGGGAACAAGTGTCTGCAGGTACCCAATATCGCTGTATGCGTCCCATACTGAATCATTCCATAGCTTTGCAGACCAGGCTGGTTAAGCTTATGGTGCGGTAGTTCCCAGGGTCAGTAGAGGTGCCTCCTTAGTGGAGTGGGACCACTGTTGCTGTATGCCAGTGTTCAGGTACATATCCTGTAGTACGGCCAAGGTTAAATATCAGTCTTATATGCGGTTGTATGTCCTCTTGGAGTTCACGTAGCACACATCCAGGGACACCATCAGGTCACATTGATGCTGTGTGTTCTGCTTTGCTGAGGGCGGCCCTCACCTGGACATGTGAGATGATAGGGAGGTTACATTCAGCTGTGATAAGTATTTCTACTTGTGGGGCAGAAGGAGGGATCGTGCACCGAACCTGTCTGCAAGAATGTTGCCAATATCTGTGTGTTCGGTGAATGTTAAGTAGGTGTGTATTAACTCAGAGCATATCTGAGGCGTTTGGTCCATATGTGTAACATAACTGAAGAAGGCTTTGTGGTTATCTATAGTGTTCGTGGCCATTTCCCTCCCACAGTAGGCCGTGGATGTTGTTATGAGAGACCGTAGCTTATTACCAGTGCTGACCACAGATGCCTTCCCTTAATGTGAATCTGCTGTGTCCTGCAGTAGCCTCCTTCTATTGTTATACAATCTGCCTTTGGCTGGGGTCCACCGGACAGAATGCCTAACCTTTGTGCATAGGGTCTGGGTTAGAAATGTGTGTGCATGTTCCATGCAATCTTTGGGATGTCCGTGGGAAGCATTCGCAAAGGGGTCAGCAGTGTGGGTTGTGGCTTTCACTGGCCCAGTGGGCTGCATGGATACCATCACAGTCCTAACAAGTGAATAACTGTCTAATCACATACATATCAAAGTAGTCTACTGTGCTGGTGGTGGTGGTGGTGGGATATGTATATCCAGGCCGAGTAACTTGTGTCCAGATCACACTAGTGGATGGCGTTCCACATACAGTACCTTGGTATGAATCCCCAGAGTGAGGTTGTGCATTGGACCTGTCACAGTGTGCTGACCAATGGGGCATGCTACTATGTTGTATGGAATGTGGCAGGTATTGTTGCACAGGTGTTGGCTGAGCACTGATATCTGGCCATGTACTTGTGTATCCACCAAGAGACACACACATGCTACATATGGGAGTAGTAGTATATCACTACAGTTGAGTATCATGTATAGTATGTGTGCCATATATTGCTGACATAGTCTGCTGATATCCTGTTTGTGTTCTCTTCCAGGGACATGGCGCGTCAGTGTAATCCCGCCTACTCTGCAGCAGAAGATGAGGAGATACACCAGAGCCTGGTGCGGGATTATGACATACTGTTTTCCCGCACCAGCCAGAATCAGCAGGAGAGGGCTGCACTGTGGCAAGACCTTGTCCGTAGGGTAAATGACATTGGCACGCATAATAGGACATATGAGCAGGTACAACATCACTGCAGTGATTTAATCAGAAATGTCCATCAGCGTGCGTCGGATATCCACAGGCAACAGGTTGCCACAGGAGGTGGGGTGGCCACACATCCCCCCTCACCAGACTGGAGGGGCTACCCCTAAGTGTTGTGGCTCCAGCCCCGGAACAGCAACAGCAATACACCTGCATCATGATGGAGGCTGGATCCACACAGCAGCACGACATGGAGCGTGCAGGTAATATGCCATATGTACACTTGACTGTTCTGTACACTGTTAGTTTATGCATGTGTAAGGTGTGTCCGTGGTATGTAGCTGTCAACATAGTATGTCATTTTGCAGGTGTGATATTGGCAATATCAGCAGCTGACGTGTGAAAGGCAACTGGTGTATTACTGCACTGTATCATATGCAGTATCAATGGCACAGTTGTGCCCACTGACATTAATCTCCTCATTTCTTCAGGTCCCTCCGGTGTTACAGCAAGGCAGGCCATCCATGCTGGTGAGTGTGTTTTAACAATACCTATAATAGTCCTGATAGTGCTAGTAATACTAGTGTAACTCAGTAGTGCTCTGTGTGTATACTGCGGGGTGTGCATGTGTGCCTGTGTCCACGTGTGCATGTGTCCACGTGTGCATGTGTGCATGTGTACACATGTCCACGTGTGCACGTGTCCACGTGTGCATGTGTGCATGTGTGCATGTGTGCCTGTGTCCACGTGTGCATGTGTGCATGTGTGCATGTGTGCCTGTGTCCATGTGTGCATGTGTGCATGTGTGCATGTGTCCACGTGTGCATGTGTGCATGTGTGCATAAGTGCATCACTGGTAACATTGTGTGGACACTGTAAACTGTGTTTCCTGTCTTCCTCCCACAGGTTCTGGTGCTGCTCTGGTGTCCTGCAGCAGGGAACCTGAATCTGGTGCCACAGGTACTGATAATGATGATATCTGTGTAATGGCACAGGAAGGTGTGTCAGGGTCCACCATTGGTCAACCAATTGATAGTACACAGCTGTCAACCCCATCATTGTGCACAGTCATCCTGCCAGCACATCCTATGTCACCATTGTCCCTAGGTGATGGACAGGATACAGTGGGCATTGACCAGGGTAATGTGGTATCTGTGGCACATGCTTCCCCACACAGCAGCCATGGGCAGGGTCCTGCGATGGTACCACACAGACAGTTGTTCTCGTGGGAGCATCCATGGGCGTACTGCCTCTGGCAGACGTGCCCAAAGAGGTCTGTCAACCTCAGCTATGTTTCGGGCTGTCATGCAGGCATAGTCGCGTATGGAAAGGTACACCAGACAGGGTCTGAGGGAGCTGAGAGCATGTCGCACAGCCATGACTGACAGTATGCGTGACATTGCGGATGCTATCCGTAATTTAACCGATGTCATAGACAGACGTTGTGGGGACGTATTACAGCAGTTCCACAACCACATGTCCATGAGCCAGGGCAATGGTGGGCGGTTGCGGCGTCGACGTGGCCGTATGCCAGCAACAGCAGCAGCTGGCAGTCGGCACGGATGACAACAGGCCCGCGGATGCCCCCATAGTGCCAGCAGCAGCCCCAGCAATGCTGGGTCTGTGCTGTCATCGGAATGCCCCAGGAGACCACGTTCATGTGGCTCTGGACAGTCCCAACAGGGACCTGTGTCCAGTCAACACACTCCCGCTTTTGATGACAGTACCCAGTCTGGCTTAGTACCGGATACGATCCATAGCACCCCTGCCAGGCACAGGTACCGTGTCCGTGCCCACAGACACTGATCTGTATGACCTGCCAGGTACAGTCTGTGGCTGTCCACAAACTCCTGCTACCACATACATGCACACACTCCACCAACAGTGCCCCACCCTGTACTGCTGTCCCTCACCAACACACATACACACACATGTCAATTGGTGGTATCAGTGGCAGACTCAGGCATACCTAATTCACACCCTGTGCATATGATGAAACTGTGCCACCTCCTGCAATCTCCAACATCAGTGCAGGAACAGGTAAACACGTTGCTGATGCACAGGGTGACTACATAGAAGTGTATTAGTAGTATCATGTTGGTAACAGTACAGTGTGCTGATATGACTGTGTGTATATCCCAGCATGCCTGATGCAGTAACCGTATGACTGTCCTGAATTGTTATCTACACCCATAGTACATACCAATGTGTAACAGCTGCACATTATTGCATACCGGTGGTAAGGATGTCAACAGATAGCCACATACATGGGTAGCACAGGGGGGAAGCTAATGCAAATAGTGATACGCAATGATGGACATGTACAGTAATGGTGGCAAGTTGCCCACAACGACTATGCAATGTGGATGTTTGCGCATGTTGATATGTGTGCAGTACCAATGTAATCCAAATCACAATTAACTATGAAATAATATCAGTTCTACCATGGACATCTGAGCTGTGCATTCCTGGGTACATGTTGATAGTGCCTACATATTTGCACTGTTACCTACAGTTAGTGTTACCCCTTCTTTGTTGTACAATGGACTACTTCCAGCCCTGCTTACTGTAGCTTTGTTTGCATGCATGTTCGCTTGGGGTTCCCTGGAACACTGCTTCCACCTGCAATGCAGAGTTACAGTGCTTCTGTGGACTCCTAGTGACATCTGCATAGCGTACTATACGTATGTCAAGTTTACACATGACAGAACTTCACTGTCTGTCCTGTTCGCATGTACGTTGCCTGTGACACATTGCACATGTCTTACCTGGCATTTACCCACATGTGCAGTCATATATGCCAGTGCTATGAAATCAGTAGCAGTACACCCACACATACACACCTTCAGTGTGTTGTTCCCCATTGGCCCTATGTGTTGGTAATCACCATGACAATCACACTACTATGGTAGCATGTGCAAAGGTAACCTGTGAATCACCTCTATGGTCCAGTTGTGGTTTATGTGAATCATGTGGCAATGTCACAGCTGCCACATGTATGCAGTCAACCCTCACCCCTGGCCAGGAACATACAACACATGTGTGGGATGCCACCACATAGCCAATCTGGGGACTGAGCACTCTGAACCCAGTAATGCCATACCCTGTCAGGTGGCATGACATACTACAGTGACTACAATACCAGTCAGACATAGACCCGCACTGACAGCAATCTGAACACACTGTGGCATACTTGGAGACACAGAATAGCATCCTGCCTGAGCATCACACACCTCTGCAGCTAGCACACAGGCATACGTTACGTCGGAACAGAGCACATGCCACACATGGCACACACATCCCATGTGCCACACACTCACAGCCTGTAGGGCTACACAACACACCTGCTACAGATGTGTCAGGTACCTTTCTTGGCCACTGCAGTGGGGTCCCGCTCAACAGGCTGTACATGGTGAAGGTCACAGTGATATGCCTGTGGGGCACTATGGTCCACCACAAAACACATGCATACAGGTCAGTCAGAGGCATGGACACATATGACTCAGTCATTGACCATGCCACTATGGATGACCTGAGACATACCTCCCTGGACTACACGATAGGGAACATAGAAGGGATCTCTCAGCATGTGGCATGGGCCAGTATGAGCCTGATCTTGGTTGCCATCATACCCTCACCAGGTATGCTACCACTATATGTAGGAAGGGTGTTCTATGTCTACATTCTGCTCAATCACCAATGTCATTCATAGGGTATCCACTGGCTGTCAACATGTGCTTACATGCTAGGGAAGCCACAATGATTTGCGAGGGGCAGCTTGCACATGACACCCATGGGCCATTGTATATTGGCGAAGCCCCTTGATACACACATAGTGCCTTATGCTGCAGGACACGGATTACATAGCCACCTCCGTGGGTATCACACAGGATAGGACACTAACAGTGATGCTACACAACACCAGCAGTGTACACCGCAAGATGCATGCACTGGACACTGTCCTCAGCACGGTGAACTGCAATGTCTGTGCAGTACGAGAGTCCTGATTTATGGATCACAGGTGCAAGCCATCACTGCCAGGTTATACCTCATACCATGCCTTTCGTCCCCTACACATGTAACACACATGGACAGGGGGGTGGTATCCCAAGGCACCACAGATACACACACCTCCAGGTTGTTGGCACAGCACAAAGCATCAAGGCCTATTCATGTGCAGCTAACAGTGTGTTGGACTGCCTTCTGGTTCATAGCCTGGCACACACAACCCTCTCATACACAGGAAACCCACCTATCCTCCATAACGACACTGGCAATATGATAGTCTCAAGAAATGTCTTTATATGGCTGGACTGCATCCAGCCAAACATTGTGCGTGAGCATTACTGTAGCTGCAACACACTAGTTGAAAGGTTCCCAGCATGTGGTCACTGAATTGCAGTGGAATAACATGTTACCACTCCCACAACAGGTGGGAACATGCAGCACCTGTACATCGACTACATGTAGACTATATGGCCCAGACCAGATGTGTATCCCCTGCTGTAGGTATTTTACCATATACACCCACACTGTACAGACACATACCGCATGCGGCCCCTGCACAGTAAGACACAGTCATATTGTTATGCATTGCGAATACCATTTATCCACTCGAGGCACGTGTCAGACATGGTAACTACTGCAGGTCACAGGTATTTATGTGTATGTGTCACACACATACATCATGTGTGCATTGCCATTGCTGGTTTAGGCAATGGCATGCATTGTTATGCACAAAGACCCACACAAGGTCATAATGTGTGACACAACCACACGTGGCAGTTGTGGGTTTCCAAAACATACCTATCTGTACTCTGACAATGGTAATAGACCCAGTAGTGGAGCGCACTATTGGCATTACTGGCCAAGTAGCCCTGTTTGGCTGTGCTGATAGTGTGGTGACATCCCCTTTGTTTACTGGGGGAATATGCAGCATCTGGTGTATTGTAGTATTTGCCAAAAGGATCTGTTCTCTCACACTTGCAATTGCACACATCCTACTACCTCCACACACACACACACACACACACACACACACACACACACACACTTGCAGGATTCATACCCCTACCTAACTATGTCACGACACGTGAGAGAGACACATTAGCGAAGCGCACTATTCGGATTACTAGGAGGTTCCTCTTCTCCGGCTGTACTTATAGGGTGCTGACATCATCAGTGTTTGGAAAGGGTAATGTGCATCATGTAGTGTGATCTCCTGATTGCCAAAAAGAACATGTTTTCATACAGAATTGCACACACACAAACTCCCCACATCTAAACACACACACACTTGCCATCTGCATGTTTCAAACCCCTACCTAATTATATTATGACACTTGAGAGAGACACTTTAGCAGAGTGCGCTATTCAGATTACTGGGAGGTGTCTCTTCTCCAGCTGTATTTATGGGGTGCTGACATCATCAGTGTTTGGAAAGGGTAATGTGCATCATGTAGTGTGATCTCCTGATTGCCAAAAAGAACATGTTTTCATACAGAGTTGCACACACACAAACTCCCCCACATCCAAACACACACACTTGCCATTTGCAGGTTTCAAACTCCTACATAACTATGTTATGACACGTGAGAGAGATGCATTAGCAGAGTGCACTATTCAAATTACTGGGAGGTTTTTCTTCTCCTGCTATACTTATAGGGTGCTGACATCATCCGTGCTTAGATAGGGGAATGTGCATCCTGTAGAGTGCTTTCACAGTTGCCAAAAGGGACATCGCCCTCACACAGACTTGCACACACACTGACCCCCCTCCACACACACTGGGCAGTTGCAGGATTCAAACCCCTACCTAACTATGTTATGACACTCATGACAGACGCATTAGCAGAGCGCGCTATTCGAATTACTGGGAGATTTCCGTTCTCCTGCTGTACTTATAGGGTGCTGACATCATCTGTGCTTAGATAGGGGAATGTGCATCCTGTAGAGTTCTTTCACAGTTGCCAAAAGGGACATCGCCCTCACACATATTTGCACACACATCAACCCCGCTCACTCACACACACACACACACACACACACACACACACACAAACACACTGAGCATTTGCATGGTTCGAACTCCTACCTACCTATATTATGACACTTGAGGGAGACGCATTAGCAGAGCGCGCTAACCGAATTATTGGGCATCTGGTCTGCACCTGCAGTATTTATAGGGTGCTGACATCTTTATTTCTACAGAGGTATGTACATCTAGTACTGCCTGTCAGGTGGGGGATAGCATATATATGCATTTGCAGCCACCTACGTCAGGGTCAGATATGCACATCGCACTGGCAGGTTATGTTCTATACCATGCTTCGTGACCACAGGACCTGTAACACACAACACAACCAGTCCAGAACACCACTCCCACATCCAGGACACACACTTTGCTTCCCTGGGAACAGTGCCGGGATATGCAGGTGTTCACATACACCATTCCAGTTTTTAACATCAGGTACAGGCATATTGTGTGTGAGAACTACTCAGGCCTCTACCACTTTACCCTACAGCCACTACAATTTGTGGGTCCATGTGCTATGGCAGAACCACTCACCACAGCCACATGGGGGAATATATATTGCACCTGTCCATCTGCAACATGGGTACTCACTGTTCCACACCAGAGGTAGACCACCATTGTTGATATCTGATCATACCCACCTTTCCCTGGACATCCATATCTCATCCCCACCCCCAGGCAAGGTTGTCACTGCAAACAAACTGTATTTAGCACAAGCAGACTCTACACTTGTGAAGACTGGGGTGGACGACTTCAAAGGACCCATGCTGGGGGACTATACTGGCCACTCTGCATAATCCTTGACAATTGCATTCTATGAGCATGTGTAAGGTTTGCATTGATCATGCTATTCCACATATACCCATGACTGCTCCACAACAAGACACCTGTCAGGTGTACACCAGCCATATATGAGCTGTCCAACAGACAGAGTGAGCTAATACATTGCAGAGCTGTAGCCCACAGAGGGAGGACATCTGTGAACAGTACCGGCACGACACTTCATTCACACATAATCATCACAACACAGTGTTGATAGTGGAATTGTCCAGACAATGCAGATATGGCTCCCCTCAGTCTGTTATTGACGGCCACTTACTGTTAGAGGTCCTCAGCAACCCTCTTCCAGCACACACCAACAACATGGCTGTGGCTTAGGACATTCAAACCCTGGGATCTCCACTGTGCCCCTGCATGACAGAGGCACAGCTCACTAGCCTCACACGTTGCCTTATGTGACCTACTTTACAGTGGCACAGTAGCCTACTGTACTGGGGATGCAGATGCCAAGCACACTCTGGCTAAGCTGTCATTCCCTAGGGCAACAAGCCTAGTATTGACCTCTACACCCATATGTTCAATTGTCAGATGCACAATATTTGTTGTGCTGTTATACTGTTTGCAGGTCTATATTGCCATAGCATTCCCTGCTCCTATGAACAATTTGTGTATCTGTGGAAGATGTTTGAATATGTGGGCGATCCACTATATCACTTATGTCTCTGTAGTCATTTACTGTGTGCACTGGGCAGATTGCTGTGTTGTGGTTGGTTCCTGGAATGACACGTACAAATACCAGATATGTGTGACCAACTGCTAAACGGAGATATGGCCTAAGTGTATGAGCATGCCCAGTTCAGCCTTTCCATGGCATGTTGTCTGACATATGCCTCATTTATCAAAGTGTGCGAGCATGCTCAGTGTGAGCTTTCCATATGTTGAACTCTGAAGTCCACCACATATTTGGGTGTGTGTGAACTTCAACAATATCTCACGTTTATGGTTGTGTGTTGGGTGTCATATTGTGTACTAACTGGCCAACTGCTTCGTGTCTGCCACAACAGGGATTATACTGTGCCTGCAGGGATTGCATGGGATACTTTGCATACAGTTGTCAACATCCTTTCATAATGACCTAACACTGTAGTACCGTATAGTGTACTGGTTCAGTACTTTCACTGTGGTGGACAGTATCCTGGGCTTTAGTCCTATCACTGCTTGACATCTTCATAGTGAGCACAACAGACTGTGTAGGGGCCAGTTGTGCACATATGACCATGTTGCATTATGTTCAGATATGGACTACCTACACCAGGCTTGTTCAACATTGGTAGTGTATTCCACAACATAGGTGGACATTGGCAAACACTAGCGATGTTCCCTAGGCCATTTCTGATGCTAGTCACAGAGTGTGTTTGCCCTTCGACACACATTGTAACTGGAGTTTGCCATGACATATGTCATGGTTAGTATACTGTGCCTCCGTCTACCTCTGACATAACAGTGATACCCAGGGTTAACCTACCATCTCTCATCCACTCATTGGGATTCCTCTTGAGGGGTGTCGATAGGTGACTCTCTGGCTAACCTGTACTGGGAGTTCACTCAAGAGTGGGGGTGCCTTCTGTGTTATGGATCATTCTGTACAGCTTGTCCTATGTATGTCAGTGCTGGGGTTCAGGTCTCTCATGTGCATAGCTCACTGCCATTCAGATTGTACAAGGTGCAGCATGTTCATTGATTCCAGCTTGGACATGGCTTCATACATCAGGCACAGCTTGCCTCTGGCTGGGCAGTATGGCAGTGTGTGGAGCTGTAGTTTGTTTACTCAGGCAATACATGGCATCTGTTCATGCTCTTTGCTACTCCTGGTGGGGTACTGTTGTGGACTTTACAGTTGATGGAGGTGTCTGCTGAGGTATATCCCACAGGGGCTATTGTAGTCAATTGTGACGCTGATGAAGGATGACTGCAGAGCCACAGTGACCTCCCCTTATCTACATCTGACAACATTCATGATTGGGTGGGTATATGGTATGTTTCTGCGAACACTACAGCCACATGTTTGTCCAGTGTAGGATATCTATCACCTTGTGTCCCCAGGTCTCTCATTACATGTTAGGTACGTAATGGGTTAACACCTGTGTGGTAATTTGTGGGCACTTACTGTATATCCACGGTGGTTGTCTATACACAGATCTGCAATTAGCTTGCTGACATGGCTATGGCTCCAGTTGTCTGTTTCTAGGTGGCCCTTTTGTGGGTTGCTTGTGTCAGCTGGAGGTCGGATATGGTGGGCTGTTTGTACTCCTCTGCATACATGTTCAGTCACAGTCCTTCCATGTTGGCCTGTACCTATGGGACATATATACGGAATGGGGGGGGTCCCAGGACCAAGCCTTGTGGGATGCCACTCATATCTGCTTTGTAGTCTGACATGGATGCAGCATGTCTGACCATGTCAGTTCTGTCCTTGGTCTGGTTTGCAACCCCTCTACTGACATAGGGGTATATATTTAAGCTGGTGAACATATCCATACTGAACTCGTAGGGTATTATCGGGAAGCATATGCACGGTCCAGCTACGCTGTGTGGACCACATTGCCCTCATCAATGACCTTAATGACTGTTTCAAATGGGTCAAACATGTTTAGGGGCAGGATCTGCAGTTATGACAGCCACACTGTGTAGGGTCCGGTATCAGTAGGTCCACGATAGCTTTATGTCTGCGGTACATACTGATCCTTTCCATAGCTGTGCAGACCAAGCTTGTCAGGATCCTGGGGTGGTAGTTTGCAGTATCTATTCAGGCAACACCTTTGTTGTGAAGGACCACTGTTGTTGTACACTGCTCTTTGGGTACATATCCTGTGGTAAGGCTGACATTGGGCAGTAGTGTGATTTGGCATTCCATTATTCTTGGAGTCCATGTTGGCCTCAGCCCAGGACACCATCACATACCTTTGCTGCTGTGTGTTTTGCTTTGCAGATGATGGCTGTTACCTCAGCATCTGCAATGTCAGGGGACCAGCAGTCTGCTGGGATAGATATTTTGCATTCTGGGGGCGGGGGGTTTGCACTGCACCTGTCAGGTTGTATGTTGGCAATATGTGTGTGTGTTTGGTATGTTGTTTGTAATATCTGTGTGATTCGGAGCATATCTGTGGATTCCCAACATGGTTCCTACCATCAGTTAAGTAAGCCTTGTGATTATCCTTAGTGTCCTGTACAATTTGTATCTTCATAGGTTCATGGGTTCATACTAGCCTATCCACCCTAGGGCATTAGTAAGCCAAGCCAGAGTGTGTGTGTCTTTTGCCGCCCCTTGCTATGTGACTATTATGGCCATTTATGATTTTCTTTACTGTGCCTCTGTCTGGACGTGACACAGTGAAGACCCCAGTGTACATGTACGATCATCCATCCACTTGGCAATATTCCTGTTGAGGGGTGTCAGTGAGGGGCTCTGCCTAACATGGATTGGGATCCTGTTCCTGGGTGTGGGGAGCCTCTGGGTTATGTATCTGTCCCTCCAGCACATCCTATTTCATTATGTGTTGAGGCTGACATCTGTCACTCTCACAGCTCCAATGGCTTTGATTTCCTGGGGTGGAGCATGTCCATTACTCCTGTGTTGGACATGGCCTTGTACAACAGACATACAATGCCTCTGTGTAGGCAGTCTGTGACTGCATTCAGCTGGGGTGTCTACAGCCAGGCAGCATATGACATATATTTGACACCCTTTATCCTCTTGGTGGGGTACCTTTGAGGTCTTCCGAACCACTGCATGTGTCAGGTACGGTACATCCCATATGAGTCATTGTACTAGATTATGGATCTGATAAGGGAACAGTACAGGGGCAGAGTGACCTCTGTTGATGTAGATGTGAATCCTTTCATGATACGGTGTCCAATATCGGCAGTCTTCCTAGCCACATTGGCATTGTGTGTGTCACATGACAGGTTACTGTCGACTTGTGTCCCTAGGTCCCTGATTACTCCTTGCATACATAATGGTTTACCACCTATGTGGTAATTTGTGAGTACCTTGTCTGGTATTTGGTGGGACATTCATACTGTCCAGTGTCTTCAGGATGTCTGGGTGGGGTTCTTGTGTGTGAGAGTGTGGTCTGTCGCATGCTACAGACTGTACAGCAGTTTTGACTACACTTAGGTGCACATGGGTGGTCTCCGCTGCTTCATGCATTGTCAGTTACCTGGCCATATGGGTGTCTGTGCTGCATTTGGATACTCCCCCTCCTTTGATGTTTTGGTCCAGGTGTTGAGGCTATAACGCATGATATGTGGTATAACCTGGTAGTGCTGGTGTGCTATCAGTAGGCTTGCAGCAGGCTTCTGTCACTGCACAGACATCGATGTTCTCCATACTGGGAAGTGCCTCAGGGGCATGCATATTGCAGTTTACACATCTGGCATTGGTCAGCATTACCCTTATGTTTCTTACCACTTATGTTTTCTAGGGTGGTGGGTTAGTCTTTTTGGCCTTGCCTACGTACGGCTCTATGGAGGTGGCAAAGGCCTTATCCAGTATCCAGACGCCCAGGGGTAACAGGTGCAAGCCATCCAACAGCAGCATGGCTTGTCATGCATGACATCTCAAGCAGACAGACATTAGACCCTCTTGGACTGACAGCTGTAACTGTGCCACCTGTTAAAGCTGATCATTCTGTGTTTGTACTGTGGCATCATTCTTGGTGAGGATTGGATGCTGCAAACGGCCAGTGTCATACCAGCCTGGGGTACATACTCAGAGATCTCATCCATGTCTCTTTTCATGTAGTCCAGGGAGGTACATCTCAGGTCATTCACACCAGCATGGACAATGAGTGCATCATATTTCTGCTTGCTTTGGGGTGACCTGCGTACTTGTGTTATGTGGCATATTGTGGCAGCCTACAGGCAGCTTAGTGTACCTTTTCCCTTGTTCAGTCTGGTGAGTGGGACAGCAGTGTGTCTGCCTATACAGACACCTATTACAACTGTATGAGGCATGTTGTTTCTCCTTCTGGCCTGTGACTGTTTGGCACACCAGCTTTGTGTACTATGTGTTGCATGTGCTATGTTTGGAGGTTGTGGTTGCTTGAGATCTGCTTTGGAGGCTTCTGTTGGTGTGGTGCATTTGTAATTAGGGCCTCCAGGAATGTCTTTCTGTGTTTATGTGTTTGGTTTACAGTTGTGATAGGTCTATGTGGGACTGGGTTTGTGGTGTATGTGGTTACCTTCTCCTCCTGACTAGTTTTGACAGTACTGAGTTGGGGGAGCTCAGCCTCCGGTTTGGATACATGGTTGCATCTCTCACATATATTTGTATTTATTGGGGGGAGTTGTGGGTTGTCTGTGTACTTGAGCCAGGTGTCACATTGCCTCTGGATTCACAGATTCTACTTGTTGTGGCTGGCCTTAGTGGATTGTATGTGTGGACATATTTTATTGCCATACTACTGATCAGTGATTACTTCCCTTTTTATGTTTGCTCTATCATGTAGTAGCTTCCTCATTCTCTTGCATGGTTTGGTAATGGCTGGAGTCCAGCATGCCAGATGCCTGCGTGTATGGCATTGTGTCTTGTTGTTATTTGTGATTGCATACTCCAAGCATTCCTGGCTGTGTTCATGGAATGCCTGTATAACATGTTCTGCAGTGTGTCCCATATTCTGCACTTGCACAGGGCCTTTCGTGGATTCCACATCGGTTTGGAGGGGTGCAACCTATGCTTTACACATGTTTTTCACTGTGGTTTTCTGACCAGGGACTGTGGTCAGGATGTGTATATCCAGTGTGATTACTCTATGGTCTGGTCTTACCAGTGAGGGATACACTTCTCATCTTGCCATCCAGTACACATGTTGCTGATTATCACATCCAGTATGCCTACCCCTCTTGTGGGAGTGGTACGTTGTTAATGGGCATTTTGGTTTATGGATTCTGGGAACTTTTCTCCTACTGTGTTGGTGCTAGTATAATGCTCCCAGTGTATGTCTGGGTATTTTCAGTCAAGCAATATAATGTGGTTTGGGGGGCTTGATATATTCATGTATTCCAACATAGGCCAGGTACAGTTCCTGGTATTAGGACAGTAGTCTGCAGCAAGCTATATACTGGGAGGCGGTTTTAGCCATTGGTATTTGACCATGGCTAATCCATGCTGCTTCTTGTTGTGGTACCAACATGGGGGTGTGGTTATCCTTGACATTTATTGCTAGTCGCTCTCCTTTTGTAGCTTGTTCCATGTTTTGCGGCTGTACAGCACAGTATGAGGTGTAACCTGGTAGTGTTAGGGTGCTGATGTGAGCCTTGACCCAGTTTTCTATTACAGGACTGATATCAACATTCTCCATACTGTGTGCGTTTACACTGCACACATCTTGCTGTTTAGACTTCTGGCATTGGGTAGCATTACATCTAGGTTCCTATCCCTTGTGGTACCTATGAAGGTGGGTTTGTGTTTTGAGACTTACCTATTCAGGGCATGCTGTGGGTACTGACAGCCTTTGCCAGTATCCATGGGGCCTGGACTGATAGGTGCACGCCACCCCTAGCAGGTGGTGCATCATGTCATGCTCCGCATGTCTTCCCAGGCTGAAACACATTGGCTCCCCTTTGACTAACTGCATTACTTCAGCCAGTTATTGCAATTGATCATCCCATCGTCATTTTGTGGCTTCATGCTTGGTGAGGGTGGATGTTAGTCAGGGTCCTCAGGTGTGCATATAGTACATGGTGTTACATTACTTAATACATGGCATTCATGCCTCAGGTGGTGCTGCAGGGCTGCCTCTGTCGGATGCGCATATTACACTCCCTGTACATGTTTGTGAGCAGGTCATGTCATTTTAGGCATCCCTGTTATTATTTGAGTGAGTCAGAGGGGGTATCATTCCCAGTGTTCCTACTGAGCCAGTGTATGTGCTATGCATTGCCTCTTTGCCAAGGCAAGGGCATACTGGGCACGCCTCCTTCTGCCTACTGGGGCAGGCTCAGGTTGTTCCTCCTCCGAGTCACGCTCTGCCTGTGATGGCCTTGGCAATGGTGGGGGGCTGTTTGGCCCAGCCCTATGCTGGTCCTGCTGCAGCTGTTTTCGCAAGATCATATTATGTAGCATAGCACATACCATGACAATTTGGGTACATGTAGTTGGTGTGTACTGCAAGGCTCCACCAGATGTGTCCAGACACCGGAACTGTGACTTGAGCAGCCCAAACTCACGCTCTATTACATTACATGTTTGTGCATGTGCCTCATTATGGCGTTCCTGTTCAGGTGTGTGTGCGTTTCTGATGGGTGTCATCAGCCACGGCTCCAGTGCATAACCTGCATCCCCCACTAGGTGTCCGTGTGGGATGTCCCCATTGGCAAATGTCTGGTACAGCTGCGTCAAATGCCAGATGTGGGAATCATGGTAGCTCCCAGGGCAGCCAGCACACACATTCATTATTATGCCCTGGGCATCACACATGACCTGGCAGTTGATAGAGGGGAAGCCCTTGCAGTTAATGTAGGCCCTACCCCGCTCACCAGCTGGTGCTTTGATGCATATGTGCGTGCAGTCTATTGCACCCACTACCTCAGGGTATTCCGCTATTTGCTGGAAGAGACGCATATTGCTGGCCAATACCTCACGGGCACTGGGGAAATATACATGATCACCGACATGTGCTGACATGGCATCCAGGAACTGGTGCAGTACCCTGGAGGTTGATGCCTGTGATATCCCCATCATATCGCCAGTTGGTCTCTGGAAGGTACCTGTTGCTAATATTCTTAGGCCAACATATACCTTGGTTTCCACTGGGATGGGTTCCCCTCTGTTGGTTCTGTGTGTGAGGCGTGGCCTGCACAGCTCAACAATTTGCTGCAGGAGCTCTCTGTCCACTCTATAGCACTCTACTATCTCCAGCTCATGTAACCCGTGGTAGGTGACCCTGGGCCTGTACACTCTTCTCCGTCTCCTCACTGTGGGTTGTCTGGCACCATCTGCATTGACACCACCCTCAGCAAGTCGCCTATGTCTCATTATGACAGCTATGGCAGCCCCTAACATTTATGCTCTGAGTTCAGCTTTTTCAGTTTTCACTTCTAATAGCTTACTCCTGTCTTGCAGTGTCTCTTGAGAGAAACATCCTGCACTGCTGTTTGCAGAGTTTTAAGTGCTGGGCTGGGCTACTATTCTGCCTGTGTAATTGCCTGCTTCTAATTGTTTTCACCTGCTAGCTCCAGCAGTATTCCCTGCTAGCTTCCTACTAATTCTGTTGCTTCCTTTTTCCTTTCTGTTTCCTCAGGGGGGAGCAGCGTGCATACCAGCAGAAACATGCTCACAGTGGCTTACACGTGCGCACACATGCTTACACGGTTCAGGATCTGCCTATTCGGGTTAAAACGCATGCAGACCAGCGCAAACAGTGTTAAACATCTACCAACACGCTCCCACATGCTCAGTCTGTCTTACACACGCGCACACTGCCCTACTCGCGCTTCATGGCGCCACACGTGCGCATGCACGCCCAGCAAGAAACTTTGGTGTAAGTAACAGTGTACACCTTCCATTTCTTGACTTTCCCATGCTTATCTTGTGGCACTCCTCTTTCCCTGATCTGTGTCTGTCATCTGTCATGTTACACTGAACTCCAAAGAACTGCATTTCTTTCTACCATTCCCCCCTGTGATGTCACCTATCTCCTACTCTATTCCTCCCCTTATGTATCTCTTACACTACTCAGACTGTGCTCATTTGCTATGTGTCTGTGGGATTCAGTATCCTAACCCTCATTTACATGAGATTGCCTACTAATGCTTAGTTATATGTCTTAGACTCAGCTTCCCCCCTTAGCAACCACTACACGGTGGCCATGTTGTTTTTGGTCTGCTGGTCCCTGCATTGTCATTCCATGTATTGCATAAAACCCACATTTGTGGGTTTATAACCTTCATTTTTATGTTTTATACAGCGCAGCCCGTTTGCGTGGGGCTGCGTTGCGTTTAAACATCGGCGATCGCCGAAAAAAAAAAATTATATTTTTATCATTTTTGCATCGGGTTACCTTGCCAATGGCCACATATTTGGCCATTGGCATGCTGCCTGACACATATGCACCCTTTATTTGGAGCTGACATGGCTCCGTTGTAATTTTTGCAGAAACGTACTCAGTTGTCAACTGAGTACATTTCTGCAGCTAAAACGTCTCTTACACGGGCTGGTTTCTGCTTCGTGGATCGCTAATATACCTAATTTGCATACCTTTTGGCTGCGAGTGAGGTATTTAGCATATCCACGCCCAGTCCGTGTAAGAGACATTTTAGCTGGTCTCTTACATGGAGTTTCGAGCTGTTCCTGGATCGCGAGGCTTGCATGGAGTGTTACACGTCTCTTACACTCTGTGCAAGCCTTCGTGAATCCTGCCCAGTGTCTTATGTAAAGAAGCAGAGTTTCATTTTTTTATACTGGAAGTAGTAGTAGTGGACCCTAGGGGAGGTATGTGGGAAACACTAGTTGAATACAGAGAATTGTACTGGCAGATAATTTTGGAAGCCAGTAAAACCCCAGGGCTCAATGACATGATTTCACTTGCACCAGTATTGAAATTAAGAGCAGCAAAGTTATAATGTCACCTGGAACTATACATCTTGAATTTTTGTTTTTATTTCAGACAGGATCAATGTGCTTTTAATAAATCTATTTTATGAGATTATTTTAAAAGATTTTTTACAACACATTTTATATTGGTGGTATTTATAGTATCATCATGGTTCAGTAATATGATGAATGAAGTGACAACACACATTTATGAATATTTTATTCTTAATTGCAGTTTGAGTTTTATTGGATATGACTTAATTGTTTAATATATAAAAGGTGGAACTAGAAAGACTGTTGTTATCTGATGAGGTTGATGACGAAAACGTGTTATACACTGTCAGCGTTAATTTTCTACTCGTGCTTTCTTCGTAATAAAGCTGTTCGTGTTTTATCCATCTGGGTCTGAGGTGCTTTGTGCAGGTTTTATACTTTTCTTGTGCACCATCCGTTCCTCTTTGTTTTTAAACTTATAAAGTTGCTAGAATAACAGGACCTGTCTTGGCATACAATTGCTCAATTACTATCTATCAGACTTCAGAGACATACTAGGGACAAGCAACACAAAAATACAGACACTAAATATTACTTACACACTTAGAAAGTTGCTAAAAAACAGGATCTGTGCTAGCATACCACTCCTCAAGGGAAATACTTGCAGCCATTGCAGCTAAAACACTTAACTCTGCCTATATACACAGCACCAGCTCAATACAATCCAATGACTCTGGCACAAATAATCCATCACGTCCATGTTACAAACTGACTATGATGATCCTCACGGTTGTTCAGCAGCAGACAGCAAAATAAAACCTCAGCCTTCTGACACAGCAAACTGACTCCTCTCCTTGCAGGCAGGCTAACTTCCACTTCCAAGTCCTGACTCCCCCGATGTCTTCGATCTGCAACCACTCCTTCCTTCTTCCAGGTGTTCTTTCCCAGTTGAAAAGAACCTAAAAAGTAAAATCTCTGATTCCTGGAAGCCTTTTTCAAGCCATTATTTTGGTGTGAAAAGGCTTCCCGGAACATGATTGGCCTGTATTTGGGAGGTCTCATTGGCTCCCATCCTCCTGAGACTCTTTACTTGATTGGCTGGTAGACCAAATTCGCAATTGGCTGTAAATTCGGTCTACGAGCTGATAAAAAACTGCAGAGCACAGCCAATGCTGTGTAATGCAAAAGGGCAGCAGATCTATGCATTGGTTTGTATACCGCAATGCCGATTGGCAGAAATTGCGGTACACAAACCAATCAGAATCCTTGTAGCGGAGCCACAGCTGTTCAATGCGGAACAGCGGAACAGTTGCTTCACTCGTCATTAAATGCGGAGTGTTCCGCATAATCTGGAGCACTTGGTTGCTCAGCTTTTGTGTGCTACAATAATTGCTACATGAAGTCTGGTAAAGTGCTAGACTAATAAGCTAGTAAAAGTGCAGGAGAGGAGAGAACTAGCAGATCTAAGGAAAAAATTGAAGAGCAGACTTTGGCACCGCTCAGAAGCTTACAAACTGTCCTGGATACAGCAAATCTGTATCTGGACTAGACTAGTTACAGGAAAGGTGGAAACTGAGTACAAAAGCAGGCTTTTAAACCAGAAAGATGAAAGAAATGGAAAGACTGCCCAAACGGCCAATAAACTACAATTTCTGGGCCAGAATCCACTCGTCTTGTGGTCATGTGAGGTGAAGACCTTAACGATTATGCTAAACTCACTAATTATGCCATGTTACACTTCATATACTGAAACATCAATATATATGTGCTAGGAGAATATGCAATAGGTAGAAATATTCATTATAAAGGCCAATTTCTGCAAAGAAGCTGTAAGTGTTGTGTTATCATGGTCACTCAGAATGATGTGCATAACAAACATAAATACACTTTATTGAAGCACTATTTGTTTTCCCCTTGCTCAGATTTTCCACTAACAGTTACCATCATTCACATGATTTATTTCAAAAATGAAGTATTTTTGCAGTCACAAAATAGTTGCACAAGCCCCTAAGAAGACTTATTCAAAACTTTCAACAATAGCTGTAATAATTGCCCATGGTCAGATTAAAAGTGTGATGACCAGCAGGCAATTAACATTCTCAGGCACAGTTCTGTATGATCACCATACTCAGTGTGTCTGTGTCCTTAAAATCAATTAGTGTAGGCATCCTGTGACTAACAAAATGTCTAACTGAAACCTTTAGTGAATGCAATGCCGACATTATAATAAATTTAGTGGTAGGTATATGCAGTGCATTTGCATAGGAAAAACTCTAGACAACTAAGGAAACAGCTCTGTAAACATATTTATGATATAAAAATAAAAATAATAAAAAGCACAAGCAAGCTGGTAACAGGGGAAACCTTGTTGCCTTTCATTATCTGTATTAATTTGGAAGTGTTTTTGTCTCCTCAAGTTAATTATACAATATCAAAAAAGAGGCAATGGTACCCTGATCATCAGTTGAAGGTGTAATTCCATCAATAGAGATAAAAAGTCAAATAGCCATTCAGAGGAAGGCTGTGGTTTTCACTCAGCCAAAGGAGAAATATCCCATGTTGACCAAACACATGTGCCTGAATAGAGGCAGCATCAGTAAAAGTCAGAAATTATTTGGTTTACCTTTAAAATGTCACAACACACTTGTGCGGCTGTTGATTTATTCAACCCAAAATGTCAGAAACAACAACTGTGAATGCTAGAAAGAACAACCCTGGTACTCAGAAAAGTTAGACACTCAGGGAATGTTGAATTTGAGCAAAACCACGTCATGTCCGGATGTGTGCTATGACCGTTTTGCAGGGGGGCAAGCCCCCCCACACCACCCGCTAATTTTATATACTAACTCTGAGATTGCACTACAGTGAGGGAAGGGATATATGTCCCGATCCCCACTGTACTGCGATCTCCACTCAGAACGCCGAATTCACCTGAGCAAATGCACACTGGCATTCGCTCTTTTGTGAGTTTGACAATTTATAGTTCATTAATACGAACTTCTGCAAACATCCTTTGACACATCTGACGGTCGCAGATGTGCACTTCAGCATTTTCATGGTACACCAAATTATTTCTATATGGCTAGTCAGAAAAGTGATACTGGAATCTGGCTAATGCTGGGGCTAAAAAAACAAGAATAGGGGAACAAGCATGCCAAATACCAAAAGATAAATGTTAAACTTTGACATAAACTGAAATTAGTAAGAGAATAATATAAGACCACAGCTACAAAGTAAAAGATAGATCAATATTTGTTTCCCAACATAAAAGTGGGAACAGGTGTGCAGAGAGAAAAGCAAGTAAAAAAAAATCTATGCAAGCAGCTACTATGAAGAAGATCATTTCATTCCAGCTAAGATTACCGAATGAAAATGCAGGCCACCAGTAAAATCTGTGCCCCCAGAGCAATAAAGGAATATAAAAAATTAAAAAACAGCAGAGTCCGTGGTATAAAGCCAAAGTCCAAAATGCAAAGTGAATTGCCACAGTACCTAACATGATTTAGCTTCCTCAGCTTAATGACACATTTTACAGTGATTATTTTATTTAGCCCAATAGTGGAGGCAAGTATTGATCTGAAGTTGCCATTGTTTCTCCTTTTTCTTTAAGACAGAATTATGGCCATCCCTAGAGGGTTACTGGGGAGCATATGGGGGATCTAAAACACAAAGTAGTTGAAGAAAGTGCAAACGGCTGTGCTTGAAAAAAAACACTGTTTGGCATGTGTTGTGTCTCTGCTTGTTGGTGTTCTAAGTTTTGGTAGGGAATTTCTTAACAATGTTCCCAACATAAAAATGGGAACATTGCATGAACCGTGCAATATACATTTTATAATACGATTTTCAGTTGCTCCTGGAAGTGGCTTTGCAAGATAAAATGGTTCTGACCACTGACTATAGTGAAAAATGTACAAGAACTGCATAGGTAAATGCCTAACTTCTGTCCAGCAGAGCAAAGGGGAATAGCAAAGCCTCCTTGCTTACCCTCTCTCTGATTTTTGTGGTCCATTTGTTCATAAACAATCAGTTTTACAAGTATATTTCCTCTAATGCCAATTAAGTACAGCCTATGAGCCACCATGGGTCATCCTTTTTGGAATGCACCTCTAATATTATAGTCATTCCTGTTGGTTCATATCATCTATGAGGCTGCCAGCCCAGCTAGCTGGAATTTTGCAAATAATCATAAATCATTTGTGAATATTAATGTGATTTAGTATGCTTGTCTTACAAATGTAAGAATACTATATGTTATGTGTATATTAAACTACTGGTGCAGAAGTGTGTGTTGCACTGTATGTTATGTACTGAGCTTCAAGAATGTAACCACAGTGTACCCTGCTGGAAAAAAGCAGAAATGTGTATAAACTATATACCTGTGCAGATGTGTGTTTTAATGGTAGAAGTTGGAACATACAGAGTTAACTTGCAAACTCTAAGAAAATAAGTAAATTGTTTTACAATTGTGTTTATCTCAGCAAGAAGAGAGGATGTCTAGCTAGAAGTTCTTTCTATTGTCTGGAAACATAAATAATTACAGGTTTCAGCTGTAAAAGTGTTTAACTGTTTTACGACTTCCAGTTCTAAGCAAATTTCTGAGAGATAAGTATTTTTCACAGATAAATGTTAAAGTCTCATGGTATTTATTAGCCTGGGAACTGAAGGCAAGTGACAAATAGTGATGTCATCCAGTTGATGCAGCAGTAATGAGTTGTTATTAATTTAAGAACTATCTCTCAGAGAAAGTCTGGGCATTTTGTATTTGTCTTTGGACCTAGAAACATACTCTCATCAGCACTTCTGCCTTGCTAATAGTAAGTACTAGATTACAGTAATCTCTCTTAGAGATAGATAGGAATATAGTAAGATTAGTTTAGATGTTTTCTGTATTTATATGAGACTGTCCTGCAAAGTCGTTTTAAAATATTTTCTGTGATTCTGAACTCTGCTGTCGATGTATTGAGTTATTGAGTATTGCCTTGTGCCTTTATTATTTATTATTAAATATATTGTAACCTTATAATTGTGGATGGTTTGTTTAGAGATATTTAAGCTCCTAGAGTACTTGCATATGTATTTGGTGACAGTGTATAGGCCACTCCTAAATAGCCTTAAAAGTCTTGGTCACACTTACCATTTGGATAATAGTAACATTACACAGTAGAATTGGTCACCCTTTGTATGGGCCTTATATAGTAGCTGATAAGTAAGGGTGGTTGGTGGCAGTGATTATTACCTTATAATCTGGGCAGGAGGGGGCATAGCTAGTGAACCTGTGCCAGCCTTCACCAGGAGTGTCAGTGTGTTTGTATGTAAATCAAATCTCAAAGTGTGTGTGTGTGTGTGTGTGTGTGTGTGTGTGTGTGTGTGTGTGTGTGTGTGTGTGTGTGTGTGTGTGTCTCAGCTACTTGGGCAGGGACACAAAGCACTGGTTGGACAGAGAGGATGCTGGAGGTTTCAGCTTGACCACTCGGCTGAGATTTTAACTCTATAGCTGTGCCAGTGGGCAGTCTTATTGGGGATCTGGAGAAAGAGGGAGAAACCAGCCCCAGACTGACTGTGATCTCTGTGAACTCTTAAGGGAAATTGTACTTTACTGTGTCTGTACTTATCATCCTCCCAATATGAACATCCCTTACTGGTGCTAGCAGTAAGGATTGAGGCTCCTTGATTACTGGGCCAGTACAGGGGCATCACATCATCTCATGGGGCTATATTTGGAGGAGGTAAGTACAGGAGATCCACAACTTCATGAGAGCATCATTGGGCCTATCCATGAATGGATCATCATAGCCTCTTTCATGGAAGTGGTGTTTTCACTTCTAGGTTGTTTTACCAAAATTTCTAAGACTGTGAAAGTCGTATAGTTCTTAGCCCTTGGGCTTTGATGACATTAATTTTTTACTGTTTTGGGTTGCATACTGCAGGCATGCTGGTAGTTGATCATTCATATTTTTTGGTGAAGATTCAATTGGATGTAGAGGATGTCTGATTGTTTGCAAACTGCCATATCAAAATGCATGGTTTTGCTGGGATTTGAATGAAGCTTTAGCTTTAAAAACTTAGCTGAATTGTGAATGGTCAGATGAAGACCTCAAGATTCTTCAGGTCATCTTTACAGGTGAAAGTGAACAGTGGCAAACCACTTTGTAGTTAAGCCATAATGAAGGGGAAATTATTATTCCATGGATAAAAATCCAAAGGGGGCTAGTCCAGGGCGGCTCTTTGTCACTGCTGCTCGTTTACCTTGCCCTTAACCCATTAGGCTGTCTGTGTAACAGCTTATGCCATGGCTATAATCTGGCTCCCAGAAAGCAACAAAGTGTAAAGACTTCTCATCTTCTCTTTGTCGATGATTTAAACTGTATAGCTCATCAGATGAGGAACTGAAAGCACAACTGCAAGTAGTCAAAACTTTTTCAGATGATATAAGAATGTCATTTGGTCTTGATAAATGTGCAAAAGCAACCTTTAAAGCAGGAAAACTGCAGCACCAAGAAAATATTAGGGACAAGAATGTGATATAAAAGAACTTGAGCAAGAGGGAGTGTATAAATATTTGGGAACTGATGAAGGATCAACAATAAAACATGAACAAATGCAAATAAAACTGAGTAAATTAATCCTGAAAACAGCATTGACATCTAGCAACAAATTCAAGCTATAAATCGATTTGCTCTTCCTGTTCTAACTTACAGTTTTGGAGTAACTGACTGGCTCCAAAAGGTGTTGAATAGATTAGACAGGAAAACAAGAAGGATGCTTCATGCTCATCAAATGATTTATAAAAGTCAGTGCATACCAAGATTATATATTCCCCATTCCAAAGGAGGGATGGGCCTCCTTGAAATTAATTACATGTATAGATCTGCAATCATGGGACTGCATACATATCTGCTGACCTCACAAGACCCAAACATAGTAAAAGTTTTGAAACATGAAGAATAAATCTAAGATGACTTCCTTACTTAGTCTAGCAGAAGCAAGGACGGCGCAGTGGTGCAGCGGTAGAGTTGTCACCTCACAGCAAGAGGTTCTCCGGTTTGATTCTCGGCTGGGGTGCCTTCTGTGTGGAGTCTGCATGTCCTCCCTGCGTTCGTGTGGGTTTCCTCCGGGTTCTCCGGTTTCCTCCCACATTACAAAGACATGCATCTGGAGCCTTTCTCCCCGGGCCTCCGCTGAAAATTGGCTTTGTTCCAAGTCGGACTTTCCCGGTTAACAAATGTTAAATAAATTAAATAAAAAAAAAAATATATCAGCATCAAGCGGGAATGGAAATCAAACCAGAAGTAGATAAAAATCAGGCAGCAACTGAATGTGCCAAAAAACAAAAGAAAGAATATAAGGTGAAGGACCAGATGAGAAGGCAAGAAATGTGGAAAATGCATAAATATAGTTGCAAGTATAGTGTTAGAAAAATATTTGAATACATGAGAAATGCTAGTTTAAAAGCAAAGTAGTATATAATGCATTTTATTCTATTAATCATATAGTAGTAAAATTAATTCATGTCTAAATGTGAAGTCGTTTTGAAACTGCAGTGTGGCTTGAAGCAAAAGCTGATCCCTGACCCTGACAGAATGCTAGCTTAGCAAGTTTTAATGTTCATGCTTTTCACAAGTGATTATCTGCTGGGTCAGGAAATTAAATGTGTGAAATAATTAAATCTTCTGCTCTTTCCTGTCGGAATGAGATGGCCTTGTATATGTGTTACTTAGATATCACGCAGCTGTGTGAGAAAGTGTAACAGAACAAAGACATGCATTAAAAGACTGAAGCTGCTATTGTATTCGAACTGATATGAAACCTTGAATAAATAACTTTACAGAAAGATATTATGACTGACCAGCTGGATAGCAAGGCCGTACTGTATCTAAAGGAAAAGTTTTTTTTAAATGTACAGCATCAGCAAACTTAATGAATGAAGAATTGTAAGCTAAAGTGATGTAGATGCCCTGTGACATATAACGTCAGAAAGGTGGGCATAGCTAAATGTTAAACCTATATAAAATTGTGTGCTTCCTGTTTCATGTCAGACAAAATTCTGTACTTGTACGTTTTTTGCCTCCTGGTGTACACTAGTAAACTTTTGAATCCGAACCTCCTGTGTATTGAATTCTTAATTTTATTTAACAGTTTGGTCCTTTCAAGACGGAATTCCCTTGGTAAGCTGCAGATCAGAGCGTATCGGTGGTCGAATACTGCGCAGGAGAAGTTACCGAAATGGTTCTTCTTGAGTGAAAAGACCTCCGACTGAATTGTCGTGTGTAAAGAGGCTGGCCACTTTCTGATCTGTGGCCGAAGAGCGGAATTTGAACGATTTTCAATACCGGAGGCTCAGGTAGGAAGAATTTGCCTTTTTTTCTGTTTTAGATCAGGGACTAGGTTACAGTATATTGTTGTCAAGATTTGTTTTGCAGATCAGGGACAAAAGGAAGTACTGTATATTTGGTCATAGATCAGGGTAACAGAATAAGGTAGACAGTTATTCTAGATAAACTGTAAACAGGAACTAAGAAATTGATATCACGTGATAAAAAGGGTTACGTAACATTTTCTTTGACATGGGTAATCAGTGCACTAAAACCTTGAGATCCGCTAACCGAAGACGCAAAATATATGCAATTACAACGTTCTGATAACGTTAGGTATTATACAAATGGGTTAATAAATATGAATTTGATGGTAAACTAGATAAACCTTCACTAGTTAAACTCCTTAAACAGCTTAAATCTGATGCAGGAGGTCAGGCAAAAAAGCAACGCCAACTAGGCATTCCTCAAGCACACAGGTGGATTGAGGAAGCAAATCGTAGAGAACAGAAGCTTAAAAATTCAAAAACATTATTTTTAGACAAAGAGGATAATAACTTGGTAATAGCTACAGCTCCTCCTCCTCCTCCCTTGCCCCTCCTTACCCTTTTCAGGATATGAAGCAGTGGACAGGCTGGTCCACCTCCGTTATCCTGAAGTTTCAGTAAGACCACAACCATTTGTTAGAGATCCTATTGAGACTAGGTCCCGAACACGAAACACATAGGGACACAGAATCATACCAAATAGAGAGAAATCTACAGGATGAGAGTGAGGAAGAAATATGCCCACTTATAGAAGTTCCAAATCCTCAGGCAGGACAGGAAGGGCAAGACCCAACACTCTTAGTATATAGACCATGGACACCGGAAGACATCCCGAAGGCTACTGAGGGAATCCCCCATCCGAAAGTTAATTTTACGAAATTTTTAGAAGATTTACAAGGAATGAGGTTAAGTTACCACTTGAATGGGGAAGAAGTAGAAAAAGTAGTAAGACAAATTATAGGTCCAGATTGGCACATGATTTGTGGCACCTGGAATCCTCGTAATGCAGAACTTAGGCCACTCCCACATAGTGACGCGGAGTTAGACAACAGAGTGAAAGGTCTGACAGACCGAATCTCTGAGAAATGGAAACCTAGAGCAGACTGGACTTGCATTAATCAATGCATACAACAGGAAAATGAGACAATAGATGGATATTATGCTAGATTATTAGAATGTTTTAATAATCATAGCGGTATGTCGGTTCCTGAGAACCAAACGAATGATTCCCCGTATGAACAACAATTAAAAAATGCATTTTTGAAGGGTTGCATTGCACCTATTAGTAGCTTCATTACGAAGCATATGATAGATCATCGAACAGGGAGGCTACAAGCCTTACTCGAATACGCTAGACATGCTGAGAGACATTTTAATAGTAAAAAGAAAAAAAAGGCACAAGTCTTCACTGCTGAAGACGGAGCTGAAGTATTTGTATTACAGTCAGGTAAAAAGGGCAAGAAGAATGCCCAGGGAAACAAACAGTCTGACAAATGATCAGAAGATTTTGAAGAGAGGAAAAAGAGAGGTGAATGCTTCAAATGCAGGAAAAAAGGGCATCTAGCAAGGGATTGTAGGCAAAACAAAAAGGTAATTACAGAAGATAAAGGAGATGAGGACTGACTATATGATAGTGAGGATACGTCAAGTGAAAGTCAGAAATCATCAGGAAAAGGTAAGAAACAAAAAGCAAATGTAAATGTGATAGAAGGAGTAGAGGAAGTGCAAATAGATATGGAGGATGAAGAAAGTGAAATTTTGGACTTAGCATTATTGAGCTTAGAGCTCTACTTGGCAGATACGAAACCAGAAGTTACACTTCTGGTGGAGGGAAGGGAAGTCAAATTCCTGTGTGACTCAGGAGCGTCACGGACTTTGATACACCCCTCCAAGTTACCAGAACATTCCGAATCACCTGATTATATACTAGTAAAAGCTGCAAGTGGACAGCTATACAGGGAACCATTTTCCCATGATATAGCAATAACTGACCCTGTTTCAGGTATGACCCAGAGAAGTAAAATAGTTGTGTCTGCAAAGTGTCCAGTAAACCTATTGGGCAGGGACCTTATGCAGATATTTGGCATAGCAGTAGTTCCAACTGTACAAGGTATGGAGGCACAGAGACAAATGGATACCTTTGTAGTGCGAACGGAGGGTGAAACTTTTTACTGGTACAGCCAGGACCTAGTCACGACTGGTCCAGGGGCAGTAACCGAGGAACTGATGAACATAGCCATCAGTAAAGCCCCCTCCCTTGACACTGATCGACAGCATTTGTTACACTGTACTCTATACTACTGTACTATACCAGGACCTGATAGAGAGTATGAGCAAGAATTGTTTAGAAATCGTGCAACTAGATTGGTTTTGCGTACTTTGTACTGGGATACTGAAGGGAACAGTGTAGTTAGCTGTTCATTACCTCAAGAATTCCTTGCATTGTATAGATCAAATCGGTTACCACATGTCAGCTTGACAAAGAACAAAAGTGTCAAATGGGCAGATTTAGGAGAAAAAGTAACAAGATGGGAGAAACAGACTGATTTAGAACTGTCAGAACAAGGGATACAAAAACAAAAACTGAATTGGTTGACACAGACACATCCAGCTGTACACTTGCAATCTAGCGAGGACAGCTGATTAGCATTTTTATTAGTAGAAGAAGAAAAGGCCTTATGTGAAATTTCAACAACTCTCTGGTCAACAGGCAAGTCAGATGTAGGACTTATTCGAACAGCAGGACCAGTTACAATTACCCCAAAGTCAGCTTTTAGACCACAGAAAAGACAATACACTTTGAGAAAGGATGCAGAAATAGGAATTAAGCCTATAAGAGCAGCATTACTCAAAGGAGTACTGGTAGAATCTCCTGATTCACCATGTAATACACCCCTATTTCCTGTTAAAAAAGCAAACGGGGAATGGTGGATGGTACAAGATTTACAAGCTGTAAACAATGCAGTAATACCTAGAGCACCCACGGTGCCAGACCCACATACTTTGTTAAATGACTTAGAACCGGAACAGAAGTATTTCTCTGTGGTAGATATTAGCAATGCTTTCTTTTCAATACCTATACATCCTGATAGTCAGTATTGGTTTGCATTTACATTTCAGGGTAAAAGGTATACATATACTCGACTACCACAGGGATATTGTGAGAGCCCAACAATTTTTGCACAAGAAATGGCTAGCAACCTGGCAGGATTTACCCCACAGCGAGGTAGTCAAATTCTACTTTATGTAGATGACATCTTGCTAGCAGCCCCCACCCAGCAACGGTGCAGAGAGGATACAGTAGCATTATTGAAATTTTTAGCAACACAAGGACACAAAGTAAACAAAAGTAAGTTACAACTTTGGAGAAAACAAGTTAGATACCTAGGATATGTAATATCCAATGAAGGTAGAATACTAGATGAGGAAAGAAAAACAGCGATTTTGCAAGCACCCAAACCAACAACCAAGAAAGAAATTATGTCTTTCTTAGGTACAACTAATTTTTGTCAGAGCTGGATACCAAATTATGCTTCGGAATCTGCTCCACTGACTGATTTGATATATAAGACACCAATGGCAGCACAAGATATTTTACAATGGACAACTGAAGCAGAAATGGCTTTCTGCAGGTTGAAGCAGTTGATAGCTTCTTCATTAGTTTTAGGACATCCAAGTTATCACAAATGGTTCTTTCAGACCGTAGATTGTAAGCAAGGATATATGACGTCAGTATTGATGCAACAACATGGGTTCATAGGTTCATAGGTTCATAGGTTCATACTAGGCTATCTGCCCTAGGGCATTTATAAGCCTAGCCAGAGTGTGTTTGGCTTTCGCCACCCATTTTAAATTAATTTTGCTATGCCTTTTTTTGAGGTTAGTATACTGTGCCTCTGTCTAACAGTGACACAGAAGTGATAGCTGGGGTAAACCTACGATCTCCCATCCACTCATCAAGATTCCTCTTGAAGAGAGTCAATGTGGGACTCTGCCTAACCTGGACTGGGGACAAGCAACGCCCCATAGCCTACTATTCATCACAGTTAGACCCAGTGGCGCGATCTTTGCCTCACTGTGTACAAGCAGTAGCTGCAGCCGCAATGGCAGTACAGGCTTCGGCCTCAGTGGTGTTATTCCACCCTCTCACATTGAGAGTGCCTCATGCAGTTGCAATAATTTTACTGCAAGAGAAAGTGGCATACCTTTCTCCTGCTAGACATCTTTCATGTATGACTATACTGCTGAGCCAACCTCATATGACAATTGAACGATGTACAACATTGAATCCATCAACATTACTTCCAACTCCTGCGGAGGGCACACCACACAGCTGCCTGCAGGAAATTAAACAGGTAGCTTTACCTAGACAAGATCTTACAGATATGCCCTTGGATAATGCCGAGGTGACATATTACGTGGACGGCTCATGCAGAATGGGTCCTACAGGGTAGAATCTGGTAGGGTATGCAGTAGTTACAGACACTGAAATTTTAGAAGCTCAATCCTTACCACACAACTTATCTGCACAAGCAGTTGAATTGATAGCTTTGACGAGAGCATGTACTTTAGCAAAAAACAAGTGTGTAAACATATATACTGACAGTCAGTATGCTTTTTCTACAGTACATGTATTTGCACAACAATGGAAAAATAGAGGAATGATAACATCCAGTGGAAAACCTATTAATCATGCGCAATTTATTTTGGAGTTATTAGAATCTATTCAGTTACCTACCAAAGTAGCTATTTGTAAATGTGTAGCTCATACAAAACAGCAGGATAAGATTTCGAAAGGCAATGCAGGCTGATGCAGCTGCAAAGCAAGCAGCCTCAGACTCAGAAACTTTACTTTTAAATGAGGAATTACAACCCTCTGAGATTTTAGATTTAGACATGTTAAAAACAATGCAGACGCTTACTACAAAAGCAGAAAAATAAAAATGGGTAAAACGAGGTGCAATTCTTGAGAATGGACTGTACATTTCCAAAGAAAGAAAACCGATATTGCCGTCTAATTTATTTAGATATGCAGCTTTGTTGAGCCATGGGCAGTGCCATGTCTCAACAGGGGGGATGCTACAGTTAGTAAATCGAATATTCCAAACATACGGATACACAAATTACACAAAAAAATTTTGTGCAGCTTGTCATACTTGTAACAAGCATCATGCACAAGGAGCATTTAAAACCAAGCAAGGAAGTTTTCCTATACCACCATACCCGTTCCATACTATTTGTATGGATTTCACAGAATTGAATAAATGTGAAGGGAAGAAGTTTTGTTTAGTTATTGTAGACATGTTTTCTAAATGGGTAGAAGCTTTTCCAACCAAAACCCGGATGCAGCAACAGTGGCGAAAGCCCTGATAAAAGAAGTAATCCCTAGATTTGGCATTCCGGAGAGGATTTATAGTGACAATGGCACACATTTTGTGAATCAGACGATTCACCAGCTTGGGAGATTTTTTGGTATCTCCTTGAAGAACCATTGTGCTTACCACCCACAGTCAGCAGGACTGGTGGAAAGGTACAATGGTACCCTAAAGAATAAGCCAAGGAAGCTAGTAGAAGAGACCCAAAAGAATTGGATATACTGTCTGCCTTTAGCACTGCTGAGTATGAGAACAGTTCCAAATGCAAAGGGTTTGACTCCCTTTGAAATGATTTTTGGGAGAGCATATTATGTGCCTCAGTGGAAAGCTCTCATGCCTGCAGAGCAGGAGGCTGACAGTTCATTAGCTAGTTACATGAAAAAACTGTTAACAAATAAATCTGTTTTGCAGTTTAACTCTTTTTCAGATAAGGAACAGACCAGACCGGTGGAAGCAGTCTTGGCTCCTGGGACATACGTCTGGCTGAAAGTGATGAAAAGGAAGAATTGGGCGAGTCCAAAGTGGGAGGGACTGTACCAGGTTCTGTTGGCAACGCCTACTGCAGTTAGAGTGGCCGAGAGGACATCCTGGGTTCATTTAACGCATTGTAAACCGGTAAAGAACTTTCAACTTGATAAAAACTTTGAGACTGATACACAACCAGACTGAGATGGCCAAAAACAAAGCAAATAGAAGTTTAGATCAACCCCAGAGATGTTGCATAATCATTTTGTTGTCTGTACATTTATTAACTGTAATTGTGACAATTTTCCTCTTGCTGTGGTTTATCCTACACACAACCACACAAGTGAAAGTGGGAAGGCATGATGAAACGTCTATAGACTGGCATCCAAATTTTAACACATACCTGGCCATGAAATGTGTGTATGCAGAGACTATGAACATTTCAAATTGCTGGGTTTGTACAGCTATACCAACAGCATATGGAGGACTGGTAATGTCCGCTATCCCTTTGGGGATAAATGAGACTTGGGAGAATTTACTTTTCGACACAGGAACTGTGAGATCACAGGACAAAATAGCTTTATTTTTACCTGTCACACAAAAAGGAGTTGTATGTTTCTATAAAAATGACACTCTCCAGGTGGGCTGGAGCAATTGCAATATAACCATATCTTACCGATGTTATATTAAGAATAGTAATGGCAATACTTTTGCAATACTAATTATGACTCATATTTAAACTCATTGAAAACAACTATGAGTGACATTCAAAAAATCCAGTTTTGTTTAAACAATTGTCAGTTATAGATCAAAAATGTTTCATGCAGGGCTGATGCATTAGTACTAAAGTAGAAAACTGTTATTTTATTTGTGGGAAAAAGGCATATAAATGGTTACCTGAGAATTGGTCCGCAGTTGTTTTTGGATTACTTGGTTCCGCAATAAGACATACTGCAGAATTACCTTTGGGTAAGATACAAACGTAAGGGAAACAGCTCGAAAATCCGAAGGTCCAGTTAAGAAACCTGTGAATCCAGTTGGGAAGATCGAAGCTGGTTGGAAAGACCATAATTCAGTAAAAGACAAAAGTGAATTGACTCATATGGACTTGAGTGACAGTGTTATATCCTGGGCAGGAATACTCCCAGCTTATGGAGCAGTCAAATCGATCTGGGAGCTGAGGAAGTTGTCGAAACTTCTCGAAGTAATGAGTAATGCAACTTTTTCTGCCCTAGAATTGGTGACTGATGAACTGAATGCAATGAGAACTGTTGTGCTACAAAATCGGATGGCTCTTGACTTCACCCTAGCGGCGAGAAGTGGTACGTGCGCGCTTATCAAAGAAGAATGCTGTGCTTTTATTCCTGACAATCGTCACGAGATTAATAATCACCTAGAGGTAATTCAGCAAGTATCAGCCATGACTGAACCAGGCCCAAACCCACTGACGGACTTTTTCCAGAATCTATTTGGGGGGGTGGAGTTCCATCCTAATGAACATTCTAATTGCCATTTTTGTGGGTATACTCCTAATAGGAGCATGTGTTTGCTGTGGAATTCCCTGCATGAAAAGATTAATCAAAGATTTTGTTGATGTATCTGTTACTGAAACTTTCGACCAAGATATTGAAATTTAAAAATTGATTTCAGATGACGCTTTTTCTGAAGTATAGATTAAATGACTCACCTAGCTGAAAATCCTGAGCGGAAAAGGCTAGGAGATGAAATGACACTATGCATACTTCAAAATAGAATAAAAAGTATTAATAGGGGGAAATGTTAGAAAAATGTGTATTTGAATACCTGAGAAATGCTAGTTTAAAAGCAAAGTAGTATATAATGCATTTTATTCTATTAATCATATAGTAGTAAAATTAATTCATGTCTAAATGTGAAGTAGTTTTGAAACTGCAGTGTGGCTTGAAGCAAAGCTGATCCCTGACCCTGACAGAATGCTAGCTTAGCAAGTTTTAATGTTTATGCTTTTCACAAGTGATTATCTGCTGGGTCAGGAAATTAAATGTGTGAAATAATGAAATCTTCTGCTCTTTCCTGTCGGAATGAGATGGCCTTGTATATGTGTTACTTAGATATCACGCAGCTGTGTGAGAAAGTGTAACAGAACAAAGACATGCATTAAAAGACTGAAGCTGCTATTGTATTCAAACTGATATGAAACCTTGAATAAATAACTTTACAGAAAGACATTATGACTGACCAGCTGGATAGCAAGGCCGTATTGTATCTAAAGGAAAAGTTTTTTTTAAATGTACAGCATCAGCAAACTTAATGAATGAAGAATTGTAAGCTAAAGTGATGTAGATGCCCTGTGACATATCACGTCAGAAAGGTGGGCATAGCTAAATGTTAAACCTATATAAAATTGTGTGCTTCCTGTTTCATGTCAGACAAAATTCTGTACTTGTACGTTTTTTGCCTCCTGGTGTACACTAGTAAACTTTTGAATCTGAACCTCCTGTGTATTGAATTCTTAATTTTACTTAACATATAGAAAATCAAGATTGAACACAGGCATGGTTAAGGAGAGGTGAATTCAAACCAAAAGATGAAAGGTTAATATTGGTGGCCCAAGATAGCAAAGTACATACATGTTGATTTACAAAGTCCATTGTACATGTGGGAGATACAGATAAATGAAGGCAGAATTGGAAACTGTTGCACACCTTGTTGCTGGTTGTGATACATTAATGGCAGAAGGACTGTATACTGAAAGGCATAATAATGAGGCAAGACTGTTGCACTGGAATTGTACAAACATTTTAATATTGAAGTAGCTGAAAAACACTGAAAACATGAGCCACAAAGCATCATAGAAAATTATGAAGTCTACATCACATGGGATCACCCATTACCAACAGTTCAAAAGATAGATGTGAGAAAACCAGATATAGTGGTCCATGAAAAGAAAACAAAAAATCGCTATACCCAGTGACTACAGTGTCTTGCGTACAGAGAGACACAAAGTCATAAAATATCAGGATTTGCAGGCATAAACAAGAACAATGTGGAAGAAAGATACCCGAACAGTTCCAGTGGTAGTAGGAGCAATGGGTCTTAGAAAAAAGAATCTACAATCATGTTTATCCAGTAGTAGTAGGAGCAATGGGTCTTATAAAAAAGAACCTACAATCATACTTAGATATGTTACTGATACAAGAAACTCCATACGGATTGCAGAACGAGCAATTACTGGGCATATTGCGGGTGCTGCGAAGAGCACTTCTGGCTGACATCAAAGATTGAAACATTACTAATTTCATGAACTTTAATCATACTTTGACTTAAAAATAGGGTCCATTCTCATCATGGTATTAGGAAACCCAAATGATTTGGAGAAATTAAAAAAGTGAAAAAGATGTCAACAATTAAATGGTGGCAACCAATGATCTACTGCTGAAAAAAGGAGTTGTAGATGTGCTTGTCTTCACAAAATGCTAGCAAACATTTGCAAACACTAGAAGCCATGGCTGCCTCCATGGCCACCCCTCTTTTCACCTGAAGAACTTGATACTATAGAAAACATATTACTCATTGCAAGGTTAAATATAATATCTCTGGATGGTTTTAGTGTCCTTTGCAGAATGCTTACCGCAGCTGTTGAGGAGATCCAAGGCTGTTCCTATGCAGTGTTGATGTGGTTGTTGTTGTTTTTCTTTCAGCTTTTCCCGGTTAAGGGTCACCACAGCGGAACTCCGGTCCACTAATGATTGGCAGTCGATTTTTATGGTGCTGAGGTGCCAGCCCGACGCCCAGCCTTCAACGAAGGCATGCCCATTCACGCATGTCTTTCAAATGCCACTCGACCACTGGGACAATGTGCCGACTCAACACAGAAGGTGCTCCAGCCGAGATTCAAATGGGAGAACCTCTTGCTGTGAGGCAACAACACTACCGCTGCACCACTGTGGCTTCATTTTGTAGTGTTGATGTGGTAGTACAATATATAGGGTTTTGGCATTGTTAGTCACTTGTAGGCTGCTGTTTTCAGCTTGGGGCCCACCAATTGAAGTAGGAACAATGTTAAGTATACCCTTGCTAGACGCACACATTAAATTGCTAGGGATTATGGGATTATGCCATCAAGAAGAAGCATCAAGAAAAGGAGCAGCCTACATCTCAACTTGTTAGTGCAAGAAAACTGGCGGGACCTAAAATAATGGGAGGACAAAGGCCACAAAATAAGGACATATTTTAAATATTGCTCTTATAAACTTAGGAAGTTGCTAGAATAACAACATTTATATTAGCATGCATTTTCTGAAGGATATGAAGTCTGAAACTCAAATGAGTGTCATTATTTAGTGTTGTCAATCCTAAGTAATTTACCAGGAAAACAAAATGTTATGAGGAACAGACAAAAAATGTTGGGCAAAGTTTATTTATTTGACAAGGTAACCAAAAATAAACGCCAAGAGCAAAACACAGTAGGTAGTCCAAAACGGCATATAAATGTCCTCAATACTTCAATAGTTGCAGTATATCCAAAAGCAGCAAAAAAACGAAGCAGCAACGAAGCAGCAACTAATTCAGTATAAAAATTTAATGATAGTACACAAACAGGTTAGCGCTTTCACCAAACGGCTTCATCAGACCTATAACAGTCTTTAAATCCATCAGTTTAAATATAAAAAACAGCGGGAAATTCAGTTAATCTTAAAGTGAAAGTACTATGTAAAACATATATACATAATTTATCCATTAACACAACGCTATATGAAAAATATAACCCACCTAAATCTAATACAGTAGAAGCTATCTAAAAAATGTATATATACAAATAGATGAATATGTATAATATATATTATAGAAATATTATAAAAACAACATAGCACAAATGTCTGTCCATCAATAGCATATATGGGTGTAGTCAATGTTGATCAAATGCAGTAAAAACTATCTGAAAAACAAATATATTCAAATAGCATTTGCAGCATGAAAAAATAAAAATAAAAATAAAACCACATAAAAATATCATGTATATATATACATAAATAATACTAGCTAAAGATCTAACTCAATGTGAATACAAATATCTAGCATATAACATCTCTAAAAAGTGATATAACTGGTAATGTGTAATGAAAAGTAAGAATCTAGGACAGTATGTAAAAAGAAAAACAATAATAAAAACAGGGTCTAAGCCCTTAATTTCCTCATCTTAAGGAAGGGTTGAATGGGGACTTTACCATTCAAACCAAGGCTGGAATCTGATCTAAATCTCATGATCCAGTTTGTCTCTTTTGCTTCTGTAAATGTCTTAATGTCCCCTCCTCTGATGCTTCTAGATATATTTTCTATTATTTTAAACCTAAAATCATGTCCTTCTCCTTTCTCTGTGACATGTCTCGCTAGGGCATTGGTCACAGATCCTATCCTGATGTGATAGGTATGTTCCCGCATCCTGTCCCTCAAACTCCTATTGGTCTTACCAACATAGAATGCGGAACACCCCACACAAGATGCTAAATAAATCACATCAGTGGACATGCAATTACCCTTAGCTCGAAACTTGAAAACCCCATATCCAGAAGGATGTGTAAACACAGGATTAGAGTCAATCAAAAAGCAGAAATTACAGTGGTTACAGGGTGATGTAAATTGAAGTTCACTAAAACCATCCTGTGGATTATTTCTCGAATAACATAGTAATCTCTTCAAGTTCATTTTGTTTTTATATACAAATTGCGGTGTAGTTCCTACAACGTCTTTAATAGTTGTGTCTACTGATAAAATGTGCCAATGGGTCTTAATGACATCTTTTATGGTCCCTACATCTTTGGTATAAAAAATAGGGTAGACTGCATTATTAGACTCCATTTCTGCTCTAGGCCTTCTATTTCCTATGTTATCAAAATTCTGAATCCTATCTGAGAAATAAGGGGCTGCTATATTAGACCTCAGCTCATCTATGTCAAATGTTCCATTAATCAAATCCCTACCATGATAATTCCGTGCTCCTAACCTCTGATGTAAGTCATCTAATTCTTTCCTAAAATTTGAATCCAGTGGATTATATCTGGAAATACGCATGACCTGTCCTCTAACAATATTATTATATATGTAGCCAGGATGCATGCTATGACGATGTAATAAAACATTTTTGTGGCATGACGTCCTATATAATCCTGTATTAATCATTCCATTCCCTAGTTTTTCTATATATATATCAAGGAATGGAATCTTAGTAAAAGATCGATCAACTGTAAACTTAAGATATCTGGTAGCAGAGTTAATCTCATAATCAAAAATATCTAAGTCATCAGAGGTACCTGTCCACAAAAGAACAGGTCATCTACAAATCGTCTGTAAAAAGGAACAAAATTCTTAAAATGAGACATCTGGAACATAAATTTGTGTTCCCATTCAGCCATGAACAGGTTGGCGTAGCTATTGGCACAAGAAGTGCCCATAGCCACGCCATCTCTCTGTAGGAAGAACCTATCTTCAAAACAAAATACATTCGATTCCAGTATAACTTCCAAAAAAGTCATTAATAGATCTATCTCAACATCACTCTTGTCTGACATTCTCCTTAGATAGCTGTCTACCATCTCTATCCCTTCCAAATTAGGAATCACTGTAAATAAGGAATGTACATCCATAGTGACAAAAATATATTCTTGGTCGGATGGTGCCGTTGCAATAAAGCCATATAAATCTAACAGGAACTGTTTAGTATCCTTCAAGATAAATATATTGGCATCAACTATCGGTCTCAAATGCTTCTCTAAATAGATGGATAGGGGTTCAGTAGACCAACCCCTTCCTGCTACAATAGGCCTTAGTGGCGGATTCTCCCTATCCTTGTGTATCTTTGGAAGGCCTTGGATGACCGGGATAAGTGGATATATAACTTCCAAAAATTTAAATAAGTTAAAATCTATTACTTTACTCTTTACTAGATCAATCAACATACTGTGTATCCTATCAGTCAATCGGTTAACTGCTTCTAAGGTAGTAGGAATATAATAATTCCTATCACTCAACATCTCAAGCATGCTTTCTTGGTACTTGGAACTATCCATAACAACTATCCCACCTCCCTTGTCAGCAGACTTGATGGTGATGGTGATATTATTTCGTAACTTATTTAAGGCCTCCTTCTGTTTAAATGTCAAATTATATTTACCTCTTCTATTATAGTTAGTGGGATTTCTCATCCTATATAAATCATCTTCCACTAGCTTACTATATGCTGCTAGCAATGGATGTAAGGGAGGAGTGTATGTACTAGGTCTTTTCATACCCTGATTGTAAGTGACATCCATATTACCTCTAAACTCTATTCTTAATGACAAATTCCTTACAAACAGCTTAAAGTCACGTAAAGTTTCTTCAAAACTACTATACGTAGTGGGAATAAATGAAAGTCCTTTTGAAAGAACAACTATCTCTTCTGATGTAAGTTCATGTAAGGACAGGTTGAACACTATGTTGTCCGTTTCCCTTCCCACAATTTCTTGATATTCCGGTTCTGAAACCGGTCGGGAGACAGTTTCCTTTTCTGTCTCCCTCTGCTCATTGAGCGTGTCCTCCCCTCTCTGGAATCCGTCCTGATAGGGAAAGGATGTTTGATGTCAAAAACATTATCAAAGTGGGTACCTTGATCTATGAATGGTCTATTCTTGGTAGCGTTCCCATTCCTACTAGTCCCAGGTACTTGGGGGATGGGAAACTTTCTCCTAACTACTGGTTCCTGTAATGAGTCATTCGCAGGACTAGATACAACTAGCTCATTATTTGCTGTAGCTACCTGAGCTAAATTGGTGGGGGGTCCAGTAAGTATTTCATCATTCAAAATCATAACATTGTTGGTAGAATCATCCACGTTTGAAACAACATTATCATTAGAACCATTTCCTGACATAGAACCAGATGTAAGAACAGGTGGGTTAAGACTATTATTAGATGCACTAATGTTATCGCTATTAATTTGTCCAGTTAAGTCAGATCTATGTACAACTTGGCCGTCAAAACCCCTATTACCCCTCGGCCAAGTAAAGATATGTCCTGTTTTAAAATCATTTATATCTCTTTGTAACTTAATTCTTTTCTGATTGAATAGTCTCTTCTCATATTGTACAACATTGTCTAATAAAGTATGGCAATATCCATCAACAGCGGAGGCTGGATAACTAGTATAGATGGCAGTTCGTTGTTCCTGTATGTCCAGCCTCAACGCTTCTTCCATAGGCATAAAGAACTTATGCATTAAAGTCATATATTTGAGGCTTACCTCAATATTAAGTTGCTGCCACTCATATAGCAGCTCTGGATATGTGGTTCCAGTGGTAGGCATTTTAAGCACTCTCAATCCCCTAGGAACGAGTCGGCGCTGGATACATACTTCAAAATGTTGTCTTTGGGTTTGCATCCTTTTTAACTTAAGTAGGTCTACTTCCAGTTTATCTATAGCTATCTGTAGGCTCTCTCGATCATAATGCCCCTCAGAAGAGCTGTCCGTATTCTGTTCAGTATCTTCATATGACTCCAACGGATTCTCACGCTGTCGCAGGCAATCAGCAAACCTGTCTAACGCTGGGTGTAGAATACCACATGCTTCTTCCGTCTCTCGCATGGTGTATGGAAGTTCCACCTGTATTTGTTTCCTTTCTACCATGTCTCCAGGCAGGAAAAACGAGCAAAAAGTAATAACTAAATAAAGTAAGAACCTGCTAGGAGTAAATATGCTCTCCGCACATGCTAAAATCCAGATAAGGTAACCAAAAATAAACGCCAAGAGCAAAACACAGTAGGTAGTCCAAAACGGCATATAAATGTCCTCAATACTTCAATAGTTGCAGTATATCCAAAAGCAGCAAAAAAACAAAGCATCAACGAAGCAGCAACTAATTCAGTATAAAAATTTAATGATAGTACACAATCAGGTTAGCGCTTTCACCAAACGGCTTCATCAGACCTATAACAGTCTTTAAATCCATCAGTTTAAATATAAAAAACAGCGGGAAATTCAGTTAATCTTAAAGTGAAAGTACTATGTAAAACATATATACATAATTTATCCATTAACACAACGCTATATGAAAAATATAACCCACCTAAATCTAATACAGTAGAAGCTATCTAAAAAATGTATATATACAAATAGATGCATATGTATAATATATATTATAGAAATATTATAAAAACAACATAGCACAAATGTCTGTCCATCAATAGCATATAGGGGTGTAGTCAATGTTGATCAAATGCAGTAAAAACTATCTGAAAAACAAATATATTCAAATAGCATCTGCAGCATGAAAAAATAAAAATAAAAATAAAACCACATAAAAATATCATGTATATATATATACATAAACAATACTAGCTAGAGATCTAACTCAATGTGAATACAAATATCTAGCATATAACATCTCTAAAAAGTAATATAACTGGTAATGTGTAATGAAAAGTAAGAATCTAGGACAGTATGTAAAAAGAAAAACAATAATAAAAACAGGGTCTAAGCCCTTAATTTCCTCATCTTAAGGAAGGGTTGAATGGGGACTTTACCATTCAAACCAGGGCTGGAATCTGATCTAAATCTCATGATCCAGTTTGTCTCTTTTGCTTCTGTAAATGTCTTAATGTCCCCTCCTCTGATGCTTCTAGATATATTTTCTATTATTTTGAACCTAAAATCATGTCCTTCTCCTTTCTCTGTGACATGTCTCGCTAGGGCATTGGTCACAGATCCTATCCTGATGTGATAGGTGTATTCCCGCATCCTGTCCCTCAAACTCCTATTGGTCTTACCAACATAGAATGCGGAACACCCCACACAAGATGCTAAATAAATCACAGCAGTGGACATGCAATTACCCTTAGCTCGAAACTTAAAAACCCCATATCCAGAAGGATGTGTAAACACAGGATTAGAGTCACTCAAAAAGCAGAAATTACAGTGATTACAGGGTGATGTAAATTGAAGTTCACTAAAACCATCCTGTGGATTATTTCTCGAATAACATAGTAATCTCTTCAAGTTCATTTTGTTCTTATATACAAATTTCAGTGTAGTTCCTACAACTTCTTTAATAGTTGGGTCTACTGATAAAATGTGCCAATGGGTCTTAATGACATCTTTTATGGTCCCTACATCTTTGGTATAAAAAATAGGGTAGACTGCATTATTAGACTCCATTTCTGCTCTAGGCCTTCTATTTCCTATGTTATCAAAATTCTGAATCCTATCTGAGAAAACTTACAATCAGGGTATGAAAAGACCTAGTACATAAACTCCTCCCTTACATCCATTGCTAGCAGCATATAGTAAGCTAGTGGAAGATGATTTATATAGGATGAGAAATCCCACTAACTATAATAGAAGAGGTAAATATAATTTGACATTTAAACAGAAGGAGGCCTTAAATAAGTTACGAAATAATATCACCATCACCATCAAGTCTGCTGACAAGGGAGGTGGGATAGTTGTTATGGATAGTTCCAAGTACCAAGAAAGCATGCTTGAGATGTTGAGTGATAGGAATTATTATATTCCTACTACCTTAGAAGCAGTTAACCGATTGACTGATAGGATACACAGTATGTTGATTGATCTAGTAAAGAGTAAAGTAATAGATTTTAACTTATTTAAATTTTTGGAAGTTATATATCCACTTATCCCGGTCATCCAAGGCTTTCCAAAGATACACAAGGATAGGGAGAATCCGCCACTAAGACCTATTGTAGCAGGAAGGGGTTGGTCTACTGAACCCCTATCCATCTATTTAGAGAAGCATTTGAGACTGATAGTTGATGCCAATATATTTATCTTGAAGGATACTAAACAGTTCCTGTTAGATTTATATGGCTTTATTGCAACGGCACCATCCGACCAAGAATATATTTTTGTCACTATGGATGTACATTCCTTATTTACAGTGATTCCTAATTTGGAAGGGATAGAGATGGTAGACAGCTATCTAAGGAGAATGTCAGACAAGAGTGATGTTGAGATAGATCTATTAATGACTTTTTTGGAAGTTATACTGGAATCGAATGTATTTTGTTTTGAAGATAGGTTCTTCCTACAGAGAGATGGCGTGGCTATGGGCACTTCTTGTGCCAATAGCTACGCCAACCTGTTCATGGCTGAATGAGAACACAAATTTATTTTCCAGATGTCTCATTTTAAGAATTTTGTTCCTTTTTACAGACGATTTGTAGATGACCTGTTCCTTTTGTGGACAGGTACCTCTGATGACTTAGATATTTTTGAATATGAGATTAACTCTGCTACCAGATATCTTAAGTTTACAGTTGATCGATCTTTTACTAAGATTCCATTCCTTGATATATATATAGAAAAACTAGGGAATGGAATGATTAATACAGGATTATATAGGAAGTCATGCCACAAGAATGTTTTATTACATCGTCATAGCATGCATCCTGGCTATATATATAATAATATTGTTAGAGGACAGGCCATGCGTATTTCCAGATATAATCCACTGGATTGAAATTTTAGGAAAGAATTAGATGACTTACATCAGAGTTTAGGAGCACGGAATTATCATGGTAGGGATCTGATTAATGGAACATTTGACATAGATGAGCTGAGGTCTAATATAGCAGCCCCTTATTTCTCAGATAGGATTCAGAATTTTGATAACATAGGAAATAGAAGGCCTAGAGCAGAAATGGAGTCTAATAATGCAGTCTACCCAATTTTTTATACCAAAGATGTAGGGACCATAAAAGATGTCATTAAGACCCATTGGCACATTTTATCAGTAGACCCAACTATTAAAGAAGTTGTAGGAACTACACCGAAATTTGTATATAAGAACAAAATGAACTTGAAGAGATTACTATGTTATTCGAGAAATAATCCACAGGATGGTTTTAGTGAACTTCAATTTACATCACCCTGTAACCACTGTAATTTCTGCTTTTTGATTGACTCTAATCCTGTGTTTACACATCCTTCTGGATATGGGGTTTTTAAGTTTCGAGCTAAGGGTAATTGCATGTCCACTGATGTGATTTATTTAGCATCTTGTGTGGGGTGTTCCGCATTCTATGTTGGTAAGACCAATAGGAGTTTGAGGGACAGGATGCGGGAACATACCTATCACATCTGGATAGGATCTGTGACCAATGCCCTAGCGAGACATGTCACAGAGAAAGGAGAAGGACATGATTTTAGGTTTAAAATAATAGAAAATATATCTAGAAGCATCAGAGGAGGGGACATTAAGACATTTACAGAAGCAACAGAGACAAACTGGATCATGTGATTTAGATCAGATTCCAGCCCTGGTTTGAATGGTAAAGTCCCCATTCAACCCTTCCTTAAGATGAGGAAGTTAAGGGCTTAGACCCTGTTTTTATTATTGTTTTTCTTTTTACATACTGTCCCAGATTCTTACTTTTCATTACATATTACCATTTATATTACTTTTTAGAGATGTTACATGCTAGATATTTGTATTCACATTGAGTTAGATCTTTAGCTGGTATTGTTCATGTATATATATTCATGATATTTTTATGTGGTTTTATTTTTATTTTTTCATGTTGCAGATGCTATTTGAATATATTTGTTTTTCAGATAGTTTTTACTGCATTTGATCAACATTGACTACACCCCTATATGTTATTGATGGACAGATATTTTTGCTATGTTGTTTTTATAATATTTCTATAATATATATTATACATATGCATCTATTTGTATATATACATTTTTTAGATAGCTTCTACTGTATTAGATTTAGCTGGGTTATATATATTTTTCATATATTTTTCATATAGCGTTGTGTTAATGGATAAATCATGTATATATGTTTTACATAGTACTTTCACTTTAAGATTAACTGAATTTCCCGCTGTTTTTTATATTTAAACTGATGGATTTAAAGACTGTTATAGGTCTGATGAAGCCGTTTGGTGAAAGCGCTAACCTGATTGTGTACTATCATTAAATTTTTATACTGAATTAGTTGCTGCTTCATTGCTGCTTTGTTTTTTTGCTGCTTTTGGATATACTGCAACTATTGAAGTATTGAGGACATTTATATGCCGTTTTGGACTACCTACTGTGTTTTGCTTTTGGCGTTTATTTTTGGTTACCTTATCTGGATTTTAACGTGTGCGGAGAGCATATTTACTCCTAGCAGGTTCTTACTTTATTTAGTTATTTATTTATTTGACATTTGTTTACTGGAAAAGTCTGACTGGGATACTATCCCATTTTCAATGGAGGTCTGGGAGAAAAGCTTTGCATTGACATAATATGGTTAAAGTTAACTAAAGTTATTACAATCCCTAATACAAAAGAATCAAATACTAAGTGAAAATTCAGCTTCAAGCCATTCAGTGTGAACTTGTACATGCATAGTACAAATATCTGGACAAGTATAACAAGTTAAAAAAGAACATTTTTCAGCAAGTAAAGTATTAAGAAGTCACAGCTCATAGAGGTGACATTAAATACACTGAGTACACTGGAAGAGAGATGACTAGTCGCTAGATAATGTAGCTTAGACAAAAATACATTTGTTCTTTGTCTAAGAAACAGATTTTACAAATTCCTTCTCTCTGAATATAGTTATAGTATGCTGGTGGTGGAAGGAGGGAGGGACTAGTTCAGCCTGGGTCAGTGCAGGAGCAGAGCCAGGTTTTATTTAGGTAGTCTTTTAGTAGAAGTTTGATGATGAGATGTTAGAGGAAGATGTAATTTTGCACTCTGTTAGAATTCCATTTTAGCAACAGAGAATGAATAGAGACTTTGGGCAGCGGATTTGTGGGATTTATATATACTGAGAAGATGTTGTTCATTAGACCGATGCAGTCTGTTATGGTAATATGAATGGAGATAGGAGTAAAAGTAGGGTGGTCATTGTAAATATTTTTGTGCGTGGAGGTAAGCTATATGCAATCTAAATGGTGAGGCAGTTCGAGCCAGTTCACAGCCTTCAGGGCAATACAGTGGTGGCTGTGATATTGTTTGCTGGTAGCAAATTTTGCAACCTTATTACAACTTGTCATGCCTCCATCTTATTTTTAACAGTAGCCCGAAGGTTAGTTAGGATGGGTGAATCGTATAAGACAGAGATGGGAGGAGGAATATAATGACAAGAGTATTTTTGGTGGTGTTGCTACGGACGTTTTTATGCCACAAAATTCTAGACATTCTGCAAAAATCTGGACAGCTGAGAGGTATGCAGAGTAGACACTATGATGCAGGAAATGTGAGACTAGATTGTATTTTTGGAGGAAGAAGGGACAATGGATCGCACCAATCACATCAATTTAGCCCCATATATGAAGCTAGTGTTAAAATTCCCATTAGCGGCATTTTCCTAAGTGTGTCTTTTTGTTTTTCTACTGGCTGTTGTATACCTTATTTTGATTGATTTACACAGGCATGTAAGTATTTATGCAGGCTGATTTTAAGCCACAGCTGTTTACTATGATGAAGAATGAGGTCCGAAATGCTTGTTCTTTACATATAATAAACCAGCTTTTACTTTACTCAGATGTGATGTATTTCCTTATGGTTCATTGTTATTTATTTATTTTGCTCAGGATGATAGAATTTATTGAAGCCATTCATCTTATCCTCACCAAGTCTAATTATTCTTGGAAGCAATTAACATATCACAGATTACTGGAAATGCTGAAATATTTTTAAAGGATTTTGTCATACTTAAATTTTCATGCTCATAAGCTGTGTACAGTATCTCAATGTAAAAAAATGTGCCATTTTGATGAGGATGTAAAAAATGTGAACTTTCTTAAAGAAATTCTAAATAAAATCCAACCTTATGCAGTTGAATAATTTGGCAAATTAAAAAAAAAAGCTGTGCTGAAAAAGAATTGATAGCATTGGAACAAATAATACTTATCATCACTTGTTTATTTCTGTTTTTGGTTGAAGCTTGCAACATGAACCCATAATTCCAAACCCAAATGCTGTGAGCTAGGGTCACAGACTGATATATATTTGAAAAAAAAAAAACAAGAAAGTCATTTTAATATTTTGAAAATATAGCCTCCCAAAACTGAAACAGCAAAACAATGTAATTACCAAAAGGACAAGGTCTCCCTCTGCTTTGCTAATATACATTTCATTCTATACCTTCTCTGTCTCTTTCTCTCACCCATGTTAATATAAGCAATAGTCAGCAGAAGCCATATAGTCTGTAATATTAAATACATAAAAAATTCACTCTCATACTCTCTTAATTTTATTTTAATTTATTTTCAAAGTCGGTGCACACAGTCTGAACTCATCAGCACTTGTACATATCCCATTACGTCAATAATGTAATCACCTTCATCTGTTTCACTTTACTTTCATTTAATACTTAATCGTGTGTGCATTGTTCAGATTGATTTTAATATAATGAGTTAATTCTGAGAATCTTTCTGAAACTTTATTTGCATTTTGCAGACTGGTTTTAGTCGAATGTCTTAATTCTGAGAATCTTTATAAAAGCTTCTGTGCGTTATGAAGATCAATTTAATATAATGGGTTAATCCCAAGAATTGTAATGAAACCTTGTTTGTTTTATGGAGATTAGTTTTATATAATAAAGTAACTCAGAGGACCTTTAAGAAGCTAGAGCAGTTTTACTTGCTGTGTGTTTCTTTTCTTTCTCTGTTGAGGCAGATTATTGAAAGATATGTTTATTCTATAATGCAATTAATGAAGCAGACATGTAAAATACCACAGTTAAAGTGTTGTTGAGCTTTTGTTAATAAATATAAATCAGGAATATAGGTACACAAGCTTTACAAGAAAGCCTATTTCATGAACTACTGAAGATGAAGGAAAATTGCCATTAAACTTTAAAAGACCATCGAAGGTGAATTGGCATCTTTCATTAACATTTTGGGCCAGATTCGTGAATGCCTACACTAAGAGTACACTAAGTGTACACCATTCTGAATGAACAGACAACACAAGCATAACTCCCACCTTCTTCCTCCTAATTTTACTTTTCCTTCTGATTTTCTTGAAGCCTTAAATATCGGGGCGGGGGGTTCATAAAAGGTACTACAGTAGTAGAAGTATAACCTTACTGAGTGAGCAGACAGTGCACAAAATGTGGTAAGGATGTTCCCAAATACAAGTCATGTACGCTTATTTTATAGGTATTCATGAATCCAACCCTTTGTTTTTCTTCAGGGGAAAAATCTGACACACTAGTCTAAAACAGCTTAGACCTGGTTCTGTTGTTGGTATTACTGTAAAGGAATTAGGGTTCCTGTGAGTCTATTTTGAACATTAAGGCCAGATTCACAAAGACCCCAGCCTCAAGTGGCAAGTGCTGCAGCCAAAGGGGCTCACTCTTTAACGTGATCCTGAAAAACGATTGAGACACATTAGTCACAAGGATGACAGACCTCATTATTGACTAATTTGCCTATTTCTGAATGACTTGGTGATTACAGCAATTGTTAACAAGCACTTTGCTGTGGGAATCCCTATTGGCAGCCAAAACACCATGCTGGCACAGGCATCTCAGTCACTCATTCCCCCCACACATATGCACACATTAAAAAACACGCACAGATACACACAAAGACACAATCACACAGACACACACACACACACACACACACACACACACACACACACACACACACACACACACACACACACACAAAGACACATCACTTTACCTCCCAAGTGCCCCTGATATTACAGAATGGACATGAGTTTGTCTCTTGAACTGTCCTGTTCCCCCTCATAGACCATTACAGTCAGGTGGTCAGTCAGTCAGTAATGCTAGACAGCAGGTGTTTCAAACTTCCTATTGTTCAGCAGATGCACTGTGCAAGAAAACTTGTTTTTCTATTACCTGTTAAAGTGAATTACAGTAATACGGCCCTTGTGTCTAGTGTTCCCAGCCCAGACTTTGCTTATTAATCTAGGGGAGTTTGGAGAAATAGCACCCCCCCCTCATGTATACACACACACACACACACACACACACACACACACACACACACACACACACACACAGTCTTGCATACTAACCTACACACAGAAACAATCATTATAGTGCAGACACCCCACTATTCACCTGATTGCACTCCTAGACACACTCACCCATTCATCACCAATTCATCACTACACGCACATATACACACAGACACACGCACAGACACACACACACACACACACACACACACACACACACACATACCTACCCTACCTATGTCCTAACACCCCCACCCAGGCAGAGACATACACACATACACACACACACACACACACACACACACACACACACACACACACACGCACACATGCACACACACACTCTCTTGCACACTAACCTACACACATTCATTATAGTGCAGATACCCCACTACTCACCTGATTGCACTCATAGACACACTCACCCATTCATCACTACACAGACACACACACATGCACACACACACACACACACACACACACACACACACACACACACACAGCCACACACACACCTACCCTACCTATGTCCTAACCCCCACCCAGTGACATATACACACACACACACACACACACACACACACACACACACACACACACACACACACACACACAAACACACACACCTACCCTTCCTATGACCTAATTAACACCCTTATTCCAACCACCCAGGCATAAAGAGAAAGAGAGAGACACACACACACACACACACACACACACACACACACACACACACACACACACACACACACAGACACATGCACACACACACAAACAAACACACACACCCAGTAACACAGTACCACACACATACCTGAAACCACTCAAACCCCTGCATACACTCACTCATGCTGCCACACTACCACCTGTCTCCTAAATTACCTGGTACTTAACTGTAATGCACTCTCTCCCATTGAAAGTAAAGGATGAATGCAAACTTTTAGCTGTGTTAATTAATGCGGCTGGTGAAGCTGATTAATGCAGTCATGTTTCTATGAATTGCTTGACTGCGTGAATCACTTATTGCAGGTATTTTTGTGAGGAACACATGACTCATTATCCATGATTCCTCCAGAAAGCTTCATTAGCATTTGTGATAAACCAGAGGGACAGCACAATGTGGTCCTTCTACAGACTGCAAAGAAGCATTGCCATAGGCTGTCTCTGAATCAGAAGCACTGCCATAGGGCTGTCTCTGAATCAGAAGCACTGCCATAACACTGTCTCTGAAACAGAAGCACTGCCATAGAGCTGTCTCTAAATCAGAAGCACTGCCATAGGGATGTCTCTGAATCAGAAGCACTGCCATAGGGATGTCTCTGAATCAGAAGCACTGCCATAAGGCTGTCTCCGAATCAGAAGCACTGCCATAGGACTGTCTCTGAATCAAAATCACTGCCATAGGGCTGTCTCTGAATCAAAAGCACTGCCATAGGGATGTCTCTGAATCAGAAGCACTGCCATAGGGATGTCTCTGAATCAGAAGCACTGCCATAGGGATGTCTCTGAATCAGAAGCACTGCCATAAGGCTGTCTCTGAATCAGAAGCACTGCCATAGGGCTATCTCTGAATCAGAAGCACTGCCATAACACTGTCTCTGAAACAGAAGCACTGCCATAGGGCTGTCTCCGAATCAGAAGCACTGCCATAGGCTGTCTCTGAATCAGAAGCACTGCCATAGGGCTGTCTCCGAATCAGAAGCACTGCCATAGGACTGTCTCTGAATCAAAAGCACTGCCATAGGGCTGTCTCTGAATCAAAAGCACTGCCATAGGGATGTCTCTGAATCAGAAGCACTGCCATAGGGATGTCTCTGAATCAGAAGCACTGCCATAGGGATGTCTCTGAATCAGAAGCACTGCCATAAGGCTGTCTCTGAATCAGAAGCACTGCCATAGGGCTATCTCTGAATCAGAAGCACTGCCATAACACTGTCTCTGAAACAGAAGCACTGCCATAGGGCTGTCTCTGAATTAGAAGCACTGCCATAGGGCTGTATCTGAATCAGTAGCACTGCATTAGGGCTGTCTCTAAATCAGAAGCACTGCCATAAGGCTGTCTCTGAATCAGAAGCACTGCCATAAGGCTGTCTCTGAATCAGAAGCACTGCCATAGGGCTATCTCTGAATCAGAAGCACTGCCATAACACTGTCTCTGAAACAGAAGCACTGCCATAGGGCTGTCTCTGAATCAGTAGCACTGCATTAGGGCTGTCTCTAAATCAGAAGCACTGCCATAAGGCTGTCTCTGAATCAGTAGCACTGCATTAGGGCTGTCTCTAAATCAGAAGCACTGCCATAGGGCTGTCTCTGAATCAGAAGCACTGCCATAGGGCTGTCTCTAAATCAGAAGCACTGCCATAGAGCTGTCTCTGAATCAGAAGCACTGCCATAGAGCTGTCTCTAAATCAGAAGCACTGCCATAGGGATGTCTCTGAATCAGAAGCACTGCCATAGGGATGTCTCTGAATCAGAAGCACTGCCATAAGGCTGTCTCTGAATCAGAAGCACTGCCATAGGGCTATCTCTGAATCAGAAGCACTGCCATAACACTGTCTCTGAAACAGAAGCACTGCCATAGGGCTGTCTCTGAATTAGAAGCACTGCCATAGGGCTGTCTCTGAATCAGTAGCACTGCATTAGGGCTATCTCTAAATCAGAAGCACTGCCATAAGGCTGTCTCTGAATCAGAAGCACTGCCATAAGGCTGTCTCTGAATCAGAAGCACTGCCATAGGGCTATCTCTGAATCAGAAGCACTGCCATAACACTGTCTCTGAAACAGAAGCACTGCCATAGGGCTGTCTCTGAATCAGTAGCACTGCATTAGGGCTGTCTCTAAATCAGAAGCACTGCCATAAGGCTGTCTCTGAATCAGTAGCACTGCATTAGGGCTGTCTCTAAATCAGAAGCACTGCCATAGGGCTGTCTCTGAATCAGAAGCACTGCCATAGGGCTGTCTCTAAATCAGAAGCACTGCCATAGAGCTGTCTCTGAATCAGAAGCACTGCCATAGAGCTGTCTCTAAATCAGAAGCACTGCCATAGAGCTGTCTCTGAATCAGAAGCACTGCCATAGAGCTGTCTCTAAATCAGAAGCACTGCCATAGGGCTGTTTCCGAATCAGAATGGGCTGCCATAGGGCTGTTTCTGAATCAGAAAGGGCTGCCAGCAGTAGTAAAATATCCAAGTTGGGACTTAAGGCCTTACCTCTTGTGGTAGCTCTTTTTGAGTCTTAGCATAAGTTTAGTATTATTCTGTTGAAAAATGAAAAATAATACCTTAGCACCACTGAAAAGCATGAAGAGATCTTCCTAGCAGTAAAAAGAAAAATGACAGATAATCTAAGGAAATGTTTGGTGATACAGAGACCTGTTTATTGAACTTACAGGCAGAGACAACACCTCAGAACAGTAGCCGGACTATATATGCAGGTACAATTGGGATCCATTGCCACCCTAGAGGGTTAGAGATGATATTATACTATGCTTCATCGCATGCAGTGACCTATATAAGGTATACTAGCATGAAACGTGTGAGGCCTCTGCCATCTAATCAACATACCTTCTGTGGCTTTTGGCTCTGGTGACTGTCTCCCCTTATCTCCTGCCAAAGCACTCACATTGGGATAAAGGGGAAAGGCTGGTGACCCTAACTAGTGAGGTTAATTTGGCAACATGACAAAAATTTGGACTGAGGAGGTATAAGTTTTAACAGAGGATGCCAGCTAGCCACAGAGGTAATAAATAACCAATCCACTTTCATCATATTGCAAACAATTAAACAAATACACACTTTTCTAAATTGTAATAGATAACTGTAACTCCTGCAAGGAGGTGTTTATCATACCCATTTGTCTTCACCAGATAAAGGAACCACAGTGTATAAATGTTTCTTTTTTTGTCTCTTCATTTATTTACATGAGTTTCTAACTTAATTTACTTACATGAGTTTCTAAGGCCATTAAAAAGTGCAGCAATGTTGATTTTTTTCCTTTATTGATGTCAATGAAAATGTAAAGGTTATGAGTCATGAATATTTGACTCACGATACAGACATACCTATCAACTGCCCAGATTTTGCAGAATGCCCAGATTTTTTCTTTGTATTTTTGACTTGTTCTTCATAAAATCTGAGGTTTTCTGGAAAATCATTGAGGATTAAAGTAACTAATTATTTGCAGAAGTTTGAGTTTCAGACTTTAAATGCTTCAGAAAATGCATGCTAATGCAAAAGCTATTATCCTATCAACTTTGTAAGTTTATATGAGAAATATTCAAAAATTGTCCCTATTTCTGGACCTTCGGCTCCACATTATTTTTGGTTTTATCCAGATTTTCTGAACTAAGCATTTTAGAGGTATGGGTGCATACCCCTTGCTGCATGCTCATAAAAGTATATAACCAACCATGAACGGCATGTGAACATGCAACCAAGGAACTAATAACCAAAAGTGTATTAGTTCTGGTTTAAGCACCAGGGCTTCAGGCCAGTTATTTTACATTAAGAAGGTTCATGGTCTGCACTCTTGTGGGAGAAGAGGCTGGACTCTGCCCTTCTGAGCTGGGAATTTCTGGTTAAAGGCTTATAGTGCCTGCATATTTGAACTATTTCTTACTGTAATTGGTACACCTTGTTTGCTGTAGCATAGACTAGATCCAGGCCTGCTGAATCTAGCTTTGTTTGTATGCTTGTTGTTTGTTATTTCCCTGAAAAGCTAATTCCACCTAAAACGCTGCTTTTCAGCGCTTCTGTGGATCCCTAGTGATATCTCCATTACTTACTGTACTTATTTCCTTGTTTCACTTGAAAGAAAGTTACTGTTTGTCATTTTTGCATTTAAGTTACCTGGCACTTGCTCACTAAAGCAATTATATAAGTCAACACTAAAAAATTAAAAGCACTACACCCTCACAAACTCCCCTTGAGTACCTTGCTCCCCATTGGCCATTTTTTTTCAATTATAAAGGAATTCCCAATACTATTCTAGCATGTCCAAAAGTCAGTTGTCAATCTCCTCTCCAGTCCAGCTGGTGAATCTGGGAATCTTGAGGCAATGTTACAACTGCCTCATGTACACAGACAACCCTCTCCTCCTCCCAACAAATTCCAACACATGTGAGAGATGCAAGCATATAGCCAAATTGGAGGCTAAGCTCTCTCAACTCAGTACTGGCGTAACCAGTCAGGAGGAGAAGGAAACCACACTCACTACAATTCCAGTCTCACATAGACCTACCATGACAGCAAACCAAACACATAAACACACAAAAACATACCTGGAGGCTCTAAATAAAAATCTGCCTAAGCAGCAGAGACCTCCAAAGCAGACACCCAAGCAACCGCTACCCCAAAACAAAACACGTGCAACACATAGCTCACAAAGCCAGTGTGCCGAACAGTCACAGCCCTTAAGGCTAAACAACACACCTGATACACTTGTAATAGGTGACTCTATCATCAGGCACACTGACGTCCCACTCACCAGGCTGAACAAGGAGAAGGTCATGGTGAGCTGCCTGTCGGGTGCTAGAATCCGCCACATAACACAAGCACTCAGGTCACTCCAAGGCAAGTACAAATATGACTCAGTCATTGTCCATGCTGGTGTGAATGACCTGAGACGTACCTCCCTGGACTATATGAAAAGAGACATAGAGGAGCTCTCTGAGCATGTAGCCCAGGCCGGTATGATCCTGACCTTGAGTAGCATCTTACCCTCACCAAGAATGATGCCACAGTATGAAGACAAGATTATCAATTTCAACAATTGGCTTAAGTATTGGTGTCATTCAAAGGGGATCCGGTGCCTGTCAGCCTGGGATGACATGCTCGACAAGCCACGATGCTTCACTAGGGACGGCTTGCACCTGTCACACCTGGGCTTTCGGATATTGGCAAAGGCTCTTGCTATCCCCATAGTGCCTTTTTTAGGCAAGGCTCAAAAGACAAACCCACCTCCATAGGTATCATAAGGGATAAGAAACTAAGAGTAATGCTACTCAACGCCAGAAGTCTAAACCTCAAGATGCACGCACTCGAAACTCTCCTTAGCATGGAGAACATCGATATCTGTGCAGTAACAGAAACCTGGTTCAAGGCTCTCAAGAGCACCCCAGCACTACCAGGTTATACCTCATACCATGCTTTTCAGCCCCAAAACTTGGACCGAACCACAAAAGGAGGGGGAGTATCAATATTCGTCAAAGATACCCACACCTCCAGGTTGGTGGTACAGCACGAAGCATCAGAGACTATCCATGTGCAACTAACAGTGGATAAAACTGCCTTCCAGTTTATAGCCTGCTACAGACTACCCTCCCAAACCCAGGAACCCCACTCGGCCTTCCTGAGAACACTGGAAAATATGAAGGTCTCTCCAAACACCATTATATTGGGTGACTTCAATTACCCAACCATAGACTGGGAGCATTACTCTAGCTCCAACACCCTAGCCCAAAGGTTCCTAGAATTTATAAACTCAAATGCTATGGAACAACTTGTTACCACTCCCACAAGAGGGGAAAACATACTGGACCTGATCATCACCAACATGGGGACTCTATGCTCCAGACCAGAAGTGTATCCCTCATTGGTAAGATCAGACCATAAACTAATCTCACTGGATATTCACATCCTGACCCCACCCCATGCCCAGAAAACCACAGTGAAAAACTTCTCTAAAGCAAATTTCACACTCCTCAAAACCAAGGTGGAATCCTTCAAAGCCCCCGGGCCTGTGGATATCTGGCCCAGACCACAAAATCCTTTATAAACGCATTCTATGAACACCTTCAGGAATGCATGGATCATGCAATCCCAAATAAAACCAAGACCCAATCCTCCAAAGGCAGATGTCCTGTCTGGCGGACCCCAGCCATAAACAAACTATACAATAGAAGGAGGAAGCTACTACATGATAGAGCAAAATCCCAAAAGGGAAGGCATCTCTGATCAGTATTAGCAAAAAACTATGGGCACTCATAAAATCATCTAAGGCCAGCTTCGAGAGAAAAATTGCACAGGACACTAAGGATAATCACAAGGCTTTCTTTAGTTACGTTAGGAACCTGGGTGGGAATTCCCAGATATGCTCAGAATTAGTCCAAAATGACAAAAAATACACCGAACCCACAGACATTGCCAACATCCTAGCTGACAGGTTCAGCGCAAACTTCTCCCCCCCCACCAAAAGGGATAATATCTATCCCAGCAGAGTGCTACCCCCGTGATATCTCAGATGCTCAGGTAAGAGCTGCCCTCTCCAAAGCAAGAAACACAGCATCACTTGGACCAGATGGTGTCCCGGGCTGCGTCCTACATGAACTCCAAGAAGAGCTAAACCCAAACCTAAAACTACTGTTCAATCTCAGCCTTACTACAGGATATGTACCCAAAGAGTGGCGTACAGCAACTGTGGTCCCTCTGCACAAAGGTGGTGCCTCAACGGATCCTGGAAACTATCACCCCATAAGTCTCACTAGCTTGGTCTGCAAAGCTATGGAAAGGATCATTATGGACCTTATAAATAAAGATATTGGGGACCTGCAGACACTGGATCCTACCCAGTTCGGCTTTGTTAAGGGCAGATCCTGCCTCTTGAACCTGGTCGATTTCTTTGAAACAGTCACCAAGGCCATTGACAAGGGGAAGGTGGTCTGCACAGCCTACCTGGACCTTGCAAAAGCTTTTGATACAATACCCCACTCGGGAATTATAGATAAGCTAACCAGCTTAAATATAAACCCCTATGTCACTAGATGGGTTGCAAACTGGCTCAAGGACAGAACCCACATGGTTAGAATAGCTGGAGCCATGTCAGACTCCAAACCAGTTACAAGTGACGTCCCACAAGGCTCAGTCCTGGGATCTCTCTTGCTCGGTATATATTTCTCGGAGGTACAGGCCAACATGGAAGGACTGTGGCTGACCAAGTTCGCAGATGACTGCAAACTGGGTGCCATAATAGACTCTCCAGCTGATACAAGCATCCTCCAAAAGGGCTTCATAGAAACAGACAACTGGTGCCAGAGCCATGGCATCAAGCTAAATGCCAAAAAGTGTATAGTCATCCCCTTTGGCAAAAACAAAGTGCCCACAAATTACCACATAGGTGGTAATCCATTAAGTACAGAAGAAGTAATTAGGGACCTGGGGACCCAAGTTGATAGCAACCACGTGGCCAAAGTGGTTAGAAAAACATTTTATATAGCCCACCTAATCATGAAGGGATTCACATCTAGATCAGGGGAGGTCATCGTGCCTCTTTACTCATCCCTCATCAGGCCCATAATTGAGTACAATGCCCCTTTTGGGATGTACCTTACCAGACACCTGCAGCAACTGGAAAGACCCCAAAGGTACCTCACCAAGAGGATCAAGGGGCTCAAACAGATGCCATATGCTGCCCGGTTAAAGAAACTCCAGCTCTACTCGGTGGCATACCGCTTGCTCAGAGGCGATCTGTGCCTGACGTATAAAGCCATGTCCAACCCGGAATTAATGGACATGCTGCACCTCAGAAAATCCAAATCCCATCCAGCTACGCGCTAGAGGGACTTGAACCTCAGCACCGAAATAAATAGGACATGCTGGAGGGACAGATTCATAACCCAGAGGCTCCCTTCACTCTGGAATAAAATCCCAGTCCAGGTTAGGCAGAGTCCCTCATTGACTCTCTTCAAGAGGAATCTTGATGAGTGGATGGGAGATCGTAGGTTTACCCCGAGTATCACTTCTGTGTCACTGTTAGACAGAGGCACAGTATACTAACCTTGAAAAAGGGCATAGCAAAATTAATTTAATATGGGTGGCGAAAGCCATACACACTCTGGCTAGGCTTATAAATGCCCTAGGACAGATAGCCTAGTATGAACCTATGAACTTATGAACCTATGAACACAAAAGGCTCAAGTAGTGTAATGGAAGTGATTCCAACCATTGAGTGCCAAATCTGATGAAAACAACAAATCCATGGATAAAAGCCAGTGTTATAAAGTATATGAATCAAATAACCTTTTATGTAAAACCATTACGTTGAGCTCCAATGCTGGTGTAGTAGTAGAACAAGGATCACGAAGAACAGTATGATATATAAAACTACATTTATTCCAAAAACAAAGAAGTGGTTTAGCGCTTTCGTCCCCTCAAGACTTCACCAGAGCCAGGTTATTTAATCATTAACCTTTGTAACACCAGCACTTATCCTTGGATTTGTTGTGTTCATCAGATTTGACACTCAGTGGCTGGAATCCCTTCCATTACACTATGGGACCTTTTTGTGCTGCTCATAAACACATACTAGATGTGCTATGCAGAATTTCAGTCCAAAAATGCCCTCTTTTTAAGTCTGTTTCTGCAATCCAGTGACCACCATTAAATAAATGGTACAGAAATATCCTTATGTATGTGAGCTATGCCATTCCTATACATGACTGTTGGCGGAAAGTCTGGTACATTCCTCCAAAGAATGGTGAAGTGCAGACCTCCCTACTCCAGTGTATCCCCAGTGTGGCACTGCTGAACATCAGCTGAATGTCCAGTACTCACAGATCAGTACCGCAGCCCCCATCACTACCCCAGAAGTGATTGGTGCCAACAGCTCCCCATATACCCTAACAATAATCAGTGCTGCCAGCCTCCTACACAGTTTTTTTATGGATCAGTTCACTCTACCTATCCTGGCAATTGCCAGTACTATACGGTTGTGCCATACATCCTTATATGAATTGGTTTCCCAATCCACACAATCTTACCTTATGTACAGCAAAGAATTACTACTCCCTAATCCACCTTGGCAAAAAATAGAGGCTTTAAGTATGTTCGCACACATTTTATGAAAGACTACAGTTCATTGTCTACTTTATGTCCCACCTCAGTGACCTTAAGAATCCTCTGACCTACCCACTTCCATTCTGTTGTCTCCCTCCAGGCTTAAATATCTTCTCAGTAACAAGTTTCCAACAGAACATCCATGATCAGACCATGGATTCTCACCTAGGTGCAGAACAATGGTCAGCCCCCCCTCAGGTAGCAGTCAGGGACAGGTTCCCTTTACACCGAAAGGAGTTATATCTTGTATATACTGGTAACTATGAACCTATTAATAAATCTGTATCAACATACCCTCATCTGCTTCTATGTCCTGAGCTTTTATATAGAGCACTATACTCCCAGCTGCTATCCACCATCCAAATAGAAACGAAGAGCAGGATGTTGTCAAAAAATGACACCATATCAGCACAGCATTGCATGTCTGATTATTTGTACCACACTTTGCATTAACCATAATGCTGCCTTTAACCAAAACCTTCCTTGTATAGCCTAACAGCTGGATGCTGTCTGCTGAGCTATTATCATTCTTGAGCTGACCTTGAACCTTCACAAATCACAATCACAATACACAAACTTAAGAAACGACATAGCAAACTAGCTCCCTTCACTCTCTTGATTTACCAGTTTTAACTAGGAAAACAATTCTATTTATATATGTATATCTATATATATATATATATATATATATATATATATATATATATATATATATACATATATATATATAAATATATATATATATATATATATATATATATATATATATATATATATATATATATATATTCAGATATACACACACATATATATATATATAGATAGATAGATAGATAGATAGATAGATAGATAGATAGATATAGATAGATAGATATAGATAGATAGATAGATAGATAGATAGATAGATAGATAGATAGATATATGGAATTACTTTGATCAAATACCATTTATGTCAACATGTATAATGTCAAAACAAATTAATCGACATTATGCACATAAACACTATTATGTATGCACTAAGAAATATCTTGGCACATGCAAGACTTTAAAAAAATGCAAAGACAGCGATTTTCTGCAGGGGTATAAGCCCCCCTGTATGCTCTGCTAATTATGCTAATTATGCTAATTATATATTTTAAATCTGAGATTGTAAAATCCCCAGGGAAAAGGGTGTATTCCCCTGTCCAGGGATTGTCACTCCTACACGCCTGTCGACCATCTGTTTAGTCAAACAAATTGTGCTGATTAAACAGATGTCAATCAAAATACCATTTGATAAAATTACCAGGATCCGTATATATAGGTCTGCTTTCAAATCCCGTATTACCAGAAACCTGAATGACACAAGATCGAGACAATAATATTGAAACTACTATTTGTGAAAGTTTATATCTCGAGTATCGGAATATCTAAATGATGCTAATACTTAAACAGTATATAGGTAAATAGTGCGCTATCACTTTGACGTTTAGTAGTTTGTAAAAAACAAATATGGCAAATGTTAAGTTCCGAGATTGTGAATTGTTAGGCAGGTTTGCAATAATGCAACATTTGAAAAAGAAATACCGACATTATAATTGAAGTGTAAGTTTAATGTACGAAACGGATCGTACAACTGAAAACATATTTGTGCTGTATGCAGTAACGTGAAGGGACAGTTAGAGATAGAGTTGGCACTGCATGTTTAGTAGCTGTTAAAGTGTTAAAGAAGTTTGTTGTTTATAGGAGATCTTGTTGAACTAAAAATATACAGTTTGGGTTGTACTATCATTTGTCAGAGCCATCAATGGTTTGTTAAACATATGTGTTAAATTCTGAATTATTTGCTTGACAATATATTTTGATTTGTAAAATATGCATTACAGTAATTGATGTTTGTGCTGTTTACACAAAGATTGGCGTATAGCATGGAATGGTAGTATATTTACAGTTTTCTTCGCTGTAGTGATATATTTAATTAGCAGAGGGTGTGGGCAGTGCAGTGGGGCATGCCCCCTGCTTAAATGTAAAAAAGAAGGAAGTGTATTGTATAGTTTTTAGTGTGGTTTGTATCAGTGAGGGCAGGAGCCCAGTTACAGTATTATGGTCTCGAACTTGTGTCATTAGGGTTTCTGGTAATATGGAATTTGAAAGTAGACCCCATATATGTATGTATATATATATATATATATATATATATATATATATATATATATATATATATACACACACATATATATATACACATACATATGTGTGTGTGTGCAATATATTTTTTTCTGTACCTTAATTTCTGTTACAGTTGTATGACTCCCTGTTTTAGGAAACAATGTATTTTTAGAATCACAGTTCTACAATTACTTCAAGGATTAAAAGGTTCTGTCGTTGCTGTCATGTGTCACAATGTGCTGTAAGTTTTATGAATTTCACTGAAATTAAAACACTTGGATCCTGACTTCCTGCGTGTTTCCTAAATGCACAGATTTCTAACAGACAGCCATACTGTGATGCAGTTACCATGGGAACTCAGCTGAGATACACACTCTTTAATGGCTGCCAAGGCATGTGTCCATAAGAAATCAGTCACAGTGAGTAAGCGTCTCATCTCCAGATTACCATCACTGATACAAACAGAAAGGTGTTACAGTAACAGAAATGACTCATTTTTTTTCATAACAGTGATTTAAAAAGTTATAGACAAGGACGTCAGCTTGAATCACTGCTACCTCTTTAAACCCACTGCCACATTCATATTACTGAAAGCTGACATTCTTAGCAGTTTTGTCATGGGTGGATGTTTAGTAACCAATGAATTTTGTCCGTTGATGTTCGTCATGGGACACAAAGAGAGAAACTTGTTTGGAGAGTGACTGTGATGCCTCACATGCCGTGGATACAATTATTACTGTCAAGTTTCTCAAGATTGTCTTGGCTTCAAATGGTAGAGAAGGAGAAGAAAGAGATATCTCATGAATTCTAGCAATGAAACACATTCGTCTTGAATATGATGTCAAACTAGCTTAGTCATTTCTTCCAAGAGAAACATATATATTTTTTTTTATTTTAGTTTCATTAACCTGGTAAGTGAACTGTTCAGAGGTCCCATTTCAGCCATGGACAAGGCTATATAGACATATGCGATAATTTAGTGAAACAATCAATTACATCCGTACATCTGGGTAAAACTTTTTACTTAAAAATGGGGCAAAACATAACATACCTGAGAGCCATGTAATAAAGGCACATACATTCATTCAAAACACAAATCATTTAATCAAATACATAGGTAGAACACAGTGTCTGAAAAATGCATTGTACATATTATTACATCTGAATTTGAAAAACAAGCATGGTATTAAACCTATATATGAAATATCGGAATGCAACTAATATAATGCAGTTATTTGCAAATGGCTTGAGACGGCAGCAGTGGAAAATTTCATGTTCCAGACCTGCATCACCAGTAATAAAAAAGGTGAAAATTCTTCCACTAGCAATAAAAACGTATGACTAATAGCTCTCACTGTAGTTGGTATAAACAATATATTTAAATATTCTTTGCTTCCAAAAGCTAGATGCTACATGAAATACTTATTAGACTAAATAATACATACAGTATTTACATGTATACAATAGTCATAAGCAATATTTATACAGCATTCTGCAGAGTGACGAGAGTCAGTACTAACATGAATGTTATACATGTAAACAGCATTCAAGTATCTCCTCTAAATCAGAAAGAAAGGGGAGGAGACTGATTAACTAAAATGGCAGCTAGTATGTCATTACACATTATTAACAGATCTGCGGGTGTAGACACTTTGTTAAAAGGCAGTTTATCAACAAATAAGTCATTATAACCCCAATAGAGAAGCACAAATGTGGAAGAAATGTTCATTTTTTTTGTGATGTTTTGAGCCTTGGTGTTGTACAGTAGTATGGCAGTAAAATACATTAACAGGCAATTTATCAAAAGATCAGAGGGCAGAGTGCAAATGTGGGATGTGCACATATGAATGACAATTATAGTAATATAACGTGTTGTCTTAATGCTGTAAGTTAGACCAAGGTCAAAGTTGAAGAACATAGGAGGCCTCATACGAGACAGTGATATTATACATGTGCTATTGAGATTTCATCTGTAGAACCATCAATCAGTCCATCCATCCATGCATCCGTCCACCCATCCATCCATCCAGCACAACCTCTTTTTTCCATTTTTGTACATGACATCAGGGTGACACTTCAAGTGATAATCACCCAGAGCTAATGATCATACTGCTGGGTGGCGACCTCTGCTGATGAAATCTAACTATTCAAATCCTGAATGAAAGACATACTACAATAGCACAGAACTTAGTTGGATCAGAAAATATACCAGGACACCAGGTATGGTTTGAAAAGTATATCTTATGTATAGTAGTGTGAAATAAGGGTGCTGTAGAACAAGCAATGATATTCAAAGTGAAAGCAGTACATATACTGTAGTTTTCCAGAAGAGTAGTTGTTATTCTGAGGTAGACAGTGTAAATCTAGTGTAAGTGTAAATAAATAATAAATAAATAAATAAATCTGCTTGACTACATCTGATCAGCTGGTGTGCAATGCTACATAAGCAACAACCTACAGTCCTAAAACTGATTCTAGGATACCCCCCATCTACACTCATGGCAGTTCTGTAACACACGAATCACTGAGCTTGGACACTCACCACCTCATGACTATTTTTCTAAAGCTAGTCCCGCTTTCTACAGTGCACAGGACATCAATCATTGCAAAGTATGACTGATGTTTATACAAGCATATGACTATGACATGTCCATGGGAACATCTAAAATAGTAGTTCGTATGTTCATAGGTTCATAGGTGTTTACTAGGCTAATGACCACAAGGGCCTTTTTAAGACTAGTCATGCATCCCAAATCTCTAACAAGTTCGGATACTCTTGATAAGTGTAAGCATGGGCCTGGGAGATGAACCATTTACAGGTTACCTGTGTCTGTCAGAGACATAGGTGCCAAACCAGGGATGAATTTCTGGTTTCCAATCCAAACACACTTGGCCAACTCCTGGCTTTGTACCTGTAATTCTCCAGGCTAAAGCTACATTTGTATAGGTAACCAGCCACTGCTTACTGACTGCCAACTTACTCTTATCCTTGAAACTACTTGTATTGTAACTCATTCAGAACAGGTTTTCTGTAGTATCATTGCCATGATAAAGTATTCACTCGCGGTCTTTATATAACAGAATTGTATAAATACTATCGGTGTGCTCATGTTATGACCATGTAACTTTTTAGCTTCTAGTAAGTTCTATTTATTCTTTTTGTAATGGAGCTTTTCTCCATGGGCCTCCGCTGAAAAAAGGACCTGTGTCCACTCCAACTTTCCCGGTAAACAAATGTAAACTAAACAAATTGCCCAAGTTGCACTAGAATTGGGTCAGGGAAGACCTCTGATTCACATGAATGGGGAGCCTGTTCCATAGATGGGGTAGTCTCTGGGATAAATACCTATCGCTCCAGCAGGTCCTATTTATAACACAGGCAAGGTTTAAGTCTTTAGAACGGGTAATTCTGGTGCTGTTTGTTTTGTGGATATGCAGGAGGTCATCCAGAGTGGAGTCTGACAATGCCCTGTATGCCAGGCATAGATCTCCCCTCAAAAGCCTGTAGGAAACAGAATACAGGGATAGGGCCTTGAGGCGGTCTGCATAGGGCATTTTACTTACACCCTGTATTCTTTCAATGAGCAACCCCTGTGAACATTCCAGTTGTTGGATATGCCTGGTTAGGTATATACCAAAGGGGGCATTGCACTCAATGATGGATCTTACGAATGCCGAATACAGTGGAATAATGACCTCCTTGGACTTAGATGCCATAAAATGTTTATAAGTTGCACAACATAGAATGATTTCCTCACCATTGTAGACACGTGGTGATCAAAGGCTAGATTACTATCTAAGTGTGTCCCTAAGTCACTGACTACTGGGTCAACTCTAAGCAGTGTGTTATCAATATGATAGGTACCAGGGATAGGTGACTTCCCAAAAGCTACTATTATGCATTTCTTGGCATTTAGATGTAGTCCATGGTTCTGACACTAGTTGTTTGTCTGTGTCAGCCCCTCCTGGAGAACATTTGTGTCTGTGTGAAATTCAATGACAGCTCCCAATCATCTGCAAATTTAGTCAGCCAGAGACCACTGACATTGGCCTTGACTTCTGAGAAGTAAATGCCAAAAAGGAGAGGTCCAAGGACTGATCCCTGAGGGAATCCACTTGTGACTGCCCTCTTTGTAGAAGTGGACTCCCCAATTCTAACTTCCTGGGTCCTGTCTGTGAGCCAGTTGGCTATCCACCGGATGACATACGGGTTTGTACCTAACCTCTTGAGTTTGTCAACAATGCCTGAGTGGGATATTTTGTCAAATGCCTTGGCCAGGTCAAGGTAGGCAGTGTGAATGATTTTACCCTCATCCATTGCTTTGGTGACCTTCTCAGACTTTCTAAGTTTGTACTTCTCAAAGAAGTCCACCAGGTTGAGTAGGCATGATCTGCCCTAGACGAAACTAAACTGGGTTGGGTCCAGTGACTGGAGGTTTACTATATCTCTATTGATCATCTCCATGGTAATTCTTTCCATGGCTTTACATATAAGACTAGTGAGACTTATGGGTCTGTAGTTTCCAGGGTCTGTTGATGGCCCACCTTTGTGCAGAGGGATGACTGTTGCCTTTCTCCATTCATGAGGCTTGAAGCCTGCTTGGAGGCTACAGTTAAATAGTAATTCCAGAGGCCCTAATAGGTCATGTTTCATACTATTTAGAAGGCATCCTGGGATATTGTCTGGGCCCATTGATGCAGTATTCTTGGTCTTAGAGAAAGCATTAAGGACCTGTTCCCTAGCAATAGTAGGGGGAGTTATATTTGATGATATTTCCTGAGGGAAAGTTGAGGGGGAGAAAGGGGTAAAGTTGGAGATGAATTTATCAACCAGGAGGTTTGCTATATCTTCTTGCTTAGTATAGGTGGCTCCATTTACCATGAGCTCTGCATACAATTGTGCATTGCCTTTGAGGTTGTTGACATAGCTAAAGAATGTTTTGTGGTTTTCCTTGACCTGGAAGGCCAAACTTACCTCAAAGTTGACTTTGGTACACTTTATCTGTCCTCTGAATTGTTTGTTTGATTTGATGAGAGTACTTTATCCTGCTGGGTGCTGCACCTCCTAATTTCTGCCATGATTTTCTTCCTCCTGTTATACATTCGATTGATTTTGTGATTCCACCTGGGGGGCTTGTTTTTTTGAGTTAGTTCTGTACTTCTTCCTGGTGGGTACAGCTGCCTCTATGCAGTTATTAACATGCTTGTAAAGGATTTATGTGAACAGTTCTGCATAGGCAGCAGTATTCACAGGATTTATTGGGGCTTAAAATAGCTCCTAAATATTCGAGGTTTACCTGGAGGTCCAGGTTTTATTTTTACTTCAAAGGAGACCATTTTGTGGTCTGACCTTACCAGGGAAGACATTACAGTAGGAGGTGTGCAGCACTCTCCCACGTTAGTGAGGACCAGATCCGGTATTTTATCCAGTATCATTTTCCGTCTGTCCCAGGTTTCCCTAACATTTATTTTCATTTGGTATAGAAGAGGTTGATAATGAGGGCTATTTTCTGACCTGAGTTTACATAGAGCTCGGAAAGATAAGAGACATGTTACCTGTCATGATGTGGTCACTAGAGTCATGGAAGTGAGACCTGGTTGAGGAATACATTTGTGAAATGTAATGCATCTGAAGGCACTCTAACCTTTGGCAGGTATAATGTAGCTGTTGTTTTTGAAATCATGAGAAACCATAATAAGCAGGGTACAGTCAGTTTGTTTAAAACAGTTTAACAATTATGCATTCAGTGATCTGCTAATTTAATGATGGATGTACATTCATCACCCAGTGTGCGCATCTCTGGAGAAGTGTGAGTCAAGGTTTATTTTCAAAGTATTTCGGCCTTCCCAGAGGCAGTGTAACCATATTTCTCAACTGTCAAGATTTTTGCAAAATGTCCAGATTTTTGCCTAATATTCTTTGTCTGTTCCTCATAAAATTTTGGTTTTCTGGCAAATCACTGGCTAATTATAGAGGATTAAATTTAGAAAATAATGACAGACATTTTAATTTCAGACTCATATGTTCGATTCTCAGCTAGAGCGTCTTCTGTGTGGAAACATGCATGAATGGGTGTACCTTCATTGAAGGTTGTGCATCGGCACGTAAAAATCTACTGCCAATCATTAGTGGACTGGAGTTCCGCTGTGGTGACCCCTAACCGGGAAAAGCCGAAAGACACAACACAACTAATCAGAAAATTCATGTTAATTCAAAGCATTTTATTCTATCAACTTTCTAAGTTTGTACAGCAATATTTAAAATTCATCACTAATTTTAGGCCTTTGTTACCCCCATTTTTTATGGCTTTGTCCAGATTTCTTGCTCTAAGAGGTAGAGAGGTATGTGTGCAACCACTGATTTAGTAAATTTGAGGAGGTATGTGCAGGCTAAGCCCCTCACAAAGTTCATGACCCTTTTTTGCTTTTTTTTTTTGTATTTTTTTGGTGTAATCATTTTCATCCATTCCCCCGACAATGACTTTTAATGCGCTCGGTTGATTTTCTTACAATAAAGCCATCACCGTAATAAGATATGGAGAATAGACCTTACAAGATCCATACTTAGATCTTGCTTGTAGCATTCAACTGCACAATAGCACATGGAGAAGGTACTTTCAGACACAACAGGTGTGAAAAGGTGAGTCCATGCCACAAGTATCTGCACATAATTGTCTGTGCAGTGGTATCTAACAGTGATATACCTGACTTCAATTACACACCACCCATTTTGCCCTCTCTGAATATAGACTTGTCTCCATGTTCTGAAGTATAATGTCTCCTCACAGGCTTTATAACTTCCAAAGATGTATAGACTTCTAATGGACATTTCCTTTTCTGTTGTTCTAAATATGTCGTTTTCAGTTGTCTGAGCATTAGATTTAATATGCTGTATTTACCAATATAGTTATTATTTTATTCTTTTTATTTTTCAAGACTGTCCTGGATATACTGATTGGCCTATGTAGCTTATGCATTTATTTATTTTGTTTCTTTTGTTTACTAGTTTAGTCTAACTAGTAGTGTGTGTGTGTGTGTGTGTGTGTGTGTGTGTGTGTGTGTGTGTGTGTGTGTGTGTGTGTGTGTGTTTGTGTCTTGTGTGTGTGCCTTGTGTATGTCGTGTGTCTTGTGTGTGTCATGTGTCTTGTGTGTGTATGTGTGTGTGTGTGTGTGTGTGTGTGTGTGTGTGTGTGTGTGTGTGTGTGTGTGTGTGTGTGTGTGTGTATGTGTGCACGCACACGCGTGTGCATGTGTGCATGTGTGAGTGCGTGTGTGTCTATGTGTGCGTGTGTGTGTATGTGTGCGTGTGTGTGTGTCTGTCTGTCTCTTTCTGTCTATATACTCAGTACTCTGTATAATGACCATGATATACTACCCCCATGTCTTTGTGTTTTACTTTTATGGCTAGTTCCTGCATGACAAAAAAATGGAAGTGCAAGCAATTTAGGAAATATTAATCTAGAATTAAAAACAAATGTGTGTAAGATGTTATAGATGTCGTTTCATTTTTTTTCAGAAAGAATTTTTTAATTAAGCTGTGTCACTGTGGAGCATAATTGATTCCATACAATTTTTACTATATTAATGCCTACAGTCAGCACTGAGAAATAGTTATTTTAAATAAAACATTTCATTTCTACTGTCAGCTCCAAAACAGAAAATTAGTTTCAACTTTGACGACAGTCCACAGTTTGAAGTGAGTTCACAGATTATCTTCATGAGAAAAGGTGCAAGAAATGGGGTCTGAGCTCTTTCGGAATTATTCTACAAATACTTTAAAGAAAATGGAGTTGCTATTTTTTTCTTTCTGCTAGACTGATTATGAATATTACATTGTTGCTAGAAGCAGGTCATCCTAGCACTATAATGGTGGTACAAGAAAAGGAATATTTTATAGTATGTTATGGAAATTGAGGGCAGGAGTCAGTGGACAATATTACTTAACAGTCATGTTCTCCTCAATCATAGAGGAATGACTGCCCACAAGACTTGATTCCAAGACAGAATACAGTAGATTCCTTTATCTCTGTGTAATTTTTGTCTTGCTGATATGGGAATGAAAAGCAATGCAGGTGAAAGAAAAAGATGAAAATCTAGTATTTATTGTTGCTGTATTTTACAGTTTGTGCCTAAATGTATCACTTCGTATTATACATAAAATTCTGGCTTCATTCTATTATTTAGTGCTGCTGTCAGAATTAATAAGTAATGCTAAACATCTGTATTATTTAGTAACAATCCACAACTCAGTATGGGTACCACATAATTTGCACACATTTGGCATGGTTTGACCATGACAGTGAAGCCTGAGTGATCAAACAAAGCCAACAGTGAATACATCCTGAGATAACTACACTCAGAAGTGGATTGTTGCTATCAAACAATGACATTATTTAAGAAAAAAAGTGACTACCTTTCTTAAATAATGTCATTGCATGATGTTCTTCTCCTTTGTGTATTGTATTCGGATGTGCTGCCAAACGTGTGGCACTTACGGGATGAACACCTCAGTGAAGTTTAAAGGAAGCAACACAGAAAAGTACATAGTAATGCTATACTAAGAAATGATCCAGCATTCAGCAGCTGACTTGATACCCATTCAGTGTGCCCATTGTAAATCGAGCATATACAAATATAAAGAAGTCTACCTGCTGAAGTATTGTTGAGTAGACTGGCTTTCTATTCACATAGGTCCCGTAATTTTATTTAACACATTTTATGAGGGACATGGCAAAAATATGAGAAAATCATGGATGGTCTGTACAATTCTAAGGTGCTTTTCGTGTACCAGTAACAAATGGCTTAATGTGGTGCAGAATTCTACATTTGGTTAGAAATAATGAAAACGTATTTGTTTAAGAATAATATGAGCATTCCCTTGGAGAAAGCTGGTAAGAATACCATTTGTGCATGACTGCTGTTGATAGTATATTCATGCTTGGAGTAAAAATTGAATAAACATAGAAGATAGTGTCCATTTAGCTATGTAATTGAGAAATGGACACTATCTTGAGAGTAAAGGTCATGCGGTGACTCTTGGAATCCATTATGAGAACACATAACACACAAGAATTATGGTGAGTAACATGATCATAAAGTTTTGTAATTCATGGTGACTTTTACCTGCCTGAATGTATTATAAGTTAAATAATAAAGGTATAGGATAGCAAATGTTCAGATATTGGCCAGAAGTGACGTGTACCTCTCATCAACCAACCGCTCTAAAAGCTATATTGGTCTGATATCAGTGCACAGTGTGTTACAGCTTTCTAAGCTGTCAGAAGATCTGATATCAGTGCACAGTGTATTACAGCTTTCTAAGCTGTCAAAAGATCTGATATCAGTGCACAGTGTGTTACAGCTTTCTAAGCTGTCAGAAGATCTGATATCAGTGCACAGTGTATTACAGCTTTCTAAGCTGTCAAAAGATCTGATATCAGTGCACAGTGTGTTACAGATTTCTAAGCTGTCAGAAGGTCTATCAGTGCACAGTATGTTACAGCTTTCTAAGCTGTCAGAAGGTTTCTGCAGTGCAGTTGTGTGTTTCCCCCTTTGTTCAGCAGCATGATAATCACAGCATTGAAAAGTGCTTAATATTGAGGACTATGATCGGGTCACTGATCATAGCAATTTATTATGTGTTTGGAAAATGGATATCAAGAAATTCACCTAGAGAGACAAACTTAAAAGGCATATCTTGGCATCTATTTTGAGAACAGAAAACATCATATGTTAGCTATGACTAAGGAAACCTAATCATTATTCCTTGTACTATATGGACTTTAGCTGTTCCGGTGCATTAATAGCTACCAATAAAAACAAATTGTAGGTGCATAATGTGGTTTACAACCTCAAAAGATGTAACACAATGCAAACACATAGCCAGAGGCCAGAGAACAAGTTGCATCTCCCATTAATCAACAGATTTAAAATCTGTTTGACACTTCACTCTGTCAGAATTTTCTGTGTGTGTGTGAGGAGGGTACATGTTGTGGTAGCACAAAGTGTGTTACAGCTTTCAAAGCTGTCAGGTTTCTCTGATGCAGTTTTATAGTAGATGCTATGTGTGTGGTAGTTTTGAACATAATCAACACAGTCCATGCAGTACATAATAATTAAATGTGCTGATTATAGTAGCATGGATTAAATGTGGTTCCAGTACAAGTAATTAAACAAACAAAATTGGTGTATATTAGATGTGTAACAGAATACAATACAAATAATGTGATGCAATGCCAAGGGCAGATAGAGGTGTCATTACTATTATATATTTGGGGGATGGGGTTTTGTTATCCTGCATGCCTCATGGGGTATTTTGCCATAAACTTGCTACTTATATTAACTGAAAGGTTACTGTACTCTTTTTTGGGGGGTATTATAATCTATTAAAATCTTGGACTTGCTGTGTCTTCCTTATTTGCATTTACAGTCTCACATTTCCAAATATCATAATTATGACCCTGTGAGTATCCACAGTTGCCCATTATGGTTCACACAGCTTTAATGTTTGCTGTGACAGGAATGCAGTTTACCAGACAGTATAACATACAGTCAAGTACAATTCATTTTTTTTATACAGACCAATTCCTTTGACACAGATGGATAAACTTAGAAGGTTTATCAAACCTTGAAGGACCAGCAGAATAAAATACATATGCACAAAAGTGTTCACTCTATATTTGAATACAGTATTATAAAATTAAATGTGAGTATATAATATTTTACATACATTAACTACGAGGTGACTTGTAAACTATTCAGGTATTTCAGAGTGGTGTCTAACTGAAGAACACCATTCTGTTTCATTTATACTCTACATAACCACACTATACCACCTGTCTCTGTAGCACAGAGGGACAGAGCCATGACTGGGATTCAGTTAGCAGCTCTAGCAGTGGAGCAGCCAGACAGGTAAGGAAATGAGTGAATGGGGCAAAGCCCGCTTGACACGAGGAAGTCTGATTTCCCTGGGAAGACTTCAGAAACCACTTCCTGTACTTAAGGGTCAGGGTGGGGCTGTTTGTTGGCGATGTCTTTTGTGGTAGTGAGGGATGACCAGTGTAGTCAGCCTATCATCCCACTAGTCAGCCGGGTCAGCACAATGGGGAAGAGACAGTATAAAGTTAAAACCCTCGAACCACCCCTATGGTTATCTGGAATGTTAGCCTGTCCTGGTGAGGGGGAATGAATGGGTCAGTTAGCTGGGAATTGGGTTAATGACCAATACACAGAAAGAGCAATCAGTGCAAAAAAATGTGCTTTGTCATATTATACCCATGGGATGGCCAGTGACAAAACAAGAAACACTGGGAGATAAAGTAGTACAAGCAGTCATATTCTGATGACATACATATTCAATAAAAAGTGATCATAGTGGGTATCCTGCAATTCCATTTTTCTAGTGTTTCTCTGTCTGACAACACAACATGGAAAGGCTTCATCAATACAAATACAAAGCCCACCCAGGAGGAATCACCACTCGTTTAGATGGTTGGGAAGAGTCTACCTCTGTGCACTTAGGACTTAATGTTTTACCCTTGTTAGCGGATACTGTGATGATATTTTTGGCACATGAGCAATAGGTTACGATGACAAGAGTTGAAGTATCTGTAGCTTATTTCTCATCAGATAAGTAAGAGAGCATTTCATCAGCAGTTATAGACTTGTACCTGTAATAGGTTTTTGATGATCTGAATCAGAGACATGGATATACAAAAATTCATTAAGATCCATCTAGTGAGCTACTTAGTTGTCTAAACCTATGCTCTTGTTTTTATGTCTGAGTTGATGCAGTAAAGTGGTTTGCATCTCTACTCACTTGAGTAAGGAAAGTAAAATAACATTAAATAATGCAGAACTTTAAGTTTTACAAAAAGGCTGATGATCTCAGGGAAAACAGACAGCTGCAGCAATCATAATACCTCTAATCCCACATTCAGACAATATACACATCACAGCCTTAGACAAATAAGTTTTGCAGGCCATAATACTGTAAACAGCATTAACATTTCACAAATGATGTTGCTCTCATGATTCCATTCCTTAGGTATAAGTCAAATTCAAAATAAATCCAACTTAATGTAATAGACATATTGGCAATACTTTGTGAAGCATTTAAAAAAATATTTATTGGATAGCTCCTTAAAATGTTGTATTTTAGAGCTCACTTTATTCTTACCATATGTCCATAAGTTAATGAAGAAACTGGCAGGATGGCCACTGCTTTTTCAAAATTACCCTCATGACAGATCATCCATAGGTTCATAGGTGTGTACTAGGCTAATGGCCCTGGAGCCTTTACAAGCCTAGCCCATAGAATTACCCTGGCATCGTGCCACCTGACATTAGTTCCCAGTGCCTCTGTCGAAGTTCCCAGTGCCTCTGTCGAGTACAGCCACTAGAGTGATCCCCAGGGTGAATTTTCTATTTCCCATCCATTCATCAAGATTTCTTTTGAAGAGGGCCAGTGACGTGCTTTGTTTGACATGTATGGGAACTCTATTCCACAGCATGGGCAGTCTCTGGGTTATAAACGTGTCCCTCCAGCATGATCTGTTGATTGTGGTAATGAGGTTGAGGTCTCTGCAGCATGTGGTGTGGAGAGATTGGGATTTCTTTAGATGTATCATTTCTAACAGAGATGGGTCAGACATGGCTTTGTAAGTCAAGCAGAGATTGCATCTAAGTAGGTGATATGAGACAGAGAATAGTTGGAGTATTTTGAGTCTGTCCGTATAGGACAAGTGTTTAAGGCCTGGTGTCATCTTTGTGAGGTACTTTTGTGGCATCTGCAATTGTTGCAGGTGTCTAGTGAGGTACATGCCAAATGAGGCATTATACTCTATGATTGGTCTAATGAGGAAGAGTAGAGGGAGACAATGACCTCTTTCTTCCCGGATGCAAAAACCCTTAGTAATGAGATCTGCCACATAGAAGGAATTTCTGACCACAGTGGCAATGTGGTAGTCAAAACAGAGGTTCCTGTCAGCCTGTTTTCCCAGGTCTCTTATAATGTCTTCTGTGTTCAGTGGACTATCATCGATGTGGTAATTCATGGGAACTGAGTTTTTCCCAAAGGGGATGATGACACATTTTTGGCATTGAGCTTAAGGCTATGGTTCTGACACCAGTCATTGGTCTCGGTGAGGCCTTTCTGTAGGATGTCAACATCACTGGGGAGTTAATAATAGCTCCCAGCTTGCAATCATCTGCAAACCTTGTCAGCCAGAGTCCCTTCATGTTGGCCTGGACAGATAGATACCAAATAGTAGAGGACCCAGGACCGAACCCTGTGGGACTCCACTTGTGACTGGTTGTCAGTCTGACTTGGAGTCAGCTACTTTCACACTGTGGGTTCTATCTGTGAGCCAGTTTGCAACCCTCCTAGTGATATAGGGGTTGATGCCTAGCTTAGTGAGTTTTTCTATGATTCCTGAGTGGGGAATAGTATCAAAGGCCTTGGCCAGATCAAGGTAGGCTATATGAACCACCTTGCCTTCATCCACATCTTTGGTGACTGACTCAAAGACATCAACCAGGATGAGCAGGCGTGATCTACCTTCACAAAACCAAACTATGTGGGATCCAGAGTTTGGAGATTCCTTATATCCTTGTTTATTAGGTCCATGTTGATGCGTTCCATAGCTTTGCATGTTAGACTCGTCAGGGTAATGGGGCGATAGTTCTCAGGGTCTGTAGTCGCTCCTCCTTTGTGGAGAGGGATGACTGTAGCAGTGTATCATTCAATAGGGACAAAGCCTGAGGTGAGGCTGTGATTGAACAGGGCACACAGGTGAGGTGCCAGTTCACTCTGTAGTTCATGTAAAACACAGCCAGCTATATTGTCAGGTCCCATAGAAGCTGTATTATTGGCCTTGGACAGTGCTGTTTTAACCTGTGCAGTGGTAATAATGGGTGCTTGGCAATCCACTGGTATTGTGATTGGTCCTTTTGGGAAGGGGAGAGGGGTAAAGTTGGCACGATCTCTTAAAAATTCATTACCTTATGGACACATGGTAATACATTTAAAGAATGAGATGTTTTATTTATTGCTAAAGTTATACAATATTATACAATAGAGAATATAATGAAAACACAGTTGTTCCAAGCTATTCAAAGGTCACAAACTGTTCAGTACATCACCAAATATATCAAATATTTGGAAAGACTCCAGAGGGTCCTAACAAGGAGGATCATGTGGTTAAAATTCTTAAACTACCAGAAAAGACTAGAAGCTCTGTCCCTGTGTTCTGTGTCTTATAGCTCCTCAGGGGAGACCTATGCTTTTACTTCTTGTAATTAGGAACCCAGAAATCTGCAATCTCTTGCACCTTCATAAATTAAATAGTCCCACAAACATCAGAACAAGGAATCCAAACCTGCTTCAGCAGATCAGTTAAACAAGGTGGAGAAACAGATTCATTACTCAGCACCTTTCTAACCTCTGTAATAGATCCCTGCTGCAGATAAAGCAGCGTGATGCACTATCTTCCTTCAGATGGAAACTGGATAATGGGATTGGTATGTATCAATTCACCCCTGGCTTGACTGGTGTAGCCCTCTTTGACAGGGGAGGTACAGTCTAGGCTGGGAAATGGCAAGGTGTAATGGTCACATGACTTGTTAGCCTGGAATGTCACATGATTCTTGTGTTTCCTAAAGTTTTTTAAATGAACCACAACATCAGTATCAGAAATACGTCAACATTGTTATGGTAGAGTTAAAATAATGGAACGATTTGGAACACGTAGCACACATAACTTTTGTACACGAAGAATAACAGCATGATTAAAAAGAATTGAAATATTTTACTTACGATTGAACAACGTAGAAATTTGATTTACTCTGTGCTGGATTTCCTAAGTGCACTGTGATTGTATGATAAATTTAGATTCAGAATAATAGAATGCACAAGACAGCTGGGCCATATTGCCATTTACGCCTTGCTAGTACCCACCATTAGACTCCACCTTCTTTTTCAAGGAGTGATGGGCCAGTCAGATCTAGGGGCATTTATGAATACTCATCCAATTGTCTAATTCTATCTTAAAGGAAGATATTGTGCCACATTGCTTCATCTGGAGAGGAAGTTTATTCCAGAGAAGGGGTAGTCAGTACATGGCAGATCTGTCCTTCACTGTGATTTGCTTATTTGCTGAAGCAAGTTCAGATCTGGGGATTGCAGAACTGTTTAACCTGTGGAGAAATAAGAAGTCTTGGACTGCCAAATCAGTAATGACCCAGACAGCAAGACACAGATGACCCCTAAGGGGTCAGTAGGACAAAGAATACAGGTACAAGATTTCCTGCCTCTCTTGAAAGCTCATATCCTTTAGTCCCTTGATCTTTTTTGTCAAGGACCTTTGGGGACTCTAACTGCTCAATATATTTAGTAAGACGAATGTCAAAACGGAAATTGTATTCTATGATGGCCTGATCGGGGCAGAATGTTGGCGGATCAGGATTTCTTTGGACCTTGGGGAAATACCTTTGCAATAATTTTTGCCAGAGAGGATTTCCTAACCACTTTTGCAACATAATGGACAAAGGAGAGAGAGAGAGAGCTATCCACCCCTGTTCCGATGTCTCTTACAACATCTTCATTAATAGGTGTGTTGTTTTTTATACTATAAGCTGGGTGGAGGGTTTGTTTGTCAAATGCAACAATATTTAATATTTTAACATTTAGTTTTGGTCTGATTTCAGAGTACTGATTATTAATGTGTAAATTCACTTTGTAGCTCCTGCATATTAGAACGGACATTCAAATACAACACCCAGTTTACAGTCATCGGCAAATTTGGTTAACCCGTGTTTCTGATACTTGATTTGGAAATCAGAGAAGTATATGCCGAATAACAAAGATCCCAACAAAAAAAACTTTGAAATCCCACTGGTTACTCCTGCTCTCTGAAGACATGCCTGTCACCCTCACATTGAGGGTTTTTTCCCTTAGCCAATTTGCAATCCATCTAATTTAGGATCAGTCTGGAGTGCATTGAGCTTGTTTATAATGTTCACATGTTGTAAAGTATCAAATATTTTGGCAAAATCAATGTATGTTGTATGGACAGTGTGACCATTGTCCATAGCTTGCATTAACCTCCCAAAAAAATTAACCAGATTCATTAGACAGGATCTACCCTTAACCAAGCCAAACTATTGGAGGTCAAGGCTTATAACATGTTTATATCATAATTTATTAGATCTGTTGTGATCTGCTCCACAACCTTGCAGATATGGCTCATCAGGCTGATGGATATGTAACTGCCAGAGTCCATAGTGGGGCATCATTTGTGAAGAGACATCCCAACTGCTATGCTCCAGACCTCAGGGACAAAGTCAGTAGACAAGCTCAGGTCAAATAGTTGTAGAAATGCTTCTATTAGTTCATGCTTACTGCAGTTCAGCAAGCAGCCTGGTCTGTTACCAGAGCCCATTGAGGATTTTCTTTGTTTGTTTGTTTTAGAAAGTACTTCTAAGTAGTGCTCTTTTGTGATTATGTGGGGTTTAGGTCCTTAAGTAAATACAGGTTTGGTGCAGACTTTAGTATGGAGAACATCGATATCTGTGCAGTGACAGAAACCTGGTTCAAGGCTCCAGAGAGCACCCCAGCACTACCAGGTTATACCTCATATCATGCTTTTTGGCCAAAAACCCAGACCAAACCACAAAAGGAGGGGGAGTTTCCATATTTATCAAGGATATCCACACCTCCAGGTTAGTGGCATTGCATGAAGTATCGGAGACCATCCATGTGCAACTAACAGTGGGCAAAACTGCTTTTCAGTTTATAGCATCCTACAGACGACCCTCTCAAAGTCAGGAATCCCACTCGGCTTTCCTGAAAACATTGGAGAACATGAAGATCTCTCCGAACACCATTATATTGGGTGACTTCAACTACCCAAACATAGACTGGGAGCACTACTCAAGCCCCAGCACCTTAGCCCAAAGGTTCCTGGAAATTATAAACTCAAATGCTATGGAACAACTAGTCTCCACTCCCACAAGAGGGGATAACATACTAGACCTGATCATTACCAACATGGGGACTCTATACTCCATACCAGAAGTATATCCTTCATTGGTAAGATCAGACCATAAATTAATTTCACTGGATATCCACATCCTGACCCCACCCCCAGCCCAGAAAACCACAGTGAAAAACTTCTCAAAAGCGAACTTCTCACTTCTCAAAACCAAAGTGAAATCTTTCAAGGCCCCAGGGCCAGTGGAAACTACGGCCCAAACTGCAGAATCCTATATAAACGCATTCTACGGACATCTCCAGGAATTCATGGATCAAGCTATCCCAAACAAAACCAAGACCCAATCATCCAAAGGCAGGCGTCCAGTCTGATGGATCGCAGCCATAAATAGACTGTACAACAGAAGGAGGAAGTTACTACATGCTAGAGTAAAATCCCTAATAGGGAAGGCATCTCTGATCAGTACTAGCAAAAAATTACGATCCCTCATAAAATCCTCCAAGGCCAGCTTTGAGAGAAAAATTGCACAGGACACTAAAGACAATAATAAGGCTTTTTTCAGTTATGTTAGAAGCCTGGGATGCAATTCCCAGACTTGTTCTGAGTTGATTCTAAACGACAAAAAATACACTGAATCCACAGACATCGCCAATATCCTGGCAGACAGGTGCAGTACAAACTTCTCCACCCCCTCCCCCCCAAAAGAGCAAGTGTCTATTCCGGCAGGGGGCTGCCTCCCAAACATCTCTGATGCTCAGGTGAAGGCTGCCCTCTCCAAAGCAAAAAACACGGCTTCCATGGCACCAGATGGCGTCCCAGGTTGCATCCTACATGAACTCCAAGAAGAACTAATCCCTCAAATAAAACAGCTGCACAATCTCAGCCTCACTACAGGATATGTGCCCACAGAATGGCGTACAGCAACAGTGGTCCCACTCCACAAAGGTGGAGCCTCCACGGACCCTGGAAACTATCGCCCCATATGCCTGACTAGCTTAGTCTACAAGGCTATGGAGAGGATCGTCATGGAGCTCATAAACAAGACATTGGGGACCTACAGACACTAGATCCTACCCAATTTGGCTTCGTCAAGGGCAGATCCTGCCTTTTGAACCTGGTTGACTTCTTTGAAACAGTCACCAAAGCCATAGATGAAGGGAAGATAGTCCACACAGCCTATCTAGACCTAGCAAAGGCATTTGACACAATACCCCACTCAGGCATCATAGATAAGCTATCCAGCCTAAATATAAACCCCTATGTCACAAGATGGGTCGCAAACTGGCTAAAAGACAGAACCCACAGAGTGAGAGTTGCTGGAGCTATGTCAGACTCGAAACCAGTCACAAGTGGTGTCCCACAAGGTTCTGTCCTGGGACCGCTCTTGTTCGGTATATACTTTTCTGAGGTACAGGCCAACGTGGGAGGACTATGGCTCACCAAGTTCACAGATGACTGCAAACTGGGCGCCATAATCGACTCTCCAGCTGACACAAACATCCTTCAAAAAGGTCTCACAGAGACGGATAACTGGTGCCAGAGCCATGGTCTAAAGCTAAATGCCAAAAAGTGTATAGTCATACCCTTTGGCAAAAACAATGTGTCCACAAACTACCACATAGGCGGTAAACCATTAAGTACAGAGAAAGTAATTAGGGATCTGGGGACCCAAGTTAATAGCAATCTCTCCTTTGACAACCACATTGCCAAAGTGGTTAGAAAGACCTTCTACATGGCCCACCTCATCATGAAAGGATTCACATCTAGATCAAGAGAGGTAATCGTGCCCCTTAATTCATCCCTCATCAGGCCCATCATAGAATACAATGCCCCTTTTGGGATGTACCTTACCCGACACCTGCAGCAATTAGAAAGACCCCAAAAGTACCTCACCAAGAGGATCAAGGGACTCAAACAGATGCCATATGCTGCTCGGTTAAAAAAACTCCAGCTCTACTCAGTTGCATACCGCCTACTTCGAGGCGATCTATTCCTGACATATAAAGTTATGTCCAATCCAGAATTAATGGACATGCTCCACCTCAGTAAATCTAAATCCCTTAGAGCCACACGCTCGAGGGACTTGAACCTCAGCACAGAAATAAATAGGACTTGCTGGAGGGACAGATTCATAACCCAGAGGCTCCCTTCGCTCTGGAATAGAATTCCAATTCATGTTAGGCAGAGCACCTCATTGAATCTCTTCAAGAAGAATCTTGATGAGTGGATGGGGGATCGTAGGTTTGTTCCGGGGATTACTTCCGTGTCACTATTAGACAGAGGCAAACTAAACTAAACCATAAAAAGGGCACAGTATACTCAAATCAAGGGGTGGCATAAGCCAAACAAAATCGGGCTAGGCTTATAATTGCCCCAGGGCAGATAGCCTAGTATGAACCTATGAACCTATGTCTCTTAGGTGAAGTTAGCACTGGATTTGTTTGCAAGTATGTTTGCAACATTCCCTGTAATCAGATTAGTTAGTGCCATTTTGGATGAGTTCAGAGCAGTGTTGAGTGTTGTTTCATAATTTTCTGATGTAGCTAAAGAAGAATCGATAATTATCCGTAGCTTCTATTGCTAGCCTAAGTTCATGGAAGGCCTCCGTTTTCCTGATGGTGTTTTTCAGTATCTTGCATGACCTTTTGATATTAACCTTGATTTGCTATTGTTTCGTTTTGCTACATATGCTAACGATCTCTTTTGTCATATTATATTGTTTATTTATGCATGTAGAGTGGCAGGCTAGTTTACGCTTTCCTTTCTCTTTTTGTTTGGTTTTGGTAGGGACTGACAGGAGTATACACTTTTCTAGGTGAGTGTACAATTTATTTACATAATCACTAGTCACATCTACATTTTGGGGGAGTATAGTTATATTGGAATTTTGAGACTATCACAGATTTGAGACACACTCATCCATTCATCACCCATTCATCACTGCACGCACATACACACACAGACACACACACAGACACGCACACACACGCACACACGCACACACACACACACACACACACACACACACACACACACACACACACACACACACACACACACACACACACACACACACACACACACACTCTCTCTCTTGCACACTAACCTAGACACACAATCATTATAGTGCAGACACCCCACTACTCACCTGATTGCACTCATAGACACACTCACCCATTTATCACTACACAGACACACACATGCACACACACACACACACACACACACACACACACACACACACACACACACACACACACACACACACACACACACACACACACACACACACACACACACACACACACACACACACACACACACACACACACACACACACACACACACACACACACACACACACACACACACACACCTACCCTACCTATGTCCTAAAACCCCCACCCAGTGACATACACACACACACACACACACACACACACACACACACACACACACACATTTCTCTTACAGTAGCAGCAATAATTACTCATAATTATATTTTTATAAAAGTTATTTACAAAGGTTATGGAATAAGCTTCCCATCTTCGTAAAACAGAGTCCATCCCTCATTCTCTTCAAAAAGAATTTGGATAAATGGATGCCGAACTATAAATTCATTACTGGGGTACTGGCCATGTCTCTTATGGACAGGCACAGTTTGTAAAATGACTCAGGCCTCCAACATCCAAAGACCCACTACCCTGATACTACCCCATCCTGTAGAATTAAGATATAATATTGTCATATCCTTGGTATTATTGGCTAGGCTTCTAAAGGCTCTTGTAACATTAGCCTAGTAATCACCTATGAACCTGTGAACAGAGACATGTCACTTTGAATCACTGTCACCTCTCCAAAGCCAGTGTTACATTCATATTATTGAAAGCTCACATTCTTAATAGCTTTGCACAGGTGGATGTTTATCGATCATCTGCTTTTGCTTGTTGATGTTTGCCATGGGACACATTGGAAGATATTTTTTCAGGGGTCTTTGATTCAGTTTTTACAGTGTTCTCAAACCTATCTAGTCTACAAACGGCACAGAAGGAGGAAGAGAAGGAAGGGGCAATTCATAAATTCTAGTGTTAATATTCAGTCCATGACATCATAGTTGTCATGATGACATAATGTCAAATTATCTCAGTCATTTCTCTGTAGAGAAACTGCATGTATAACACCAAAAGTGCACAAACAAAAATACTATTACTGATGAACACATACTCATAAATAGAGTAACCAATAACAATACTTAGCTTCACATGCTAAGATTGCTATAGCATGAAAATACATACTTTCAGCTATAAAGTGTACTTTAGTACTAGAAACAGTAGAGCTGAGTTTCAAAGAGTGGCACAGAGCTTTGCATGCCAGCTCTATAGTGCATCAAAATATTTGAATCTGCATTATGGGGAATTCTCCTAGCTTATAGCCATTATTAAATATATTTGGCATCATTTATAATAATAATTTCTATAGCCAGCTGTCTGCATATAGGCCATGATACAAACTTTAAAAACTGTGAAATAAATCTGTGTCTGGTATAACCTAGTCTCTATCCATTGTCACAATGTCAGTACCACAATGATAGCACACTCACCTTTGGTGCTGGAAAACCAGAAGACTATGGATTCTATTCCCCCTGTAAATAAATAACTGGATTGCCGACAATGCAATGCAGTATTAGAGGGGTGCTGCATGTGTGTCATCCTTTAGATGAGATGTTAAACTGAAGCCTCAGTTGGTTGTAGCTCAAGTAGATGTAAGACATCCCATGGCACCTATCAAAAAGAGTTGGCGTCCCTTATTTATATACAAAAATAGCTTGTATTTACAATGTCTTTACATATTTACAAATATGTACAAATATACAAATATATAGATGTACAAAAATATTTACACATATTCATAATTTTCCTTACAGTCATACTAAATTTGCATACTTCTTAGATCCCCATTCCTTTTTTCATAACCACCATCTGATTGTACTTAATATTGTTACTAAAATCCATTTATCATTAAACATAATTTAATTTATGTTTTCATTCTATACAACCCACATGACATATTTTTTATCTATTCTTTTAACATATTCTTTAGTTCTATTCTTATAATATCCATATTTAACCATATCCATGTTTATTTTAATCACTTCTTTTATATCTTCAACAAATCTTCTTTATATATTTTTTTTCCATAAATGTTTTACTCTTTTATACCTCAAAAACACATCTTCAGTAATTTCTTCTTCTTGACAATATACACATATTCTATCATGCTTCGTTTTATATGGTATATTTCCTTTTACTGGTAATTTATCTACTACCAGTCTTCACAAAAAAAAAAAAAAATCTTAACATTCTACTTTCTGATTCCATCATTTGCTTCTTATTTTTATAGTTTTCATTTTTTCATCTGTTAGATTTTCCCATAGTTTTGCATAGTAATGTTTTATCATTACATTCTTATACCATACTCTTCTATCTTTCTATATATCATCAATTGTTATTTTCCACAAAAATATTTTTTCTTGGTAACATTTTATTTTTTCAGTTATGCACTCATCTCTATTTATTTTTTTCAGTTATGCACTCATCTCTATTTTATACTATATTTTAACATGTATTATATTTATATTTATAAAATGTTACTACTAATCCCTCATCTTTTTCAGTTATCTATTTTAACACTTTGCACAAATTTAATGAAGCAGCATATATCACTGGGTTAATTAACCCTAAACCTCCTTCCTCTTAATTTATATATAAAACCCCTCTTTTTACTGGGTTTGAACTAGAACCCCATATAAAGGAAACAAAATCTGCAGTAATTTCTTTTCAAATACTGTTGACAACATAAATACACTTGCTAAGTATACTATTTTCCCATCAGTACTGAATTTATCAAATAAGCCTTATTTCTGAAAGATTATATGTTCTCCAAAAAAGACAGTTTTGTTTTATCTCTTCAATTGTCTCTTCCCATTGAATTCTACTACTTTATTTCATGAATCAGGACATCCACTCAGCCTACATAGATCTATTTGAGTCAATCAAGATACAACCAAGCACCCTGGTGTTTAGGTGACTTAAATTACCCATCCATTGACTGGGTAAATGAAACATGTTCTAACTCACTTGCTCAAATTTTCCTGGACTTTGTTAATTCCAGTGCCCTGGAGCAGCTGGTTGACACACCCACAAGGGCTCAAACATCCTGGGCCTGGTGCTCACCAACATGGGGAACTGCTTCACCACCCGTGTGTGGCCATCCCTGGTGAGATCTGACCACAGATCAGTCTTGCTAGAAGTAACTGTAACATAAGATACCACCTAAGCAACAACTAGACTAAAAAACTTCTCCAAGGCCAATTACAACCTCTTATGTGATGGCATAAATAGCTTCATAGCCCCTCCCCTCACTGATGGAACAGACACCTGTGCTGAGTTTTACACCAATGCTTTATATGAGCACCTGCACAATTGTATTGACTCTGCCATACCTGATAGAACCAAAGCAAAATCTTCAAGGAAAAACAAACCTTTCCGGTGGACAACTGCCATTAATAGGCTATGCAATAGGAGAAAGAAATTGTTATCTAAGAGTAGGGAGGAACAGTCTTAAAACTGGAAACACTCCCTCCTCAACTTAAACAAGCAAATAAGACTCCTAGTGAAGTCCTCCAAAGCTAACTATGAATCCAAATTAGCTTCCCTAACTAAGGATAATCACAAGGCAGTCTTTAGTTACATCTGTAACCTCAAAGGTAAGGCCCAGAACTCATAGTTAATGGTACTACATATACAGAACCTGTGGACATAGCAAACCTGCTGGCTGACAGATTCAGTGAAAATTTCACTCCCCTGCCACATATACCCCAAAGCATCCCTAACACCTGTTCCCCACCTAGAATCTCCAAGAAGCAGGTCTTAAACGTCCTCTCCAAAACTAAAAATACAGCCTGTATGGGACCAGGCAATATCCCAAGCTGTGTTCTATATGAGTTAAAACATGAATTAGCATCACCATTGAGCACGCTTTGCAATCACAGCCTATGCACTGGCTTCATCCCAGTGGAATGGAAAACAGCTACCGTAATCCCTTTGCACAAAATGGGTGCATCCACAGATCACAGGAACTATAGACCCATTAGCCTGACCAGTCTTATCTGCAAGGCCATGGAATGAATCATCATGGACCTAATTAACAAAGATATAGGAAATCTCCAAACTCTCAACCACAACCAGTTTGGCTTTGTCAAGGGGAGATCATGCCTATTAAACTTGGTAGACTTCTTCAAGACAGTCACCAAAGCCCTAGACAAAGGCAAATCTGTGCATACAGTCTACCTAGACTTAGCCAATGCTTTTGACACAATCCAACACTCAGGCATCATTGATAAACTCACCCAGCTGGGTATCAACCCATATATTGTCAGGTGGGTCGCAAACTGGCTCCAATAGAACTGATGCAGTCAAAATAGTGGACTCCAACACCTAAAGCAGACCCATAATGAGTGGTCAGTTCTCGGACCCCTACTGTTCAGAATCTACTTCTCTGAAGTGCAGGCTAAAACTAAAGGACTGTGGCTGACAAAGTTTGCTGATGCCTGCAAACTGGGAGCAATTATTGAAACCCCTAGTGGTGTCAACATCCTTCAAGAAGGTGTTATGCAGACTAATGACTGGTGTCAAAGTCATGGTCTTAAACTTAATGCAAAAGGATGTGTTATCATCCCATTCAGCCAGGGTGATGTTCCTGCAAACTATCACATCAATAGCAATACCCTAAGCATGCAGTCAGTGATGAGAGATCTGGGCAAACAGGTTGACAGCAACCTTAACTTGGGTCACTATGTCTCCACAGTGGTAAGAAGGGTATTTTATATTGCTCATCTCATAAGTAAGGGCATTGTCTCCAGAAAAAAAGAGGTTATAACCCCCCCTGTACTCATCAGGCTAATAATAGAGTACAACGCTCCCTTTAGTATGTTCCTTTCCAAACACCTGCAACAATTGAAGAGACCACAAAGGTTCCTAAAAAGAAAATTCAGGGTCTTCAAAATCTGTCTTATGTGGACAGACTGAAATCATGATCACTTTACCCTGTGTCATACAGACTCCTCAGAAGCATCCTGTGCCATGCATATAAAGCTATTTCTGACCCAGCTTTAATGGAAATCCTGCACATTTGCAAGTCAAGTGGCACACGAGTCATTCACTCTAAGGACCTTAAACTGGTATGTGACATCAACAGAACTTGCTGGAGAGACAGATTTGTCTCCCAGAGGTTTCCCCACCTTTGGAACAAGCTTCATATTCATGTTAAACAAAGCCTCTTGTTGGCCCTATTTAAGCTTAATTTGGACAATTGGATAGGTAACCAGAAATTCACCCTGGGAGTTCCACCTGTGTCCCTCTTGGACAGAGGCAATAGGTGCTGATTTTAGTGCCTGCTTGAGCCAGGTACCCTTAGGAACACGGGCTGTACTTGGATAGGCTTGTAAGGGCCCTGGGGCCATTAGCCTAGTAACTTTCTATGATCCCCAAATTTTATACCTAACACAGACATTTCATTTATTGCAAAATATATATCCCTTGTCTTTACTACATCACCTAAACCATTACTTTTATCTTTATTTAAAGCCATCTATATCACCTCCATCCACTCATTTGTGCAATTATTAATTCTTTTCTCTAAATTTTGTGTTTTTGTTTTTTTTTGGGGGGGTTGCAAGTATTATAATGTCATCTGCATATATTAATACAGCTGGAATTCATAACCCTTCCAGTGTCATATATGCCCATCTCCTTCAGTTTGTAATATATTATCACATTCATAACTAATGCAAAGAGTATACAGCTCATTGGACATCCCTGGCTTACACTACTCTTCATATGTACCTCTTGGCTTAACCAGACATTTACACGTATTTTTAGTTTAGTATTACTATATGCTGACATACATCATTTCCCAACGTCATCAGTTATATTATATTCTTTCATTACTACACATAAGATGTCATGTCCAATTTTATCAAATGCCTTATTCAGTCTCTTCTCATGATTTTCACTTATTCTTTTTGATTCATAGTATCATCCACAATTTCTCTGTCATTAATAATTCTTAACAACCCTTCCCCTTTATACTATATATATATTATCTTCCATAATATTTTCCATTTTAGTTTCAAATCTCTTTGCATTATTTTCATAAAGCTCTTAAAATCACTATTTTCAGTAGTATCAGTCTCCATATTTAATTGTCTTCTATCTTCCTGCTTCCATATGAATTTAGGTATTCCATTACATAACTCTTTATACATAAAAACCTTCCTTTAACCATTCATTCAAAATCTTTAAAAAATACATTTTTGCCAATCCCTTAATTTTCTGCACATTCCATACTCTATTCCATCTGGTCCTGCTGCTGAATCTATGTTTACTTTTTCTAATACTTGAGCTAATTTAAACAAATCTTCTTTTCAAACTCTTTATTCTCTTTTTCTGTTATTTTTTTTTTTTACATTCCATGTTTTATTCACTACCTTTATTTTTCTTTAACCATTCCTTGGGCATATTGCACTAAATTATTCATAATCTTTTCCCGAGTTTGTTCTATTTCTTCTTTAACATTTTTATGTCTGCCATTACACTACCATCTTCCTTTACTAATCTGCTTAAGTAACTCGATACTTATTTTTTTCTTTGTAAAAATATCTTTACTTATATAACAATTCTTGTATTTTTTCTTGATTTCTTTAATATAATTCTTTTTCTTTGTCAAAGTACTTTCTATCATTATTTTCTAACTCTTCCAATGTGTCATTATATGTTCTTTTATAGTTTTCTTTCTCTACTATTCTCTCCTCATATTGCTACTGTAAAAAACATTTTTTTGTATTTTTCCTTAAATATCATCCACCATCACATCAGTTTTTACAAAATGATTTCATAGTAATTGTGATGGTCCCTACTCCAGGCCAGTAATCAAAGAGCCTCAATCCTCAACACTGACACCAGTGAGGGGTGGCCACTAGGAGCAAAAATAGTTATACACAGTATTTTCAGATGCAGCTCTCTGCACAAATGTTCCTTAAGACCACACAGGAAGCACACTCCAGACCTGGAGCTAGACTCTCTATCTTTTTTCAGGCTCCAAAAAAGACCCCACACTGACCACTTTGGAGCTCTGTGTCCCTATTCCAAGTAGCTGACACACACACACACACACACACACACACACACACACACACACACACACTTGGATATTTGATTTTCACACACACACACACACACACACACACACACACACACACACACACACACACACACACACACACACACAAACTCCTGGGAAAGGCTGGCAGAAATTTACCAATTATACTGAATAAAATTAATACTAATGCAAATGATAGAGTTTGACCAATGCAGCAAGGCTTTCAGGAGTGGCCACAGTGTCACTAAATTAAGCATAAGTACTCTTTAAGATGTTAAAAATTTTCTCTAAAAGACCAGCCATAATGAAAGGTATAGAAATATTTAATAATAAATAATAAAATAGAAAACATGAGACTACTGGATATTTATTTACAATAAATACCAGAGTTTCAATCACAGGACATATAAAATAACATAGTTGGATAGATTCACACAGATGCAGAAAAACAATACTTAACTAATCTCACTATATTTTCCTGACTAACTGAAGAATTACTGTTCCCATGGTTAAATTACTTACTACAGCAAGGCAAGATGATGAGGGCTGAGTTCCTTACTACAGCAAGGCAAGATGGGGTGCTGAGTTGCTTACTACAGCAAGGCCTAGATGGGGTGTATGGTTGTTTGAGGTATCTGTGAGAGATCTTTCCTATCAGGTTCCAAACAACAAAGTGCTACTGTGAAAGTTCCATTACATCTCTCATGAATATCTAAAGAATAATTTCAGTGGTAGTTATAGAATGACATCACATCTGGTCACCTGACTGTGGCACAATACACACCCAGAGCTTTGCTAAGACCTGTTGCAGCATCTGAAAGCTATTAAAATTTTAAAAACTTCCACCCTAACAGGGTAGCAGCTAGTTCACCCCTAAGAACAATACAGTAAGATTTCTAGTCCTGGTTTTCCCAGACAGTTTTGTGTCTGCCTGCAATCAGACCCAAAAGATAAAATCCTTATGACCTAAACCAACCCATTTAATTTTCAACCTATTTTCAAAATTAGCTAAACTGAGACTAACCTCTTCGCTTCCAGAATTCTCTGTTAAAACATATACATTTAATTAGTTATAATAATACTGTCTGACATACATGTATATATCTTTTCTGTCCAGCAGGACCCACCGTTGATGCATTTTTAATACAAGCATTTGTACAAATCAGTATGGTAGTCAAATGCCATAAAATTCTTTACAAAACTCCAGTTAGCTATGCTAGTATATGTTACACATGCACTGCCCTACTCTCACTGGCACAGATGGCACTATCTCATATTATCACAGTAATATGATCTTTCCATAACTGTATTTCTAATCTCTTTCCTTCTTCATTCCATGTTTTCTCATTTATCCTTTTTATTCCTTTGCTTATTTTATATATTTCTTGTTTTCCTTTATCTCTAGCCATATTGCAAGATGATCAGAAAATCCTTTTTCAACTACCTCCCTTGTCCTATAACTAAACCTTCTGACACTATAAAATAGTCTATTTCAGGTAAATGCATACCCCTTTTGGAAGTCCATGAATTTTTGTTCCAGAGTTTTAACTTACCACATCTTCTAACTTTCTTATATAATTTCCTTTATTTTTATGCTTGCCTTTTAAATCACAATTAAAGTTTCTTGCCATTATAATATCCATATTTGTCACCACATATTCTAAAATCTGATTAAATAAGCTTTCCCTTTCTTTATAATTACTATATGCATATAATGTTATTATTCTATAAACTTGTTCTTTCTGCAATGGTTAATCTTCGTATTTTTGTTAATGTTACATCTAATACATTTGCTGTATTTCTATAGAAGACAGCTATTCCAGAACATCTCTCATTTCCCAAATTCCAGATTAGCTTTCTTCCACATACTTTTTTGTGTAATCCTTCTCCATTTGTTAAAAATCTTGTATCTTCTAATATAATTACATGTACATCATGGGTCTATATCAACTTGTCGAATGCACTAAACATTGAACACCTCTTCGTTGAACCCTATTTGTTGAATCTTTATGCATCGAATGATTGTTTCAGCAAAACTTTTTCCTACGGTAAGTAACAAGTTGGCCAACGTACCAACCACAGCAAAACCAGCATTATTTAAACCCCACCCTGTTGGGGGGGGCTGCACCACCTACACAAACCCTGCCCCTAACTAAATATACTAACTCTGAGATTGAACTACAATGGGGAAAAGGATAGATTCCCGATAATGACCCACTGGTTACTTACCATGGGAAAAAGTTTGCTGAAATGATCGTTCAACCGGAGGAGTGAGCAGACTCTGTGTTCATCGGTAAAACAGTAAATCCATTAACAGTGCCATTTTACATAAGGTGACCAGCAACTCAGTATGTTAGTAAATGAGTCTAGTGTGCACTATTTATTGTGTTTAACTCCAGACCACATTTTCCATCAGAGTAGTTGGTATTCTGAAGTAGGCAGTGTAAATCTGATTGTGTGTGAGCAGCTGGTATGCAGTGATAATAAGCAGCAACAGCAATTTACAATCTTAAAACTGATTCTAGAACTCTCCACCTGCAACTGTGGGAGGTTCATAACACATGGGTCACTGTGACAGTCATCATGCCAAGAGTGTTGTTTTAAGGCTAGTCCCTCTATCTGCAATGAATATGACATTGACACTGCAAATTAATTCTGATAGCTGTGCAGGCATAAGACTATGACATGTTAAACTGGAACAGTTAAAATGTCACTGGCTTCCTTCACTGTTACTCTCATTTGGCCTACAAGGGGGTAATGATGAGGGCTGCTTTCTGATCTGTGTTTTCCTGAAACTCTGCAAGACAGGGGGCATGGTGTCTGTCAAGATATGGATTCATAGATTAGTACTATGCTAACTGCCCTTGCGAGCCATTTTAAGCCTAGCCAATTATCCCTTGTGAGACTCAAACCCTGCACCTTGTGCTTGTAAGGCAAATACCTTAACCATTTGGCCACCCTCCCAACCACCCTCCCAATATGCTCATGAAAGTGAGACATGGTTGAGCATTCTATTTGTGGAATGTTGTGCACCTGGAGGCACTCTAACTTTGGACATCTAGTATAGTTGTTCTATTGGAAATTACACAAGGGACTATAAGATACATGATGTAGTCAGCTTGTTGAAGACAGTCTAACAAATATGCATTCAATTATCTACTGATTTATGAAAGTATAGATTCCAAACTGGAGATCTGAGAAATACAAATTTATCAGCCAGGCTACACAGCTCTAGAAAAATGTCAGTGTTTATTTTAAAACAAAACATTCCTTTCTTCTCCAAGGCTGTGTGACCCCTCAATAGAAGATTTAAGTTGTGAGACATGAGGAGCATAAGCCAGCCCCCCACACACACACATACACACATGTATACACAGTCCAACCCCCCCCCCCCCACACACACACACACACACAAACACACATACATACATATACACAGATAGTCCAGCTCCCCCCACACACACACACACACACACACACACACACACACATGTATACATAGTCCAGCGCCCCCTACAGACACACATATAACTATACATACATATAGATAGATTTGGAGCCTTTCCTTTTAGTCAAAATGTATGTTAGTCAAGTTGGAAATGATTTGTGTATTTTTATCAAATATTTTCATCAATTTATTTTATTTACATTTTGTCCAGTCAGACTTTCCTGGTAAACAAATATAAAATAAATAATCCATCAACTCAAATGTTCTGAAACTGGCAAGGTCACGGAATATTGGGGTGAAGGGAGCTTTCCTCTTAATCCTCGGTACTGTGCAATCTTGGAGTTTGTATATACTATCTCTATATAGCTGCGGAGATGTGGAGCTGATCTCCCATCTGGAGGTGCTGCAGCAAGCCCCTTGTGGAAACACTGAAAAAAGGAGACTTTATCCTCCATTTCAAACTGTAGTTATACAGTCTGTAGTCTATGTTTATTTTGTGATCCATGAAACTTCTTTTGATTTAAGCTCTGTCAATCACTTACCCTGTAACTATATAGATAGATAGATAGATAGATATTAATAAGATACACACTCACAAGCACACAAAATGTGTTATTATATTATATCTTGATCTTGATGCAACAGTTCTATGTTCCTCTGCTTGACTTTTATGGATACTTTTCGTGCGAGAGAAAAAAAAAAACAACAACCAGTATATGTAATTCAGGAAGTATTTTATCAGAATTTAAATAGATTTTCTGCAAGATGTTGCAGATGGTTTTGGTTCCTACATTTATTTTCAGCAAGACTTCATTCAAATCTAGTGTCACTGCTTGACATAAATGGTTGCGTGTAATTTTTGCTAAAGGAACACGTTCAAAGCTAATGTATAGTTGTTCTAAATAAAGCATAAATAGAAAATATTTTTTGCTTAAAATGCAGTTCAAGTGTTGTAGAAATTTCAACATAATATCTACATGAAGAAAAAAGGCTAGAATCTGGGCCCGTGTAAACAGTAAGCTACTTCTAATCCATCACAAAAATATTTCCAAGGCAATGCAGTTGCTATATTATGTTGGTGTTTGAAGCAGGTGATTGTAAGACTATAATGCCAGTTCAAAGAAGGGAAAATTGTATTGTACGTTGTGAAAATTGAGGGCAGGAGTCTGTGGACAGCATTACTTAACAGCCCTGTGCCTGAATCATAAAGGAATGACTGCCCAGAAGAACTGAATGAAATAATACAGCAGTTTCATTTATCTCTATGTTAAAATCATCTTGCTGCAGTGAGAATAAAATGAAATGTGGACATAAGACAGAAATAAACATGATCTTGCTGTACTTTTATACTGCTGCATATTACATTTTCTGTCTAAATTTATTTCTTAAAATTATTTTCTATAGGACTGGTGAAATCAACATCAGAGTTCTGGTTTCATTCCAGTATCGCTGCTGCTGCCAGAATTACTAAGCAACGGTAAACATCAAGATTACATTGTTACAATTATTGTTCACTATCATGACAGTAGGAGTTGTTACATAATTACTATTATACAATGACCCCCCATTAATATTCATAAAATGTGCACGCTGATTGGTCAGCATGCACGTTGTAAATCAGAGTTATAGTAATGGAAAAAGGTCCGTTCGCCCGGACTTTTTCCATTACTATAACTCTTTTTTACAGCAACGGAGAACGCAAGATCTCCATTGCTTCACACTGTCTCGCTATGTTAAACGAGTTTAACATAGCGAGACAGCATTAAAAAATGCAACCTCGTTTAACATAGCGAGACAGTTTGTAAAAAGCAACGGAGATCTTGCTTTCTCTGTTGCTTTTTACAAACTGTTTCGCTATGTTGAATGGGTTTAACATAGTGAGATAGCTTTAAAAAAAGCAACTGCTCCGTTGCTTTTTTTAAAGCTGTCTCGCTATGTTAAACCCATTTAACATAGCAAAACTGTTTGTAAAAAGCAACAGAGATCTTGCTTTCTCCATTGCTTTTGCCCACAGCTCTGATGTACTGCATAGGCATACATATGCACAGTACATCAGAACTGCCGCAGAATACCAGACAGCTGCGGAAGGGCAGCAAGGAGGCATTATACAATGCCATTATTTAAGAAAATTAATTTTTTTTTCTGAAATAATGTCATTGTATAATAGCAATAACCCACTTCTGGGTGTGGGTAATGCTGGATTTACCCATGGTTGGCTTTGTTTGGTCACTTGGGCTTCGCCCTTGTGACCAAACCACGCCAACTGTGGGTAAATCCAGCATTACCCACACCCAGGCGTGGGTTATTGCTATAATACTCTAGTGAGGTTAAGGTGTATTTCATGCAGCAGACTGTGGAGCAGACGTCACCCTTTTTCTTACAAAAATAATGTGAACATATTGCTTAAAAATACTTTGAATTTTACCTTGGAGAAACCTGGCAAGAATTCAGTTTGTAAGTAATTGCTGTTGATGGAATGATCAGGCCCAGGATGAAAACTGAACCAATATGATAATTAATTAGATGCACTAATAATGGTGTCACAGTTTAAAATATGAGCACATCACCGATAATTAAACAAGGAGACAAAGGGGGCAGGAGTGTGCATGTGTCTGTGTGTCTGTGTCTGTATATATGTGTCCGTGCGATACATTTAACAAGGCATATTAACATATAGAATGTGATGTAATGTCAGGGATAATAAGATGTGTGGGTACTATTAAAGTTTTTTTTTTTTCCTGGGAGATACTCTTCCTGCAGCCCTAATGGTGGGGGGTGGACCTGACACCTTGCTGTTTATCTGTACTGGGATCTCACTGTTCTTAGGATGGGGAATACTCTGGGGAAACATAGCCTTGTATTTGCTATAAATTCCCTGCTTAATTTACATTTACAGTCTCTTCTGAATATTCCCTCTTTGGTTTGGATGCTAAGTGGAAAATTTTGCAGACATTTTAATGGTTATGGACATCAGCTGGTCATAAAGACCCTCTGTTTCTAAAATATAGCCAAACAGTCCACTTATGCTGTCTGACAAGGTCATAAGAAGGCTAAAGTATGTATGCCCACAGCTAGTGTGGTTTCCTTTTATTGGCCTGAATATGTCCACAAAGACTTAAAAAGAAAAATTAAAAAGTCATAGACATTCAGAAGCTGTATAGCTGAAACACATAATGTCCTTAAGGGGTCACTTGCATATATCCCACGATCCTCTATTACAGTAAGTTTAAGGTATCACACAGTGAAAACTATAGCTTAGCTAGCTTTTTCTTATAGTTTTTACCAGTTAAAGTCCTTGGAATATTAATAGTTTCTCATATAGGCTCCCATAGCTTTAACATTTGCTGCAGCAGAAGTGCACTTTGGCAGATGGTATAAATAAGAGGCAAGTTCAGTCAGTTTATCTATTACATACCATTTTTTTTACATCAAGAGGATAACACAGAAGGTATGTGAGCACCTGAATGAAAACATTCAGGAAAATAAACCTCATTTGCACAAAACTGTTAATTTTATACTGGAAAATAAAATGATGTGATAAATAAGCTCACCGTGCTTTATACCATTTTACCAGAAACTGAGCTGCATGTTTGTCCAGCCTTTTTGGAACTTAGGGTCACATTTTCCAGATTTAATATTGCAGGTGTTTCTGGTGTGCTGATGAAAAATAATAATTGTCTCTTTCTAACAAGAATCCTTGTTTGCTTATGAACCCAAGACACAATAAGCATATCTCTCATTAACTCCACTACCCACTGCCCATCTCATTACCCCACCATGACCTACCAAATTAGCAAGGTGCTTGGGTACAAGATGCACCCAGTAATGCCATTGCACCCCCGAGGAGCATACTGTCTTTGTTAGTATGTGGACTTCAGGCCTCACCCTATATTGTATACTTAGAAATATTATATGTCCTGGTTAAGTATTTATACATTTTTACCCCTAATGTAGTGATAAGACAATAAAAATGCAGTGGCATTAACGGAGAAAGCTGGACTGAAATGGTGTATTTGCATGATGGTCGAATTTTTACAGCAGTAGCCAGTTGTGCTTATGTGCACTGATGTTATAACATTTTAAATCATGATTGTAAAGACACTATGTCAGTCCAGTGCTGCCCAATGTCACTCGTATTTTGTTATATTGCAGTTGGCTAACTTCCCATCAAAACTAAAACCCTCAACCACAGCTGCTCTCAGAGGTCTTGGGGCGCATCTTTGAGTTCATTTTTTAGTTATGTCAACTATACACAGGGCTACACTTTAGTTCCATTAAACTGGAGTTGTATAAGCCTATATGATAAACAACTGTCACATCAAACTTTAAAAGGAAGGAATGTCTACCCCTTGCCATACTGAGACAGAAAAGTGTAACCCAATTGCTCCCTTAACTGGTGGAGAATATGCAAATGTTTCATCTCCATGATAATGTGCACATTAAACACTGGCTAAATGGCCCAGTTAGCTAATATCAGTAATTACTATAAACCACCCAAGTCTGATTCTATGGCATGGTGGACATTAAATGTCATACAAACATTAAAGATAATGACATCTAGGCAGAAAGTAATAACATCACCCCTCCCATAATTATGTATTTTGTTATTCTACATTATATGTTTAACAAACCTACTCCAATACTGTATCGACTCTGACCTGAACATCAGCATTAACGTATTCTGTATCCTCACACATCATTTTAATGTGATTGAAAAGGTGCAGTTTTAATTTTGTATTATTGCTAAAAAATGAAAGATAGAGTAGAAAGCACCAGAGTCCAGGCAGCACTTAACTCTGCCACAGAGGTGTGCAAGGCCATCTAAATGAAATCATCAGATGGAGCTACTAGCAGATTCCCAGGGCTCCAAGTAATGGAAAACTGCAATGAGTGTAATTAGTGTTCGTAGTCTTACATATGAGTTATGCTCAGTCCAGCGTTCTCCATTATCACCAATGTATTTTAGATATCAGCTGCAATCCATTACCCTGAACAGAAGTTGCACACACTCAGATGTAATGGAAACCGAGTAGAATGCAACTTGGCAGCCTAGCGGCGTCTAATTGCCATGTAAGTCTACTGATGGTGATTATCAATACAGGGTTATATCTCAGAAACAGTATAGCATTGTCTAATAAACATTTTTGACAACAAATCTGGGTATTTAGTTATAAATCATATTTTATTGTGTTTATGGTGCCAAGGTGATGCAATAGCTGCACACTGATTTTTGAGTAATGTCTTTTTTTGTTTTGCTTTTTTTCTCTTAATAACATTTAAAATGCTGGAAAGCATCACTTTAGGGACAAATAAATAGTGATTTTAGTTCTTATGTTATAAAACAAAATATATTTATGAATTTGTGCATGACATGTTCAACCTATGTAAGAAAAGTTACATGTGTATGTTTGTTGTGAAGTGACACTGAATATGCATGCCTGGTGGTTATGAACTGATCATGCAGAGGCTGTGAAATTAACTGATCATGCAGAGGCTGTGAAATTATAATAAAGTGACTACCTGACACCCAAAACACTGTTGATGTCCTTGTGATGTGTCTAAAAATGCAACAAACACAGACTTCAGCTCTTTTTACATAGAAACTGATCCTCTACAGTTTGCACTTTCTCAGAGGGTACACCACATTTAACTGAAGAAATCACAGACATAATATGCTTTAGCTTGCTATTCTAACACGTATCCTCAACAACCTACATCGATGATTATTTCAAATGAATCTTTTAACTGCTCTTTAAATTTTACATGCAGTCTTCCTCTCCAAAAAAGATAAATGCATTCTGTATACATCTGATGTCTCATTAAAAAATGAAAAATAGCCACAAAAATGTATTGCAACTTGTTGTTCTCATATGCATACATTAGCCAAACAAATCTACATTAGTGTTATTCAGCAGTGACAACATAACAGTCTTGTGATTTCACAGATCACATACCTCTTCACCGCCATCCCAAAGAGATAACAACAATTTGTGGAGAACTTTGGGTTTGATTGGGTGGAAAATTAAAGAAATAATGACTACTAATGAGTTGTGACAAGCAGTACAGACTCTAGATGGCCCCAAACAGGGGAAGAGTTGTACAGGCCAACCACTTTGGGCAATCTGCAATATCCTCGAAACAGCAGAACACAGATAGACTACACACCATGTCAGGGCTAGCCGTTCAACAGTATAATAATTCACTCTAGGTGATTCTGTCATTTTGACTAATTTTGTCATAAATGGGCATAGGTATTTGCTGGTGATGGAATAGCAGTGCAGCAAAGACACTTGGCTTGTGATCCAGAATCTACTACTCAGGAGGAGGACAAGCTAGAAATGGTATGGGAATTGTGCTGAGGGAGAGGCTTCAGAAGTCAGTGAGGGATGTCATCAGAATTAGTGACAGACTCATGGTAATCACTCTCCAGTGTAAATATAGAGAAGTATTCATAATCTCAGCCTTGGCTCACAGCAGGGCTGTGAGAGTGCAAACAGACAGCAGTTGCATGATCTACTAGAAAAAGCTAGACAACATGAATTAGTGCTGATAATGTGTTATCTCTATGCACATATCAGGTCAGAAAGAACAGGATATGAGGACTGCCTGGATCCACATGTGTGGAACAACAGGAATAAAGAAGGACAGGGAGTTCTAGACTTCTGTCTTGCAAATGGGTTCTTGGTGACCAAAACACAAATTCAGAAAGAGAGAGAGTCACAAGGTGACATACAAGAGTGGCCAACGTGCAATGTAGGTAGATTTCTTCTAAGTAAGGAAAGGGCACTGGGGTAGAATCAGTGGTTTCAAAGTCATCCCCACTGAAATAATTGACTCACAGCATAAACCACTGGTTGCAAAAAGCAACTGCAACCAGTGGTCAGAGAAGACTCTAAGGTCAACAAAGATCTGGAAGTTGATGTGAGGGAAAGCATAACCATTCAATAAATCAGTCAGCACTCTAGCACCCCAAGAAGAAGAGGAAACAGGTGGAGCTGAAGAGAAATGGCAACATCTAAAAGCAGCGTATGTGAGGACTACAGAACAGGTATGAGGCCGAGCCAGGTAAGGAAATAAGGTACATAAGGAAAGCTTGTTGTGGACTACAGATGACCAGGAAGTCCTCAAAATAAAGAAAGGAGGAGAGCAGGTAAAAGTGGAAGTTAGAAAAGCCAAAACAGTCTGAAAAGAAATTCTGCTTGGCTAAAAAAGAGGTTATCAAAACTTCAAACACCTCAGAAACAAAACAAAAAAACTTACCTATCTGGATAAGAAAAACTACCACTTTCAATATCAACAAAACCAAAATCAAAACTCAAAACAATTTTGGTCAGGAATAAACAAACTACTCCATCCAGGCAACACCAAAACACCTACCCCAGCTAGCCTAGCACAAACCCAACCTAACATAATAGCCAACACTTTCAACAACTTCTTCTCTCAAACTGTCACCTCTCTTGCAAGCACCATGACTCCCCCCCATCCCTCCAAACTACCCCCACTCAAAACAGTACCCACACGCTAAAGTTTAATACCGTCTCAACAACCTACATACGTAAACTACTATCGAAACTCAAACCCTGCACCCCTTCTGCTGACAAACTTCCAGCCGAATATCTACAACTAGCTGCAACTGAAATAGCCTACCCAGTCTCCATCTTAATAAACAGAACTATAACTGAATCCAAAATCCCATCCTGCTGGAAAATCTCCCATATTATTCCCCTCCATAAAGGAGGAAACTCCAATGAACTCTCCAATTTTCGACCTATTGCCCTTCTATCTCCTCTATCCAAAATAATGGAACGCTGCATTCACCATCAACTTCTACATTATCTCCTGAATAACAACTTGCTTGTGGACTCTCAACATGGTTTTAGACCGCACCACAGTACTTCTACCGCCCTTCTCTCCTTCACTGACACTATCAATAAAAACCGCAATAACAACCTGTTCTCCTCTGCACTATTCTTGGACCTCTCAAAAGCATTTGATATGGTCAACCATCAACTTCTCCTTGTTACCTTAAAATCCCTCTCACTGGATTCACAAGCTTTACAATGGTTCGACTCATACTTGACTAATAGAAAACAAGCTGTCCTCTGGGACAGCCATCTATCCTCTCAACTCCCAGTTACTATTGGCGTTCCACAAGGATCCATCCTAGGTCCCCTACTTTTCTCAATTTTCATAAATAACCTGCCCACTTCCTCCCAACATCCACTTGTATACAGTATGCAGATGATTCCACTCTCATCTGCTCTGCTTCTTCCCCAGCAGAACTCCACTCTGCTACCCAATTAGTCTTCACTGCAGCAGAAAAATGGTTTCAACACATCTGTCTCCTCCTAAATCCCAAAAAAACAAAACTACTACTCTTCACCCCAACCTTTAAATCCACCCCAATTACTTTTTCCATTGCTTCCTGTAATGGCACTATCATCATACCTGACTATTGCACCAAACTGCTAGGTGTCACCATAGATAATCAGCTAAATTTTGACTATCACATTGATTTAACTATCAAGACAGTGAATAAAAAGATTGGTGCCCTGTACAGACTTAAGCCCTTTCTTACGGCTACTTCCCGAGTGGCTCTCGCCCAAACTCACCTTATTTCTACATTACTGTATGCCTCTCCTTCCTTTATCAACATATCTAAAGCTAATCTGAAGAAATTAAATAATGCCTACCACAGTATAGCCAGATTTGCCACTGGCTCTCCATTCCAAACTCATCACTGTCTTAACTTAAAGAAACTAAACTGGCTTGAACTTCCAAACCTAATACTCCTACAACAACTGATCATCACTTTTAAAATTCTACATTACCCTCCAACACACCCATACTAAACAAAATCATCACTCCTTATAAAAATCTCACTACACTCAGATCAGCTAACAAGCTTCTAGTTACCACATTGAAATCTCATAATAAATCAGGGGATTCCCTATTTGCAAACACTATCGGTTCTTACTGGAATAAACTTCCAGCAGAGCTGACCTCCCTAGCCTCATGTCACCTTTTCAAAAAACATATGAAAACTCACCTACTAATTCATTGGCTATGTCCGTGCTCCAATCCTGACTGAACTCAGCAACCTTATTACTCACTCTACTCTGCTCCTGTGTACTTTTGCACTCCTGTACTGACTTTCACTGACTTCCGCAGCCCCCTTTTTTGTACCATCACTCTTTTTCAAATTTCTGTTTGCATCCCCCTCTGACCTTCTGTTTTTTTTTCTGTCTCTTGCTTCTTTTATCTGAGCTCCTATAATACTGCTACCTTTACATTTCATCAATATCTTTATTTCCCCCTCTCCTTCTCCAACTGGCTACTCCCTTGACTTACTTAGTCCATAATACTTGTACCTAACAATTACTGTACTTTTTCCTCTTTCTGTTTACTTTATTTTCTCCCCTTTCCTTAACAATAACTACATTACTTACCTGTTTCACTAGCAACCTGCATATTTAACACTGTATATTAATCAGTTTAGCCAATACCTGTTTTTGTTGTCATGACTAGTTACTAGTGATATTTTTTAATTTTAATTTGTATTTTCTAAGACTGGAGCTTATTCTCCTCAGCCCCTTGTCTGAACTTTGTTTGTCATTTACTCAGACTAGTCCATGAAAACCATATATGTAATTGTATTTTACCTTAGTACATTATGCTATTTGTTTGTTTATTAGTTACTTCCTAATCTGTAGTGTCTTAGTCTGATAGTGGAGCTTTTCTCCTCGGGCCTCTGCTGAAAATGGACATGTATCCAGCCAGACTAGCCCGGTTAACAAATGTAAAATAAAATAAAATAAAATAAATAAAATCAGAAGAGTTACAATACCAAAGAACAAGGCATCAGAGGCAGTCTACCAGCTTCTGGAAAGGGACTCAGTTAATGATACAAAAAAACTGTATCAGATTGCAAGGCAAATACAAAAAGATAAAGAAGAGAGTCAGACACCCTTCATAAGGGATGCCAATAACAACCTGCTCACCAGCTCACCAGTCCACAGCTACTGAATGAAGAAACCGCCCATAAAAGTTGTACTGCCCTAGACACAGCCTATGATGAGAGAAAAGGAGAAGCCCACCATAGAAGTGAGACCAGCACTAAGGAAAATGAAGTCAGGAAAACAGCAGGCTCAGATGAGCCCAAAGCAGATATGCTAAAGATTTTGGGTGAGACAGGGGAGAAAGGGCTCCTGAGCGTACTAATAGCAGTATGAAGAGAAATGTGTATCCCATATCACTGGAGAATAAGCATACTAGTGCCAGTGTACAAGAACAAAGGAGACATCTGTGATGACCCACCACTGGACCAGTAACCATGGAGCCTCAGTCCTCACCACTTTCAACAGTGGGGCACATACACTTTGAGGAAGATAAGGTACACATACTGTATTTCCAGATGCAGCTCTTAAGAGCACATGGAGACCACAGTCATTCTGGGGCTGGTTTCTCCCTCTTTCTCCAGATCCCCAGTAAGACTCCCCACTGGCACAGCTATAGAGCTGAGATCTCAGCTGATTGGCCATGCCAGGACCTCCAGCAACCTCTCTGTTCAACCAGTGCTTTGTGTCCCTGCCCAAGTAGCTGACACACACACACTCTTTGAAGTTTGATTTATACAGAAACACACATACACCTGGGAAAGGCTGGACCAGGTTTACTAGCTATGCCCTTTTTTGCCCAGACTGTAAGGTAGTTATCACTACCACCAGCCAACTCCTTATCAGCTACTTTAAGGCCCTTAACAAAGGGTGTCCAATATTACTGTGTAATGTTGCTATTAATACAAATGGTAGTTTGACCAAGAGCAAATCTATTAGGAGCGGCCCACAGTGTCACCAAATAAATATGTAAGTACTCTCAAAACTTAAATATCTCTACAAAGATCAGCCACAAAAAAGGTTTAAATATATCTCATAATAAATAATAAAACAACAGGAAAATACTCAGTATATGATCCCAATGACATCAGAGTTCAACATTACATAAAAAAATTAAAAACAACATTGCAGGTCAGTCTCAAACAAATAAAGAAAAATATCTAAACTAAGTTTTGCTATATTCCTAATTATATCTAAGAGTATGATACTGTTCCTTGGAAACTTACTTCATCAGAGCAAGGCATATGTGGTGAATGGATCTTCTAGTTGTTGTCAAGTCAAAGACAGAATACAGAATGTTGCGTCTTACTGAAAGTTTCTCAGATTAATATCTCAAATATTACTGATGGGATAGCTTGCAGGATGACATCATTTCTTGTCATCTGACTCCTAGTTCCAAAGCCCAAAACAACCACTGATTTCAGCTGGTAGCATATATCATCTACCTGTGAAAATATATAAGCCTCAGATCTTAGGCAGATACAGGAAGTCATAAAGCAATTGCATTCTTTCACAATTAAAAACTAGTAATTATTTCACCTTAAAAATAATGCAGAAAACTCCCTAGCACAGATAGTATGTCTTCCTCTGCACTGAAACTGAAATATACCATCTTTTTTATGGCCTAGCCATAAAGTAATTTAATTTCAGGGTTTTTTTAAGTTTTGCTGGACTAAATTTAACCCCCTGTATTCCAGTTTCCACTGTTAAAATATATACATTTAAACAGTTACAATAGTGCATACACATTTCTGTTGTCTTCCAGAAGGGCACCCTGTGGTTACATTTTAAGCAGCACTTTACAAAATATCTTTTCAGGACACATATGTACAAACCATCTTATATGACATACAGTTCTAATACATTTGTAACACAGGTATCTTATATAAATCATGTTGATATTTACAAATGACATATAATTATTTACAAAATTCCAGATAACTGTGTTGGCAGTATCTCCCTTTATCACAACATCCACAACTGTGGGTAGTACAGAGGCATCAAACTCCTATCGCACTGCATGAAAGTTCTGGAGAGGGTGACTGATAAATCAATACACAGAGTAGTAGAAAGTAAGATGAGAGATGAGAAGTTTGGATTCAGATCAGGATGCAGCACAACTGACCCAATGTTTGCAGTGAGATAGGTACTTGAGAAAAAGCTAGAAATAAGGAAAGAGTCAAACAGGACATATGACAAGGTCCTAGGAAAGCTGCTTTGGCAGTCCTGTGGTGGTTCAATGTCCCAGAAACATTGGTAGGATTAGTATAGGCTATGTACAAGGACCCACTGACTCAAGTCCCACTCAGAGTGGGTGTGCATCAGGATTCAGCTCTGAGCCCACTGCTGTTCATACTGATAATTGATTACATCAGTAAAAAAGCTGCAGGGGACAGATCAACAGAGTTGTTGTATGCAGACAATGTGGTATTACAGGCAGATTCTGGGCAAGAACTTCACCAAAGGATAAGGGAATGGAATGCAGAACTGAAGGCACATGGGATGAAAGTGAATACAGATAGAACTGTGCAATGGCAGCAAAAGGGGGGAGTCAGAAGAAGCTGAGAATTGAGATAGAAGGGAAAACAGGAAAATGGGGTAACAGCTTCAGCTGGCTAAGAAGGGTAGTTGAGGAGAAGGGAAGTCTGAATGAGGAGGTCAAAGATAGAATCAGAGGGGAAATAGAGCATCAAGGGAAGTTCATGGCAGAAGAATGCCAAAGAAGCTGAGAAATAAGGTATACAAAACAGTGGTGCAACCAGTACTACTGTATGGTACAGGAACCTGGACAGTAAAGGCAGAGCAGATGAGAAAGGTAGAGGTGATGGAAATGAAGTGCCTGAGAAGGGTGGTAGGATGCACACTGTGTGACAGATAAAGAAATGAGGAGATAAGAGCAGAAGCCAAAGCAGCTCCAATTGCAGAAAAGATCAAAGAGAACAGATTACGGTAGTTTGGGCAGATGTGCAGAAAAGATATAGGACAGACAGGAAGAAGGTAAGAAGAAACGGGGATGTCCAGCAAAGAGGTGGATGAACTATGTGAAAGAAGCAACAGTCAGGTATGAGAGAAGAAGGTAAAAGAATGGTATTGAATACAGAGAGATTGTTACAGTTGACACAACACCCCACCCCACTGGCCTTATCCATCCCGTGGTCAATAATTATGTATTACCCCTACTGAGGTAACTGGGATCATACCATAGATAAATTGAGAGGACCCAGGCATGGGATAAAGAATTTAGTAGCTACTTCTGTCCATTGTACAGAGGGCAGTCCAGGGTAAAGTTTCTGTTTTTCATCCATATATCCAAGTTGTGCTTGGATATGGACAAGGATGAACTTTGTTCAATGTGGAGTGGAGAATTGTAAATTGTGCAGAAGATTTTGAGTAAGTGTAAAATACCAGTGGATTTACCTGTACCTCATTTGCCTTTAAATTATACAACTTTCCTTTGTAAAGACCAGTGCACAGAGAATGAGAAAAAAGTGGAGGACAAGATGGGTCAAATCACCCAGACTCAGTGTGATGACATCATCATAACACCTAGTGTGTGTGTGGACTAACAGTAATGGGAGAAACATTATTAACTCTGACAAGCACTGGGGTCCTAGAAAAGGGTACAGGTATACCTCAGGAGATATGCAGTGATCAGGAAACCAACTTCACAGGAAAGGTAACAAAATGAATGTGGCAAATCTGGGGGAATCAAACAGAAATGTTACACTATTGACCATTCTCCAAACCTCCTGGTGACTTGAAAGGCATAACAGAGCCTTAAAGGAGGGAATAGAAAAAAAAATGACTACTGAGACAGGAAATCAGAATAGCACAAGAAGTAGAGGAAGGAAGTAGGGGGCAGAGAAGAGTTTGATTCCCAGGGCGGTGCATTCTAGGGAGTGGGAGTGAAAGACTATGCAGATCCCTGATGGGGTAGATTGACTTGGAGGGGACATCCACATTGCTGACAGGATGAGGTTTTAAGGTATTCCTAAGAAGAGACAAGCCCTAGAGATGAGTGCTGAAACAAATCATACCCCAAGGGGCTTCCCAACATCTGACGGGGTGATACAAGTTTGTTCTTCTTTAGTAATGAACTTTAAAACTGTGTGACTAGTGCCAAGACCAAATCCGTTAGACAAAGGGGAAAGTAGGGAAAGATGGAGAAGCCTACAGTTTAGAACTTCACAGACAAAATGAAATTTGAGAAAAGACGGAGGTACAATTGAAAAGGAAATCTTGTAATGGCCTGCTAGTTTGGTAACAGAAACAAAACTATGCTTAAGTTGAGTAGGAGCCCACAGTATTACACGAATATGGTTACTGGAAGTGCAAACTTAATTGCATAAAAAGATGGAGGGAAAATGGCTGACTTATTGCTTTTCTTTCCACTGGGGACTACTATCAGATAAAACTGAGAAATGTAATTCTCATTCGTTTTCAGCTACAACTGAAAGAAGAGCCTGGAAGAAAATGATCCTGACAAATGTTCACATCCATACTCAGACGTTTATCAAGAACACAGCTTTTTGCCAAATACATTAAAGTTTGCCAATGTTAGACTTAAGCGGAGATATCACAAGATGTTAAGAGTGACATTTTCACTTCTGGAGATGTTGAAGGACTGGATTAAAAAAATTACTCTTAGATTTGTGAACTTACTGCTGATGTATGTCTACAAGCAGAAGGAAGAAATAACCACAAATTCATCATTTGAACAATGTTGTCAACATTTTAATAATGATTCCTCTAATGTACTTAATACTCATTTTAATAATGATGCCTGTAATCCATTTATATAAGCAAAACTAAACCATTCGGTAAAATGGGTGGTTCTATGAATGGTTCCAGCTTGGACTAAGGAATATATTATATAACAGTAAAAGAGCATATAAATGACTCCTGAATGTTGAAGCAGACAGTGTTATTTAGAACAAGTAATTCCAATAATAAGACAAACTCCTACCTTGCCTAGTCACAATATTAGGAATGTTATTTAATAAAGGTGATGTTTTAACAGGATCATCAGTGTTTCCCTTTTATGGGAAGGCTCACAGGCTAGTACTAAGTTAAATGCACTTGTAGGCCTTTTTAAGCATAGCCGGTTATCCCATTTAAGAATCAAACTTACACCTTGTCTTTGCCAGGTAAACACCTTAACCATTATACCAGTCTCCAATTTGGAAATTTGAAAGCACTGCTGTTAGAGAAATTAAGTAGTGTTACATTTGAGTCAATATATGTTTGTGAGTAAATATGGTACTTACATGTTGGTGAAAGAAGAATGTTATGTTTATATCTCTGATAATGGACCTGGGATCAAGAGCCACCTCAGGCAAATTCAGAAGATTGCTCAAAAACTACAAATAAAGAAGCATGGTTCTTTTGGCTGGGTAGTTCTAATAATCTATATTCCCAGATGACTGGAGAATACGAACTTCAGTGGCAATGTACAAGAACAAAGAGGATGTTCACAACTGCCAATAGTACAAAGGTAAGCAAACTCCTGTCACACTGCATGGAAGTATTGGAGAGAGTGAATGATAAAAGAATGCACAGAATGATAGAAAAGGATGGGATGTGGGTGGTTTGGGATTCAAATAGGGATGCAATACAGCCTGTCAGATGTTTTCAGTGAGACAGAGAATAGGATGGGGATGAGGAAAGAGTCCAATTGGGCATTCTTGGACTTAGAGAAAGTATATGTCAAGGTCCCAAGATGGTTGATTTGGATAGTCTTGTGATAGTTTGAAGTCTCAGAAACATTTTTAGAATTAGCGGAGGCTGTATAGAGATGTGCAATACTTCACCACTATCTGTCTCACTGAAATAAGGTAGGTTGTACTGCATCCTGATCAGAACCTGGGCTGCTAGTGTCTTGTCTTTATTTCTTTCTACTACTCTGTGCATTAGTCTGGCAGCAAATATAAAGAAGAGGTCATTCTAGCCTTTCATGGCTTGATGGTGGTCATCACATGGTTCATCAAGAGAGATGATCACAAGATCAAATACAAGAGTAGACAATGTGCAGTTCAGGTAGACATCATCTCGGTAAGTAAAGGCAGTTGGACTGAGGATTGGCATAATGGTTAAGGTGTTTACCTCACACAGTTAGAATATGTCAAGACTTAGTGAAGGAATAAAAGCTGTCATAGAATATGTTGCCTGGCTAAAAGGGTCAGAGTCAAGACAGATTAGATTCTAAATGTCTAGTGTTTGTATAAAAAATCCTCTGCCTGTCAAAGGAGTGACTACTAATACTGCATAAATGTTCTTTTAAGTGATTGACATTAATTCCTCTATAAAGCCATATGGAAACTGGTTATGAGAAGTAATTTCCAGAAAATACACTCTCAATCTGTTACACTGAACACATCATAAAATCCTGTTACCTAAAGGTCAACAGAATGGAATAAAAGGTCATACCCTTACACACAACATTCAGCTGCAAAATTGCATGCATCACAGTAAATATTCTGTTTGGAACATCAACTTTTGTATTTTCCACATTAAATTCCATATTACATGTAATATTATATTGAATTCTCATTAATTCTTAATGTATAACACAGCTATACAGACCCCACCAAGTAACAAAAATAAAATGAGTGACTGATATAGTAAAAAGCTGAAAACATGAGATGAAGCCTCATTAGAGGTAATATATTCTTATCAGCCATGGAGTGTATAAGGACAATCTCTAACCAAATGGGATAGGTTAACTTGAGCACAAAAAAACGGAAATTAGTTTAAAATGGCCCACGAGGGCAGCTTGCCCAGTATTTACCTATGAACCTATTTCTCTTGTTTGTTCTTCTTCAATGACACTCACCTCCCAGGCCAGTACTGTAGAGCATTTTCCTTGGTATATATTTGTTCCACACTGAAAGCCCCTTCCTTTACTAGCTAATTCAATGTTTAGTTGGTCTGACTATGAACTTCATCTTAGTATGTGCTTTGACCTTGTTTATGATCACTGTGAAAGGATTATCATCTTTTATCTAGCTCCAGAGTTTTGTGAATACTTCCTGATGGTTTATTGCTTTACCATCAGCTGTAATCTGTTATAAAGACATGAATCTGGAGCGTTTCTCCCCAGGCCTCCACTGAAAATTGGCTTCATTCCAAGTTGGAATTTCCTGGTAAACAAATGTTAAATAAATAAAAATAAATAATCAAGCCTCCCCTTGCCTAAATGAGAAGGGATGAGGTCAAGACTCGAAGTACATACTCCCTATCCATGTATATGTTCAAAGGTCAGAACAGTAGCAGAGCTTGCTTGACTGCTTATAGTTCAACTTTTTGTGCTGAACATTCCGTTGGGAGACTTCGGCTTTTTTGTTCCTTTGTTTCTGGGTTGTAGAATTCCCATCCTGTTACAAAGCAGCCCCTTTCAGGTCCCCAATATCTATAACCATCTGTGTTTCAATTTGGGGCTCCCTCGGTGGCTTGGGTATCAACCTGTAGGAGCTCCTCATTATTTTTCAGGTCAGAGTACTCATGAGGTTCCCCCGGATAAATGAAAAACTCAAGCAAAAACTTAATCTGAGGGAGTCTCTACTACTACCTGGTTTGCAATAATTCTACCAAGTCATGCATTGTTCATGCCATTTGGATTTCTTTGCAGCAGGTCAAACTGCAAAAACAAACCACCCTGGTGGATCCCTGGCATTAATAAGTTGTACAACAAAAGAAAGAAAATCCTGTTGAGAAGTAAGAGGGAATGTGTACAACAGAACAAAAAGTCTCTCATTAGTCTAAACAAGAGAATCAGGGAACTAGTCAAGTCGCTGAAAGCAGACATTGAGGAAAGTATAGCCTCCAAGGATAATCATAAGGCAATTTTCAGCTATGTCTACAATCCTAAGGGCAACACCCAACAATGTGCGGAATAAGTTGTAACTCGCATCACCTATACTTAGCCAGATGACATAGAAAATCTGCTAGCCAACAAATTTACCTCAAATTTCACCTCCTCATCACCCCAACTTCTCCCCCAAGAAATACCCTCCACCACTTTACTCCCAATTTCTACCAAGGAACAGGTTACCATAGCACTCCCTAAAGCTGAAAACATGGCTTCAGCGGGGCCTGACGATATACCAGGTTTCCTCTTAAACAGCTTAAATTGGGACTTATCAGACCCATTACCATCTTTGTTTAACCACAGCCTCCAGAATGGCTTTGCCCCAATAGAGTGGAGGACAGCAACAGTCATCCCTTTACATAAAGGAGGACCATCTACTGATCTGGGAAACTACAGACTCATAACTTTGACTAGTCTTATATGTAAGGCCATGGAAAGAATAATCATGGACTTGATAAATAATGATATAGGAAACTTCCAAGCATGGGACCCAACTCAATTTCGCTTTGACAAGGGCAGGTCAAGCCTACTGAATCTGGTGGCTTTCTCTGAGAAAGTCACTAAAGCCGTGGATGAGGTTAAAGCAGTACATACCACCTACCTCAACCTGGCCAAGACATTTGACACAATTCCCCACTCGTATTATAAATAAACTCACAAAACTGGACAAATATTCCTATGTCACCAGATGGATAGCCAATTGGCTCATGGACAGGACACAAGTGGTTAAAGTGGGTGAATCTAAATCCAGCAAAAAGCCAGTTACTAGTGGTGTGCCACAGGGCTCAGCGCTGTGATCACTGCTGCTCAGAATACACTTCTCTAAAGTCAAGGATAATGTCAAAGGCCTCTGGATGACAAAGTTTGCCAACAGCTGCAAACTGGTGACAATCATTGAATCTCCCAATGATGTAGATATCCTTCAGAAGGATCTAGAACAGACAAATGACTGGTGCCAGAACCATGGCCTAAAACTAAATGCAGACAAATGCATTATCATACACTTTTGGAAGTCAAATACCCCTGGCAAATTACAGCATAAATATCATGCCCCTAAGAGTAGATTCAGAGGTGAGATATCTAGGAATACAGATAGACAGTAGCCTGAACTGTGACCTCTATGTGTCCACAGTGGTGAGGAAGTCCTTCAATGTGGCACAGCTTATAAGTAAAGCTGTGACATCGAGACCAGAGGAAATTATAGTTCAGCTCTACTTAGGCTTTTTAAGACCAATAATTGAGTACAAGCCACCATTTGGCATGTACTTGACTAGATACTTACAGCAGCTTCAGCATTACAAATAAAATACAGGGTGTAAATAACATGTCCTATGTAGATAGAATAAATGTCCTACCCCATTATCCTGTCTCCTACTGACTATTAAGAGGTGACCTATGCCTGAGCTACAAGATCCTCACAAATCCTGTCCTGTCCAAGCCGCAACACATTGCGTCAAACAGCACAAGGGTCACCTGATCCAGGGATCTAAACTTAGTCAGTGACTCAAACAAAACATGCTGAAAATGTAGACCTGTCTCAAAGATTGCCTGTTGTTTTGAACAGGCTGTTTATTCGCATTAAGCAGGACCCATCCTTGGCCATCTTCAAATGCAATTTGGATCAATGGATGGGGAATCACCTGGGGTAGCTCCTATGTCCCTTAGGGACAGGGGCAATATATAAGATACTCAAAGCATAGATAGAAACTCATGCCACCCTCTTGCTCTTATGGACCTTATGTGGGATAAAATTGGGTTATATTGGCTAGGCTTGTAAGGGCTTTTACGCCTTTAGCCTAGTAATCTCCTATGAACCTTTGCATTTAACTAGAATGTGTTTGGTCTGAATCTGATTGACCACTCTGCTTTAATAGCTTGCTTCTCATAATACGGCATTCCTTTCTCAAATGGACTCAATCAAACTATATGACGAACCCCTTTTTTCTTTCTTTAACACCTGAGGCAGGTGCAGAAATAAGCTCTTCCTTGATCTTAGAGAAGACTGATGATGTCACTGATGATGTCTCCTCATCCCATTCGATATGCTCATCTTCCTTTTAGTTCCCATGGAGCATGTCAATCAAGGGTCTTCTTTTACCTGCATAATTTAATCGTCATTCACTTGAGAGTACAAAGATTCCCAGAGCTTGCTTTACCCTACTGACAATAACTGGAAGGTCCTTGATGACACAGTCACTCCCAACAAAGTAACAGAGGCCTTCACTAATGCTACTCTGTTCTGCTGACAGTGCCATTCTTAAAAAGTAACACATCTCCATTATCTGAGTCTCCATAAGATTCCGTGTTAATCCTGCTTGTGTCATTGCCTGGAAGATGTCGTCCACATAACCTAATTCTTATTATTCATACACTTATTTAGTGTTCTAACAAATATCAAAGCTAACTCAACTATTTTTAATATAGTCCTTGGTACCTCCCCCAAGAGACTTATTCCCTCTTTTCTTGTAGTTCCCTTTACCTTTTTTTAATATTTGCTTGTTTTTCCTTTTTCTCTTCCTCCTGCCTCTACTTTTAATCTGATTTTGTGCCACATTAACAGGTTTGTCTTTTACTTTAGCTTTTAATACCTTGAAACAATTCATTGAATGTATAGGGCTGGTTCCGCACTAGGATAGCCCTTTTTAGCCAAACTGGCAGCCTTTCCAACACTGTCCCCACAGGCCATGCAATCTTTAGTTAGTTAGTTAGTTAGTTAGTTAGTTAGTTAGTTAGTTAGTTAGTTAGTTAGTTATTGTTTGCATCACATATAATCTGGTAATACTGCAAGGGAAGATATTTGTTATTTTATATTTAGAGATATAAATTTATTAAATTACCATTTGAATATTAATTTTCAATTATTTGTTAACTGAATAAGTGGACTGGTCCATCTCTGATCTTTTTCAGCTATGATCTGGAATACAAGGGCAAGACTACACAGACATATGAATGCATACGTATGTATGTATATGGAACCACTACAAAATCCCGAAAACCCAATCTACCGACGCCCAAAATCCCGAGACCAAATACCTGAAACACTAAAATATCAAAACATCAAAACCGCGAAATTCAAACTACCGAAAACTACACTCAACATACACCACACACATACACATACACACACCTTCTCCAGAACACAAACACACAAACCTAAACTACAAACAAGCAGGGGGGACCCCCACAACCCCCCCTACCTAAATATTCTAACTCCAAGGTTGCACAACATACACAGACACACAAAACACCACCACACACCTACATTCCACTCGCACACAAACACATCACAGTCACAACACAAACTTACACACTAAACCCCTAACCAACACATTTAAACATAGATACTTACCTGACCTTTCACCATACCACAACACTAGAAGCGTGAATGTCAAACTCCTGATGATCGAGATTTTGAAATTTGCACGTCTGGTCTTTCGGTAATTAGGGGTTCCAGCTATACAGTCTCAAAAGTTTGATATTCGGTATTTCAAACTTTCGAGATTATGTAGTGATCCCATATATATATATATATATATATATATATATATATATATAGTTGAAAAATATATGTCCTATGTTTCAGCAACAAAGCTCGTACAGCTGATCAAAAATCATATGTTCAAAAATTACAAGCTTTTTTGTTAGAACAGGAGGGATTGAGGTGTTTGCCCTGTCCCCACAATAATACAATCTCAGAGTTGGTATATATAATTAGCCAGGGCACAAGGGCAGGGCTTGCCACAAGGAAAAAATGCTTTAATGTTTTTGTGTTTTTTTTTTTTAATTTGTGGATTGAGCATTTCTGCTCAATTATTAGAGTTTAATGTCATATGTGTGTGTGTGTGTATATATATACATACATATATATATATATATATATATATATATATATATATATATATATATATACATATATGTGTGTGTGTGTGTGTGTGTGTGTGTATGTGTCTGTGTCTGTGTGCATGTGTGTGCGTGTGTGTGTGTGTGTGTGTGTGTGTGTGTGTGTGTGTGTGTGTGTGTGTGTGTGTGTGTGTGTGTGTGTCTACTTCTGTTTTTTGAAAGCTTGTTCTTTCGAATAACAGAAGTACAACCCCACTTCAGGGAAAGTGCACTCAACCAAAAGTGCACTTTTGTGAAGTGCAGTTTTGCAAATGACAGTTCACTGAACTTTTCATAAAAAACAAAAGCAACACTGCATCACCAAAGCACGCTAGAGTGGGGAAAAGGAAATGTTTCTCCACTGTAGTGCAATCTTGGAGTTATTATATATAAGTAGCAAGGGGTGCAGGGGGGCTTGCCCCCCTGCAAAACTGCTTTTGTAGTGTTTTTTATTTGTTTTTGTGTGGTTCAGTGAACCAGTATTCATGAAAGTACACTTTCAGTGAAGTGCATTTTCGCGTAAATGGGGTTGTACTTCTGTTATTCAAAAGATCGAGCTTTTGATAAACAGAAGTAGACCGATGTGGGGGTCTGCATACAAAGTCTACAAAGGTAAATGGAAAACATACAAATTTACAAATTACACACAGAAGTGAAGGACATTGGAAGTGAATACTGTGCACTGAACCACCCTGCTGCATAAGCTGTTTGAAAAGGCACTGGTGAGAAAAAAAATCTGTTTTTATACACAGAAAGTGTAATCATGCATATGTCTTGAAATCGTGCCAAAATAAGATTCGACAATGGACTTTACAAATGAAAGATGATAGCGAATCACTCTGTGTTTTATATCACCTCTCTAAAGGCTGATCTACCCATCTCAACAAACATATGGCTTTCAGTCTTGTCTAAAGGCAGATCTTCCCATCTCAACAAACAAATGGCATTCAGACTTGTCTAAAGTTAGATCAACTCATCTCAGCAATCAAATGGCATTCAGGCTTGTTATTTCAGCATCAAATTTTGGGGTCTCATGCAAAGATAACCTGTTATTATAAATGGTGTATATACCTTTCATTCTGAAATTTCTCTTTGTGCTTGTATTTCAAACAAATTGTTTTTGATTTACTTCTAAGTCTCAAAGAGCCCGATCGACAGTAAAAAGGCATCTGGTGGCTGAAAACCTTCTGCTAATACAGATTTATGCTGTTATATTACAAATAAGGAAAAAAATGGAATATTTATTGTGCACCACAGCCCTCAGGACAGGTGCAGAAAAAAATACAGAAGTAATATCAGCCATACTGCTGGTACTGCTGTGTTACCTTTCAGGCAATGTACTTGTCGTAACTGCTATACATGATTATTTTGATATAAAGTCTTAACAGCCTCAACTGAAAATGCATTTTTCTTACAACCTAAAGTGCATTGCCTACAATTTTCTTTACATCTGCAGCAGAGCTGTGGACAAAAGGAATGCTAAACTAGGGAAAGCAATTTGGTTTCCATTTTCTTTTGAGGTTAAGGAAGAAAGATTAAAACAATGAATAAGGAAACACACAGTGACTTTTGGTAACTTAAAAAAATAACCAGCAGCAGAGATATATTGAGGCAGATGGGCTGAATGGAAGAACAATTAGAAAATAAATCTTTTGAATGAAGTAGATACACCAGTTCAAGTAACGTCCTTGATAAAAAGGTTACTAAAATCTTCAGCCTTATGCTAGGCTGTGCCCTTTGCTTGTCAGGTAGCATGTAACCCTTATGTTATGTGACTATATGTTTTAAATGTTTTTATCTTTTAGAACAGTTAATTTTAGTGAGTCAGACACATGCATCTCTTTGTTGTGTATTGACCATTTTTTTAAGTCAGAGAGCCTTTTAATTGTTACTTTTATTAGTTATCTATGTATAATACCTGATTCCCTCTGCAGATGTTTTCAGAAATATATGTCCAGTGAAGGTGACACCCATACCTCTCAAATGTCCAGATTTTCACAGTATGTCCATATTTTTTACTCATCTAGAAAGGCAACATTCTGTATCTGCGGAAATTTCTAGAAGCACGGCTAGCTGTTGGAAGTGTGGATGGGAAACAATTACAATCCCTGTACTAAGGAAGCCCAGGAAAATGGTCAAATAATCAAAATGGTTGCAACTCAAGCTACCATCAGAGGTGCAGCTAGGGTGGGGCAAAAGGTTCAGTCACCCCAGGTACAAAGTGTTTAAGGGCTTGATTGGCAGATGCTGATCGATCTGAAGTGCATTACTGGCACTTGTGGTCAGAACTGAAGTGCTTTATGCTCTGTGCATGGCATAAACTATAGCAGCTTTTTGTTACAAATATAACAAGCAGTCTGCTACAGTTTAAAAGTACAGTACATCTGTGAAGAGAGTCAGAACAGACTTTTTTTTTGGGGGGGGGGGGTTGCCTTTTTGTTGCTCCACAACTCGGAGGAGTAAGAATGTGCCCGGCTTGCTCCTTAAATAAGGAGCTCTAAATTGAAAATGGATAAATGGACCTTTTTGTTTTTCTTTTGTTCCTCAACTTAATATTGAGGGGTGAAGCACATCATGGGGTGACACTGAGCAATCAGATCTCACTCAATTCTCAATCTCTACTGCAACTTAAACAGAGCATGCTAGAGTGGTAGATATGCCTCACAGGGAATGCCACATCACTGGAATCATCTTCCTCTCCATCCACAGCAAAGTCTATCTATTATTCTGTTCATGCATAATCTGGAAGGGTGGATGGGAAACTAAGTTCACCCCTGAATTGGCATCCTTGTCCCTTATGGACACAGGTAACATGTAAACGTCTACCTACAAGGGGTTCTGGGTTATTTATACTAAAAACACTAGGGCTAAAAATATTTTGGAATGCATGGCTAGACTTCTGAAGATCCTCATGGATTTTAACCTAGTAAAATACTATGAACCTATGAGCTGTAGCTAGTTTGTTTAGTGTCCAGTGCACAAAAAAAATCCAAACATCCAAAAGTTGTCTGTTCAAGCTGAAGAAAAAATATATTTGTCCAATCTGAGGACCAGAAAGCTGTTGTCACATGAATCTGTAGCAAATTACTTGATACAAATGCAACAAGTGGCTTGCAACAGTTACAATATTACCCAAGATGCACTTCAGTGATTCAGCCATGACCAGAAAGAATGTATTGGTATTAATTTTTGAATATCAATGCTGCAATAGTGCACAATGTCAACTGCTGATTACACTCCTTAACGTCTTGATCCTCAGGCATCTGCCCCCTTTGCCCCACCAAAGCTATGTTTTTATCTTTAATGGGGTATCTCTAAACAGGAGTGCAGACAAGGTCAATGTATTTTCCATGTAGAGGAGATCAAACAAGCAATACTATCTAAGAGTTGTTTCCCCTTAGCAATTTTTAGGGGTTTAGAATTTAGGAGAATTTAGACCACTACCTATTCGTAAGTCACTTTTAATTCATTTTTGTAGGTCTTTAGGAACCTGCATATAGGTTCATAGGTTCATCGGTAAGTAGTAGGCTATTATCCCTAGGGCCTTTACAAGCCCAGCCAAAAAGGTACCCTGGCTTTAACCACCCAAGAAAATTATTTTTCTGTACCCATGTCAAGCAGAACCACAGAACTGATCCCTGGGGTGAATTTCCTATTACCCATCCAATCCAATCATTAAGATTTTTCTTGAAGAGTGCTAATGAGGAGCTCTGTTTGACATAGATAGGTAGTCTGTTCCAGAGTATGGGAAGTCTCTGGGACAGGAATATATCATTCCAGCATGTTCTGTTTATTGTGGTGACAAGGTTTAGGTCCCTAGAGCATGTAGCTCGGAGGGATTAGGATTTCTTTAAGTGGAGCATGTCCAACAGCTCTGGGTTTGACATAGCTTTGTATGTTAGGCAGAGATTGCCTCTGAGTAGGCAATATGTGATGAAGTAAAACTGGAGTTTTTTGAGTCGGTCTGCATAAGGCATCTGTTTGAGGCCAGTAATCCTCTTTGTGAGGTATTTTTGTGGCCTTTCCAGTTGTAGATGTCTTGTGAGGTACATACCAAAAGGGGCGTTGTACTCTATAATGGGTCTAATGAGTGATGAGTGGAGGGGAACAATGACCTCTTTTTTTCTGGATGAGAAACCTTTTGTGATGAGGTGTGCCACGTAGAAGGATTTCCTGTCCACTGTGGCGATATGATTATCAAAGGAGAGACTACTGTTCACCTGTGTCCCAAGGTCTCTTATCACACTTTCGGTGTTAAGTTGACTACTGCCTATGTGGTAGTTCATGGGTACAGAGTTTTTACCAAAGGGGATGACAATGCACTTTTTGGCATTGAGCTTGAGACCATGGCTTTGACACCAGGCATCTATCTCAGTGAGGCCCTTTTGTAGGATGTCCACATTGTTAGGAGTTTCGATTATGGCTCCTAGTTTGCAGTTATCTGTGAATTTAGTTAGCCAAAGACCTTCTGTGTTAGCCTGTACTTCAGAGACGTAGATACCAAACAGGAGAGGACCCAGGACTGAACCCTGTGGTACTCCACTTGTCACTGGTCTGAAGTCTGATTTGGAGTCTGCTGCTTTCACGGTGTGGGTTCTTTCAGTAAGCCAGTTGGCAACCCATCTTGTGACATAGGAATTTATACCTAGTTTAGTGAGTTTATCTATAATTCCAGAGTGGGGGATGGTGTTGAACGCCTTGGTGAGATCTAGATAGGCGGTGTGAACCACCTTACCCTCATCTATGGCTTTGGTGAATATTTCAAAGAGGTCTATCAGGTTTAGGAGACATGATCTGCCTTTTAAAAACCCGAACTGTGTGGGGTCCAGAGTTTGGAGATCTCCAATGTCTTTGTTTATGAGTTCCATGATGATACATTCCATGGCCTTGCAGACAAGGCTCATCAGGCTAATGCAGCAGTAGTTCCCGGGGTCTGTTGTGGCCACCCCTTTGTGGAGTGGGATAACTGTCACGGTGCGCCATTCAATGGGCACAAAGCCTGAGGTGAGGCTATGATTGAACATGGTACTTAGGTGGGGTACCAGTTCATTCTATAGCTGGTGTAGAAGGCAGCCTGGGATGTTGTCAGGTCCCATGGATGCTGTGTTTTTGGCTTTGTTGAGTGAGGTTTTTACCTGTGAAGCCGTGATTACAGGAACTTTGCATTTTTCTGGTATAAAGATGGGTCCATTAGGGGGTGAGAGGGGGGTAAAGTTAGCACCGAACCTATCTGCCAGGATGCTGGCAATATCAGTCGGTTCTGTATATTTAGTGTCATTGTGCTATAACTCAGAGAAGATCTGAGTGTTGCCACTGAGATTCTTGACATAGCTATAGAATGCTTTGTGGTTGTCTTTAGAATCAGTGGCAATTTTGTTTTCATAACTAGTTTGGAGAGTTTTATAAGGGATCTCAGCTTCTTACTGAGGCTGACCAGGGAGTTCCTCAAATCGTGGGATTTTACTCTTTTTTGCAACAGTTTCTTTCTTCCGTTGTAGAGTTTGTTTATGGCAGAAGACCACCAGATTGGCTTGCTTTTTTTGGAGGTTAGCATTTTGGTTCTGTTAGGGATAACACGATCCATGCACTCATGTAAGAGCTTATAAAGTGCATTTGTGTAGGATTCAGCAGTCATACCTCTATTGTCCATCTGCATGGGTGTCGTGAAGTTTACCACTTCTGTCTTAAGATGTGTGAAGTTGGCTTTGGAGAATTTTTTTATGGTTGTTTTCCTAATGGGGGGTGGGAGCGGGATGTGGATGTCTAGGGTGATTAGCTTGTGGTCGGATCTGACCAACAAGGAGCTGACCTCTGGTGTGGAACACCGGTCGCCCATGTTGGTGATGATCAGGTCTAGGATATTGCTGCCCCTGGTGGGGGTGTGGATAAGTTGATTCAAGGTGTTGGAATTGATGATTTCCAGAAAACGTTGAGCAAAAGAGTTGGTACACAAGTAGTTTTCCCAGTTAATGGTAGGGTAGTTGAAATCACCCATTATTAGAGTGTTGGGTTGTACCTTAATATTTTCCAGTGAATCAAAAAAGGAGGAGTGGGAATCCTGGGGCATGGTGGGGGGTCTGTAGCAAGCTACAATCTGGATTGCGGTTTTGCCCAGAGTTAGTTGAACTTGGATAATCTCGGATGCATTATGCTGAGCAACTAGCTTGGAGATGTGGATATCCTTAAAGAATATGGACACGCCTCCACCTTTAGTGTTTCGGTCCGGGTTTGGTGGCCGAAAGGTGTGGTATGAATTATAGACTGGTAATGCAGGGGTGCTCTCTGGAGCTTTGAACCAGGTCTCTGTCACTGTACAGATGTCAATGTTCTCCATTTTAAGGAGTGCCTCGAGTGAGTGCATTTTGAGGTTTAGACTTCTAGCATTGAGTAGCATTACCCTCAGATTTTGCTTGCTTGTACCTGTTACGGTGGTGAATTTGTCATTTGAACCTTGCCTAAAAAAGGCACTATAGGGGTGGCAAGAGCCTTTTCCAGTATCCGGAATCCCAAGGGTGACAGGTGTAGGCCATCTCTGGCAAAGCAGCGTGGTTTGTCGATCATGTCATCCCAGGCAGACAGATACTGGATTCCCTTAGAATGACACCGGAAGCTTAGCCAATTGTTAAAGTCAGTCATTTTGTCCTTGTACTGTGGTATCATTCTGGGTGATGGCAGGATGCTACTCAGGGCTAGGGTCATACCTGTCTGGGCTACAAGATCAGAGAGCTCCTCCATGTCTCTTTTCATGTAGTCCAGGGAGGTACATCTCAGGTCATTCACACTAACATGGACAATGACAGTGTCATATTTGTACTTGTTGTGGAGTGACCTGAGTGCATGCGTTATGTGGTGGATCCTGGCACCTGACAGGCAGCTGACAGTAACTTTCTTCTTGTTTAGCCTGGTGAGTGGAACATCAGTGTGCCTGACTATAGAGTCACCTATGACTAGAGTGTTGGGTACGTTATGCCTTATGGGCTGTAGCTGAGTGGCACACTGAGTATGTGGGCTATGTGTCATTTGGGTTGTGTTGGGTGGTGGATGTTGCTTCCATTTCTGCTTTGGAGGTCTCGGTTGTTTGGGCAGATTTTTACTGAGGGCCACCGTGAATGTAGGTGTGTGCTTTGTGCTTGTGTGTGTGCATTTTGGTGGTGTAGGTTTTGAAAGACTATGTGATGATTGTGGTGCGGTGCAAGTGTTTACCTTCTCCTCTTGACTGTCTAGTCCAGTCTTTGGTGAAGAGAGCTTTGCCTCCAGTTTGGCTATATAAGTGCATCTCTCACAGGTCGTAGTGTTGGGTGGTAGGAGGAGAGGGTTGTCTGTGTACATGAGGCAATTGCTGCATTGTCCCAAGATGCCCAGATTCATCAGGTAGACAAGAGAAAACACCGGGAGCTGACCTTTAGACATGTCTGAATAGGTGCTTATTTATTAAGTACTAAAAACTGTTTTCCTCTAGACAGGTGAGGAAAGTTGAGTGCTGTAGTAATTTGTAACTTATTTAGTGCTTATAATGAGTTCTGAACAAGTGCTGAGCTCAAAGAAACATATTTGAGTGCTAAAACTAAAAAGCTGGTTAGTTGCAAGGGAAATTTTGAAGAGCAGACTTTATGACGTCAAGAATAGTTTAACCCTAGTTAAGTGTGGGGGGGGGGGGGCTCAGGAGCTCACAAACAGTCCTGGACACAGCAAATCCGTATCTGGACAAGACCTGCCACAGGAAAGGGGGGAAGCAAGCTTAAATTTTTTTTTTAGTAAATTCATTAAAGTTATCTACTAACTTTGTTATTGATAGGTAGTATGTTCCATGCCACTTCACTCTAGCAACTTGTGTTCTGGGAACAAAATCCTCTTCCCATCATTTTGACACCTGAATAGAGTTCTATGACTCAGGTCTCTGGCTGTACTCCTTCCACAAATTCTTCCTCATTATTAATGACAGATGCTTTGATGTTGATGCATTATAGATGCAAACTTCAGATTCTTTGTAAGAGTTTTGAAGGACAGGTTTGGAATACAATGTTTTTTCACTTCAAGAAGGCTGTCCTGCTTATTGCATTTCCAGTGCATGATCCTGCTAACATGAGTTTCTTGTTAAAACTTTGCTGGGACATCATGGTGCTAAATTTAGCAGGGATCTTATTTATTTAGAAAAGCAAAAAATAAGTGGTAATGATAAGCTGTGCTCCCAAAAAACAATCAAATATCAGATGAAGTGGCTTAGTCCATGAAAGCGCTCACCTTTATCTTGTGTGGAATAAATTACTTTTATTTTTCTACAGCTGTGGTCTGTTGCTTCCTTTGGTTGTTTTTAAATTATCTTATTTATTTGTTTTTATTTTGTTTTTGTTTACTGGATTTGTCTGACTATGTTTAGTAAAAAAAACCTTTTTCAGCAGACGTCCAGGGAGAAACACTCCAACATATTACAAACATTTTAAATAAAAAAGACATCTCAGTCATTATGGCTACATCTTATCCATAAAGATCTACTAAGCATAATTCCATTTTTCCATCCATGTGTTGACATTGTTAACTGTTTCTTGAACTAAATGTTTTAGCATATTACTGTATCTGTAAATATGTGTGTAAGTGTCTGCATATATATATCTATATATATGGTTTGTTTTTTAGCATATCCTTGTATCTGTAAATATGTTTTATTCATTTTTATGTGATTCTATGGTTCCTTTAGATCAGTATATTACCCTGGTAAACAAATATAAATAAACAACTAGACAGATAGATAGACAGACAGATTAGATAGATAGATAGATAGATAGATAGATAGATAGATAGATAGATAGATAGATAGATATTAAGTAATATACAGTAACTATTACACATGCATTTGTTGATTAGATTACATTATTATGCAATAAAGGCAATTCTTACAATATAAGGGATACTTATGCATTAGCAGATGTTGAATACTAAGCATTTGAAGAGGTTTATAATTGGGTTTGTGAAATAGATAGATCATGTGATTAGTGATTAGAAAATCAAAGAACTGGAGGTGAGGGAAGGAACTAGGTAGGGCAGAAAATGTTAATTTTGCAGTTAAGAGTTGGGGTATAAAACAGATTCAGAGTCAATTTTATATATATATATATATATATATATATATATATATATATATATATGTGTGTGTGTGTTTACTATCAATATGTCGAATGACAAAATAATTTAAGTCCAACATATCGAAAGTTAACCTTGAAATTCAAAACTTAGAATAAGTCACAATGTCGAATCCGCTGATCGAATTCAGCAGATTTGACATTGTTTTCGAACACATCACGTGACGTCTGTTTAGGAGCTCACGTAAACTCCTATAATGAACATCACATTTTTGCTGCACCCCCCTCCATACCCCCTGCTAACTATATATTCCAACTCTGAGATCACACTACAGTGAGGAAAGGGATGGATTTCCCTAACCACACTGTACAACGATATCTGTACAATTCTTCGAATTTATACTAGCGGATGCACACTGCATTTGCTAAAATAAACTTTCGACCATTGAGATGTTCATCCATATGAAAATTCGAACATCTGTACTTTGAATTTTTCATATGGATACATCTCAACTTGAAATTTTAATAGTAAACTATATATATATATATATATATATATATATATATATATATATATATATATATATGGATCTACTTTCATTTAACAAAATGACAGCATTGATGATAACAATGAGCTGAATTCACTGAAACTGTATTTGCATGGAAACTCACATTGACGAAGTGAGAGCCTCCGACTATATGTAGGTATACTGCTTTAAATGAAACAGGGAAGTGGTAGTGTTTGTAGTATGTACCAACTGTAAACATGATGGATATGTGTAGGAGTGCTCCCAGAGTGCTAGAGGAAACATACCGCACCACTAAATCGCAAAGAGGAGGACAAGTTCTAGTTGTTGAAGGATATAGTTTACCATTTAGAGAAGATGGCCAGGACAGGAAAGTACTGGTGCTGCAAATACAAGGTATCACAACTGTATAAAGGGGGGGTATCAAGGCAAGTGTTAGTAGGGGGGAGGAATTAGTAAAGTCTGTATCTCACAATCATTCAGGTGAACCTGACGAAGTAGAAAAGTACAGAATTTGGCACAGCTTGAGACAGAGAGCTGCTCTGTCCAGAGATTCTCCCCATTTTATTGTTGATGATGCTGCAGCTTCTTCCTCCCTAGTTTTCGCCACTAACTTACCCACTAGAAGACCTATGTTACACGGGTTAGACGAGTGAGAGTAAAGCAAAGAGGCGGCTTGTTAACCTCTACATTAACTCTAATAGATAGTAATAGTGACAAATTCCCATTAGAAGGCAACTTTATTCAGAGGAAGTTGTTTGATGCTAGTCGTGAGAATAGTGTTGTGATGCTTACTACAACACAAAATGTATGTGATTTAAGTAAATCGGCCATTTGGCTAATGGATGGCACATATTTTGTGAGAGGGACAGAATGCCAGTAGTTGTATACCACTCATTCGTAAGTCAAATATGGAGCATATATTAAAATTGCACTGTTGGTGTATTGCTTAATGATTAAAAAATCACTCAAGTGTTACCATTACATGTGGCAGCGTTTATTTGAATTGTTTACCAGACATGGCTTAGATTGTGATGCGTCTTACGTACTTTCTGATTTTGAAATAGCTGCTGTCAAGAACATTAAATTAAATATTAATAATGTCACATGCAACTGTTGTTTCTTCCATTTCAGTAGGAATATCTGGCAAAAGGTACAATCTCTTGGACTTAGATCTCTATATAATTCAAATATGAGTTTTCAGCTGGCAGTTAAACAGCTGGCAGACTTAGCATTTTTAGAGGAGAAGGATGTGATTACATTTCTTAGATTAAAGGAGTGTTTCCCTTGTGAAGGTAAAGACCTAGTTAAGTATTTTCCTGAGTGGTATCTGTATGGTAAACCTCGGTCATTTAGTACTCACTCTACAGCTTGCATACAGTTTCCTCCATTGTTTCCCATCCACTTTTGGAATATTTCCATATTACATAAACTATTCCTACCAAGAACACAAAATGCTGTTGAAGCTTTGCATCGTAGGTTTAAATGTATTACCGGGAAACATGTTTCTGATATATATAGCGTTTTAGCTGCCACTGTAAGGGAACAAAACCAAGTTGATGATTCTAACACATTATACTACTACTTTCCTTTTCTCCCTCACTATTTTCACATTCCAGCCCATTCCAACCCACTAATTCCAAGTCCCCTCTACTTACCTTCTGTAATTAATCACTTCACTGATAGGTTTCCGATCATCTTCTGACTATTTTGGTTCTTCCCGCTCCGTTCGCCCTGTGAGCTCACTCCGATCCCCTACCCTGCCCTCAAATCTCACCCGCCCCCAGCAGCCCTAGCTTTATCCATACATTAGCCACACCCCTTCAGATCGTAACCCAATCACCCTCCACATCTCTGAAAACACCCATTCCTCATCCCGCCTACTCCAGCTCATTCACCTCTGATAGACACCACCTAGCCATATATAACTTCTTTCACCTCTACTCCCACTCCCATAACACATTCCCCCTGCAAGCCTTCACAACTCCCACATTTCTCCTGTACTTTTATCACCTCCACATATAATTTCACCAACTACTTAACAACTACACTTACCTTCACTCCAACATGGCTCAACAACCCCCATTCTTCACCTTCTCACTAACTCTTTTTACCTTAACCTACCTCTACCACTTTACACAGCCTAGCTATTCTTATCACTCCCAATCCTACCACGTAACCAACCATCTTAGCTCCTTACTACCTCACTCTAACATCTCAATTTCCCCCCATCTGTGCCCTTTAAACAACCTTCTACTTTTTCCATTTAAACTTATAACCACTCAGAAACACCCTCCACACATAACAGTTTCTAAATCCTTCAAAAGCACAATACATCCAAACCTATTCTCTAAACTAACTACTTCTCCAACCTAACCCTAGCTCCCATTAGCAATTTATTATCAGGAAATATCCATCCTAACCCAGGCCCCCCCACCTCAACAATTAAGGTCAAGTCCTTAATGCTCACTGCCTTAAATTCTCAAAGTATAGTTAATAAAATCCCAAACCTCCATGCTTGGCTAACACATCATAAACCAGACATCTTATCCATCTCAGAAACATGGTTAAAACCCCATATAAAGGACTCAGAAATACTCCCACCTAACTATTCGATCATCAGAAGAGACAGGTTTCATAAAAAAGGTGGAGGAGTAGCTCTCCTCTACTCAACCTCCCTGTCAGTTACCCCCTACAACAAACCCACTCCTCAATTTAATAATGCAGAACTACTCATAACACTACTCCAAGTTAACAAACATAACCACATATGTATAGTCTCACTCTACATACCCCTAGGAGATAATGTATCCACACTCGAAGACATCCTCTCTTGGCTTACCAACAACATTAGCAATGAAACTATAATCTTAGGTGACATGAATATTAACTGGATCTCCATTCAGTCGCCCACAAACCCACTTAACATCAACTTACATAACTTTTCACAACTAATCAACTCTATCACACACCCATCAAAAAATCTCTCCACCAGCAGTATCCTAGACTGGATCTTAGTATCTCATCCCCACTATTTCTCAGACAGTGGAACCCTTCCCGATCCCCTTGGTGAACATATACCCATCTTCACTCACCGACTCCCCTTAACCCAACATCATACCCATAACTATATTACAACACGTAATCATAAAGACTTTAATCCATCTACCTTCACTAACTCCCTAAAAACACTACCCTTAGATGATGCTGTCACCCACTTCAACACCACATTCCTAAAACTACTAGATGTCCATGCTCCTCTAAGAACTAAAAGAATAAAAACTAAAACTGCTCCATGGCTCACCAAAAATACACTAGCTACTATGCGGAAAAGAGACAAACTCTGGGCTAAATACCAGAAAAATAAGACCCCCCCTCATCCGCAATGAATATAAAACTCTTAGAAACAGGGTAAAAAAACTTATCATCTCTGATCGACAAAATTACTTCTTCACACTTCAAAACAACAACAAAACAAATCCTCAAAAATTCTGGAAAGGCATCTCCACTCTACTTCATCCCAGTAAAACAGTCACCCCAACCCCTGACCCTAATGCCACTGATATAGACTTAGCTACTCAATTCAATTCATTTTTCATTGAATCTATTTCTAAATTAACCTCATCTTTCTCCTACAACACACACTCCAACTCACCTCCATCTTACCCCAACCACATTCAACACAACACTATAACCAATGCCACACTCATATCTACTAACTCTTTACCATCCTCCTCCTCCTCTCCTACTCTCACCCCATCCACATCTTCCTCACCCCCTCTAATATACACCTGCTCTCCTACTCTCTCTCCCTCCTCTTCATCTTTGACCCCTAACACCCCCTCTCCACACTCCCCTCCATTCTCACTAAAACCTATACCCACATCTACCATACAAAAACTCCTTCAGAAACTAAAACCATGCACCAATGCTCCTGATGACATACCTCCTTATTTTCTTAGCTTAGCGGCTGAAGCAATTGCCTACCCCATTAGCATACTAATCAACCGCTCAATTCAAGAAGATATGGTTCCCCAAATCTGGAAAAAGGCCTTCATCATACATTTACATAAAGGTGGCAATAACAACAATGTTTCCAACTTCCGCCCCATTGCTATCCTATTCCCATCTCTAAACTCTTGGAAAGGTGCATCCAACTTCAACTCCTGCCATATCTCATAGATAACAACCTACTTTCTCCTACACAACATGGATTCAGACCAAATCACAGCACAATGACAGCACTCCTCTCCTTTCTAGAAACTGTAAATAGCGCCGAAGACTCTGGCCAAATTGTCTCTACCCTTCTACTTGACCTCTCTAAAGCCTTTGATACTATATCACATAGTCTGCTTATAACCAAACTCTCCAAACTTAACCTGTCTTCCTCTACTTTGAACTGGTTCTCTAGCTACCTATCCAATAGACATCAAGCAGTCAAATGGAAAAAGGCAACCTCCTCATTTCTTAACACCCCGAATGGTGTCCCCCAAGGCTCCATATTAGGTCCCCTCCTTTTCAATATATTTATAAATGATTTCCACAAAGCTATCCCTCTCTCCAATATCATCCAATATGCAGATGATTCGACCATTATCTGCACTGCCTCAACTATCCCTACTCTCATAAAGCTAACTCAGGATGCTTTTTCTACCATTGAACTATGGATGAAAACAAATCAACTAGCACTCAACCCCACTAAAACCAAATTAATGATATTCATCCCCTCTAAACTCAGCTCTCTCAATACAAACTCATTCTCTATTACTAGTGAGAATAACATGCCTCTGGAACTAGTGACAGAGACCAAATTACTTGGAGTCCAAATTGATAACCAACTAAAATTCAACTCCCATCTACAACTAAATATTAAAAAAACCCATCAAAAACTAGGGATGCTCTATCGACAAAAAAACTACCTTACAACTGCCACTAAAATCACTTTCTCTACTTCCTTTCTTATTCCCTCCCTTCTATATGGAGCTCCACTACTAACTAATCTACAAATCTCCCTGAAAAAACAACTTTCCTCCTGCTACAATAAAATTGCCAAGTTTGCTACCAGCCAAAAGTCTTACACCCACCATTGTTCCTCTCTCCAACAACTAAAATGGCTAGAACTACCCCATCAGCTCTCCTATACACAACTATCCCTTGCTCATAAACTTATTTTCAACCCCTCCCTCTGTCCCTCCCTCTCTTCTGTGTTTAAAATGCACATACCTGATAGAATACTAAGGTCCAACAACCAAAATCTATTAGAAGTGTACAAACCAACCCGTCCCCCTGGCAAATATCTTCTCTCACATGGGTTAGCTCGCCCCTGGAACTCTCTACCTCCATCTATCCATACTACCTCTAACCATTTTATGTTCAAAAACTCTCTTCATTCACATCTACTTTCCCAGTGGGAATGCTCTTGCTCCCACCCTACTTAACTACACTGAATATCCCCATTTCCTCTGACTCCTGCTTACACCCTTGATTTCTCTCTCTCATTATCTGTAACTCTCACATTCCTGTTATTACTATAGAATGTGTAAGAATACTCTACACTCTACCTCTCACATTCCTGTTATTACTATAGAATATGTAAGAATACTCTACACTCTACACTCTCATATGTTGAACTCTCTTTATGAAATAACTTTAGCTGAATTTTGAATTTATGTAAAATCCCTTATAATCTGCCATCAGTTTTTAACACTTACATTAATTGTAATTGTTGTGCATTGCATTTGTATTTGCCTACTGTGACTTTAATAATGTTTAAGTATGTCTAATACCTACTGTAATCTATATTGTCTGGAGCTTTTCTCCCCAGGACTCCATTGAAAACGGGTTCATTTTGACCCAATGGACTATCCTGGTAAACCAACTGCAAATAAATAAATAAAATAAATATGTCTGCAGCATGTCCTCCCACTGCAAAGAAGCATGCTTTACTAAGGAGACAGCAGCAGTTTCAGATCATTTTTGATAATAAAGAAGACTATGATAGCATGGATTACATGAGGGCTATAGCTACTCTGTTAAAGATATAACAAGAAAAGGTCATTGAAGTGTGGTTTCCACTTTGTATTGTTGTTATGTCTGCCACAGCTCATTGGTGGAGTTTGATCTTTTCATTTCTAAGCACTTTTACTGGTAGCACTTGGGTGTGCTAATACATATTTGCCTATGTTGAATTTGGTGATATGTGCCTCATTTGAATGGGTTTCCGTGCAAATATAGTTTTGGTGAATTCAGCTCATTCTTCTGTCATTCGGTGAAACATAATTTTGTTAAATTAAAGTAGATTTATATATATATATATATATATATATATATATATATATATATATATATGCAGATCTAACCACATATGGCCGAGGCCATATGTTCGAACTCCCCACACCCACTTTACTTAAATATACCAACTCTGAGATCCCACTACATTGTGGAAATGGGAAATCTTCCCTTTCCGCTCTGTATGGAGATCTCCATTCAGTCCAATCGAACTTTTACAAGTTCGAACATATGGTCTCAGCCATATGTGGTTCGAACTTGTAAACATTCAGTCTACTGAAGGAGACATATATATATATATATATATATATATATATATATATATATATATATATATATATATATATATATATATATATATATATATATATATATATATATATATATATATATATATATATATATATATATATATATATATCTACTTTAGAATGTTGACCGTTCAGAATGCCGACTTTCATATGGCTGACACCATATGATTGACATTCCAAAAGACCAACATCCTAAATCAGTACCATTTACCTACCAGTAAATGCAGTAAAACTGTGTTATGCAGGGAGGCTAGTCCTCCTGCACCCCCCACACCCCCTGCTACTTAAATATTCTCACTCCGAGATCGCACTACAGTGCAGGAAAGGGGAATCTCCCAGTCCTGCACTCTAGCGGGATCTCCGCTATCATTTGTCGGTCTTTCAAATGTTCACTCATATGATGTCGGCCATATGAGTTTTGAACATTTGAAAGTTCGACCAAATGAAGGGCACCCCTATATGTATATACAATGGATATAAAAAGTGTACAAACCCCTGTTAAAAGGCCAGGTTTTTGTGATATAAAAAAATGAGACCACAATAAATCATTTCAAAACTTTTCCCACCTTTAATATGACCTGTAACCTGTACAATTCAATTGAAAAAGTTAGGGGGGAAAATATAAAAAATAAGCTGGTTGCATAAGTGTGCACACCCTTAAACTAATACTTTGTTGAAGCACCTTTTGACTTAATTACAGCATTCAGTCTTCTTGGGTAGGAGTCTATCAGCATGGCACATCTTGACTTGGCAATATTTGCCTACTCTTCCTTGCAAAAGCACTCCACATCTGTCAGATTGCAAGGCCATTTTTTGTGCACAGCCCTATTCAGGTCATCCCACAGATTTTCTATTGGATTTAGGTCTGGGCTCTGGCTGGGCCATTCCAAAACTTTAATTTTCTTCTAGTGAAGCCATTCTTTTGCTGATTTGGATATATGCTTGGGGTATTGTTGTGCTGAAAGGTGAAATTCCTCTTCATCTTCAGCTTTTAGCAGATGCCTGAAGGTTTTCGACCAAAAGTGACTGGTATTTTGAACTGTTCATAATTCCCTCCACCTTGACTAAAGCCCCAGTTGCAGTTGAAAAAAAGCAACCTCAGAGCATGATACTGCCACCACCATGCTTCACCATGGGGATGGTGTTCTTTTGGTGATAAGAAGTGTTGTTTTTGTGCCAAACGTACCTTTTGGAATTGTGGCCAAAAAATTCAACCTTGGTCTCATCAGACCACAACACATTTTCCCACACACTTTTGGGAGACTTGATCTATTGTTTTGCAAATTTTAGCTGGGCCTGGATGTTTTTCTGTGTAAGAAAAGGCTTCCGTCGTGCAACCCTACCCCATAGTCTAGACATATGGAGAATACGGGAGATTTTTGTCACATGTAGTACACAACCAGTACTTGCCAGAAATTCCTACAGCTCCTTCAGTGTTGCTGTACGTCTCTTGGCAGCCTCCCTGATCAGTTTTCATCTTGTCTTTTCATCAATTTTGGAGGGACATCCTGTTCTTTGCAACGTCACTGTTGTCCCATATTTTCTCCACTTTTTGATGACTGTCTTCACTGTGTTCCATGGTATATCCAATGTTGTGGAAATTTTTTGTACCCTTCTCCTGACTGATACCTTTCAACAATGAGATCGTAAGCTCTCTGCGAACCATGGCTTTTGTTGTAGCAAGCAACTGAGTAAATGTCAGGAAAATCCTACTGGAACAGCTGAGCTTTATTTGGGGTTAATCAGAGTCTCTTTAATTGATGGCAGGTGTGTACCCAAGAAGATTGAACGCTGTAATTAAATCAAAAGGTGCTTCAACAAAGTATTAGTTTAAGGGTGTGCACACTTATGCAACCAGTGTATTGTATAGTTTTTATTTTTTTATATTTTTCCCCTAACAGATTTGTTTGTTTTTCAATTGAATTGTACAGGTTATAGGTCACATTAAATGTGGGAAAAGCTTTGAAATGATTTATTGTGGTCTCATTATTATATCATAAAAAACAGGCATTTTAACAGAAGTGTGTACACTTTCTATATTCACTGTGCGTGTGTGTGTGTGTGTGTGTGTGTGTGTGTGTGTGTGTGTGTGTGTGTGTGTGTGTGTGTGTGTGTGTATATATATATATATATATATATATATATATATATATATATGGGTCTACTTTATTTGGTCGAATTTAATTTGGTCGGAAATTATTTCAGGCAGCCCACTTCACTGAATGCTCATTTGACTGAAAGCTCATTTGGTCAAATTTCATTTGGTCGAAAATGAAATATAGCCCCTGCCCCACTGCAGTGTGACCCTGGAGTGAGAATATTAAGTAAGGGGGGTGGGGGGCACAGCCCCTCACATTGGGGTGTGTGGGGAGCGTAGCCCCCACATAATTGTAGTTTGTTCACTGTTATATGAAGGTGTATCCATTAAAAAAAAATATATATATATATATATATATATATATATATATATATAGATGTGTGTGGTAAAAAAATATTTGCAAAATGTTGGGGCTATGCCCCCCCACACCCCCCACGCCCTCCCTTACTTAATATTCTCACTCCATGGTCGCACTCAGTGGGGATGTATTTCATGTTCGACCAAATGAAATTCGACCAAATGAGCTTTCCGTCAAATGAGCTTTCAGTGAAGTGGGCTGCCTGAAATCATTTTCGAGCAAATGAAATTTGATCAAATAAAGTAGACCCATATATATATATATATATATATATATATATATATATATATATTTATATAGATATAGATATATGGCTTTAATACTGTTATATTGCAATTATAAAAAGGAGGACAAGCAGCGGTCCAAATAATGAATATAGCTGGGCGATGTTAGTAAAACTGTACAGGTAATTTGTGAAGTCTGGTTGTGGGGTGTAGGATTCTGAATAAAAATAAACTGTTTGCCGCTATGGCAAGCTGAAGATAACAGTGGCATTTATCTCGGAGATGTACATAGCCGATCCACTGAATTGATAAGTGAAGTTTTAGTTGTATTTTAAAGGAGTGCACATTCAGAATGGATTTCAGAGGTAGTGGGATACGGTTCCATAGTTTAGCTACACTATTTGAATATGCAGAGTCACCTGCAGTATTAGATGATTGGTTATGATTTTTACTGGTTTTGTTCTACAGCATAACATTCTTTTGGGGGAGTTATATTATGGTATTAAGGGCTGGGCAATTTTCTGACTTATATAGAGAAGTCTGTGTTTTACAGCTTGCAAAGAAAGATCTAGGTGATGTGGTAGTTCTAGCCAGTGTAATTCTCTCAGGGCTGGGCAGTGGTATGTTCTGTTGCTACGGTTTAAAATTAGCCTATTGCATTATAACATCTCTCAAGTTTTGACAGTTGTGAGATGGACAGTTGTGAGACTTGAAGGTTAATGATTGGCGCAGCACAGAGGAGAGATGGCAGCAAGAAAGCAGAGGTTATATGTCTTCTGGTTATGATGAGAAGGTAGATATTTACTCTACGTGACATACCTAGTTTTTGTTGAGTTTTCTTAACCATGTGTGATACATAGTGGTCGAATTTCAACTGGTCATCTATAATGATGCCCGGTAATTTTGTGTAGTTTACTTGTTCTATTATGGTGCTGTTGGCAGAGACAATAGTGAATAGTGTTGTTTTGGCAGAGATGTGTTATGGGGTAAGGAACAGTAATTTATTTATTTATTTATTCTCTAGGATTTAGAAGTAGCTGTGAATAATTTAGCCTTGTTTCAGTCGATAAGGATTGTTGTGTAAGGTCTTGGACTTTAGAGAGAGAACTGACAGAGCATATTAGGACTGAGTCAGCAGTATGTTGAACTAGGGTAGCATTTTTTGTAGCGGTGTAGAGGTCATTGAGGAATTTGTTAAAACGTATGGAACCTAGTATGGATCCTTTTGGGACACCAATACTAACTGACAAGAAGGTAGAGATATCATTTTTTCCTTTTTTACTACCTGGGCTCTGGTTGAGAAGTAGATATGGAACCATTGCAGCCAACTTAAGGATGAGAGTTTATGTAAGAGGTTCTACTGGGACAGAGTTTATGTAAGAGTTTCGACTGGGAGACAGTATCAAAAACTTTCAATAAGTCTTGAAGATGGGGAAACTAGGGTTCCAGCACGTCTATGGGTGCTGACAGTATTAACAAAATTCAGCAAAACAGTAATTATCCTGTAATGAGGATGAAAGATGTCTTGAGTTGAAGATAAAAACTGGTTATCTAGTAGATAGTTGAGAACTTGCATATGAATACATTTTCTAACATATTTAATAGGGAAGATACAATTACAATTGGTCTGTTGTTTGAAAGATCTGTATTGAGTTCACCCTTGCACAATGGAATAATGAATGATTTTTCCAAAGCGAGTGACTTTATTTTCAGATATGGATTAATTTATCAGAATTGAAAATGGTTATGTAATAGCCTCAGCTGCTTTTTGAAGATATTCACCAGATAGATTGTCAGGGGCAGTTCTAGTAAGCTTTACATTTTTGAGGTATCTTTTGATGATATCTGTGGGAAATGGCTGGAAGGAGAAATGTTGAAGGAGGCTATTTGTCTGAGAAGGGACATCAAGAGCTTGATTTGTCACCTTGGTTAATGACTGTACTGCTAGTCACACTGTTGGTTAATGACTGTACTGCTAGTAACCTTGTTGGTTAATGACTGTACTGTCTATATACAGTGAGACTTGAATTGGTTGGCTGTGGTATCATTTTATTTTTGTGTGTTTTTGTGTTCTATCTTGTCCAGTTTATTCGCTGAGGCTCAGAGCAGTTTTGGACTATTAATGTGTATGTTTTGATTGTTTGAGTAATAGTTTTTCTTATCTTTGGTGATAAGTTGTTTTGTTTGGTTTACTAGTAGTTGACCATATGCTGGTAAAGTCTGAACTGTTTTATTTTTTGTCCAGACCTTCCATGTTTTGTCTTTTTGTTTTACTAGTTGATTGGTTGCTAAAATAGCCATGGGGTAGGGTTGGCTTCAGCTGTTTTTACTGAGGAATAATGCATTTAGAACACCAAAGAAGATTTTACTGAACTTAGAGACAGTGTCACCTATGGAGAGAGTGACTCCAAGTTAAGGATATATAGTGTATTAATAAAAGTGCGACCATGAAATGTACTAAGACTTATCAGGCTATAGTATGTTTTGGGGCTGTTGGTTAGGTACCTTATCACTTAGGCTGCCTGGCAGCATTCTATGGGATGATATTTTATTTTTAGAGGATGTTAGAATCCAGTTGAAGGTTGATTGGTTGTGGCTTTGTTAAACCTAGCTACTGTAGTTATGACATAGGTGGACTTTTGGGATCACCAAACATTCTCAGCAGGTGGATGTGAGTGGTTCCTGATGCTCCTTCCTTTGTTTCCGTCCCCTCTTTCCATGATGCTTTGTGCCATTCAAAAGCTTCCCTGAGCTGGATGCTCCATTTTTACTGCTGATTAGTTAGGTTGCCCTACCTGACTTGTCCTCAACACAGCGTGCAATCCAGAGAAGGTAAAATTGATATATCAATGGATATAAACCAGTTTTTGGTCAACAAGCATATAGTTCTTACGTGATAGAAATATTTTGTTATGGTCTCTATATTATTGATATTGTGAATAGCAAAGAAAGGTTTAAACCCAGTGAAGGGTGTATTTTGAAATTGGTAGACGTTGATTGGAACAACTGGTATATATATGTTTCACAACATAACAAGTGCAGCAGTTGGTTAAGGTCATGTAGTTTACTTTTTCCTGCCGTTTACTGCTTATTTTTACAGTGAAGAGTTTGCGAGGGTTATTCATTGAAGCATTTATTGTTTTAACTGCTTATCTTAAGTTCTTATTGTCTTTGCTATGTTACTGAAACAGAGAGAAGCTGTATATTGTATGTTATAAAATATTGGTTAATATTTTATCTGTAGTTTTAACTGCTTTTACTGTATTATTGAAATATCAAGTAGCTAGCTCTGTTTATTCTAGTGAAGTCTTTACTGCTCTGACTGCTTATTTCAGCAGTGAATGGTTACAATGAGCCTTGCGCAGACTAGTGCTTGTTTAACATTCTTGCACAGTGCCTTATGTACTTGTTTATACTTTACTTGGTGCAGTGCTACACTGCCTTCATGTTTATTCTAGTTTGAAATAGCCTTTGCATTTTCATTCTATACCAGTGTATAGGTTCATAGGTTCATAGGTAGGTACTAGGCTATCGGCCCAAGGGCCTACATAAGCCTAGCCAACAAGATTCCCTGGCTTACGCCACCCAAGAAAGTTATTTTCCTGTGCCACTGTTGAGCAGAGACACAGAAGTGATCTCCAGCATGTAGTTCCTATTTCCCATCCACTCATCAAGATTTTTCTTGAAGAGTGTTAATGAGGAACTTTGCTTGACATAGATGGGTAGCTTGTTCCCGAGTATGGGAAGTCTCTGGGACAGGAATCTATACCTCCAGCATGTCCTGTTTATTGTGGTGACAAGGTTTGGGTCCCTAGAGCGTGCAGCTTGGAGGGACTGGGATATCTTTAAATGGAGCATGTCCAACAACTCTGGGTTTGACATAGCTTTATATGTTAGGCAGAGATCACCTCGGAGTAGACGATATGCTACGGAGTAAAGCTGGAGTTTTTTTAGATGGTCAGTGTAGGGCATTTGTTTGAGGCCAGTAATTCTCTTTGCGAGGTACTTCTGTGGTCTTTCCAGCTGCTGCAGATGTCTTGTGAGGTACATTCCAAAAAGGGGCATTGTACTCTATAATGGGTCTAATGAGTGTCGAGTAGAGGGGAACAATGACCTCTTTTTTCTTGGATGAGAACCCTTTTATGATGAGGTGTGCCACATAGAAGGACTTCCTGACTACTGTGGTGTTGTGACTATCAAAGGAGAGACTACTGTCCACCTGGGTCACAAGGTCTCTTATCACACATTCGGTGATAAGTAGATTGCTGCCTATGTGGTAGTTCATGCGTACAGAGATTTTACCAAAGGAGTTGACACTGCACTTTTTGGCATTGAGCTTGAGGCCATGGCTCTGACACCAGGCATCTGTCTCAGTGAGGCCCTTCTGTAAGATCTCCACATCATTTGGGGACTTGACTATGGCTCCTAGTTTGCAGTCATCTGCGAACTTCATTAACCAGAGGCCTTCTGTGTTAGCCTGTACTTCACAGAAGTAGATACAAAACAGGAGAGGTCCCAGGACAGAACCCTGTGGTACTCTACTTGTCACTGCTTTGAGGTCAGATTTGGAGTCTGCAACTTTTACAGTGTGGGTTCTGTCAGTGAGCCAGTTGGCAACCCATCTTGTGATGTAGGGATTTATACCTAGTTTAGTGAGTTTAGCTATAATTCCAGAATGGGGGATGGTGTCAAAAGCCTTGGCGAGGTCAAGATAGGCTGTGTGAACCACTTTACCCTCATCTACGGCTTTGGTGACTGCCTCAAAGAAGTCGATCAGGTTCAGAAGGCATGATCTGCCTTTCACAAACCTGAACTGGGTGGGATGCAGAGTTTGGAGGTTACCAATGTCTTTGTTTATGAGTTCCATGATGATACGTTCCATGGCCTTGCAGACCAGGCTCGTCAGGCTAATAGGTCGATAGTTCCCAGAATCAGTGGTGGCTCCCCCTTTGTGGAGTGGGATAACTGTTGCTGTGCACCATTCAGTGGGCACAAAGCCTGATGCGAGTCTATTACTGAACATGGTGCTTAAGTGGGGAGCCAGTTCGTTCTGAAGTCGTGTAAAATGCAGCCTGGGATGCTGTCTGGTCCCATGGATGCTGTGTTTTTGGCTTTAGAGAGTGCAGCTTTTACCTGCGCAGTTGTTTAGCATTCTTGCATACTGCCTTAAGTAATTGCTAATGCTTTACTTGGTACAATGGAGTATTACCTTCACTGTTTATGCTAGTATGAAATAGTCTTTGCAGTTGTATTCTTAGCCTTGATTATGTACAAGGGATATTGTTTTGAACTGCTGCTATTTTCCTGCTACACTGGTTTGTATAAAGCATATAGTTAATAGTACTGGACTTATTATAGCCTCAGCACCCAGCCTGTTATATATAATACTGGATCACATCCATAGCCATACACCCCCTTACTGGTATACAGCTTCTGGTGTCCAAACCACTTAAGCCAAAGCGGCACCTTGGAGTATGCAATGGATAACTTATTCCAAACGAAGCTAATTCCTTGGATGAGTCACATTACAATACAGCTGCTTATTAATTTGTCACATCTTGAGCTTTTGCCTCTTCCATTTGTTATCTTTGTAGACCTTGCCCTGACAGAACACCTGTTTCTGAATGCATTTCTAGTTTTACGGTTATAAACCTACATAACTACAGATTTGAATTCAGGATACACCTGCTAACTAACTGCAAGACCACAGGGGTTTCCTGATCTAAACTAGGCAAGGACAGCCTACACTAACTGGCCGAGTATGTTATTGCTAAAATAGATGCCCAGGCACTATTAACATATACACATTGTGTAAGCGTGTGTTCTTAAATGTAACTGGTGCGTGTGAGCACACACATATACACACACACACACACACACACACACACACACACACACACACATGGCATAGTCAGCATTACCCTACCTAATATCCGATAAAAACCCTGTCCAGTAGGTCTGTATAAATGTATAATTTAGCATTTACCCTAAAGCAGCATAAATATTATAGCCTGTATTTGCTAAATATAGTCTTAATAGCTGCCATTTGATCATTTGGATTTTTCCCATCACCCTCAACCTTTCCCATCACAGTCAAAGGGAAAGTTCAAACATTTTTAAATCATAAAGGAACAAACTCTGACTAACAATATTATACTATACTGCTAAGCACTACACCCTTTAATAGCTGCCATTTGATTGTTAAGCATCCCCCACTCCACCGTCTGCTTTTCCCATTACACTCAAAAGGAAAGTTAAACATCCTTAACTCAAAGAAGCAAGCTCTAGCTAAGAATATTACACTACACTATTAAGCATTATACCCTTTAAAACTGATGTGCTTTGTGTCCTTATAGCTGTGCATAATTTCTGGGTTGAAGTACTGACCTACTATAAGTATAATTCACTGAATGTTTCTTTTGGATTCTCCAAAAATTCTCAGCGATGTATCCTGCTCTGTTTGCCCTCACTTTATTCCAGCCTATTACAGTCCTTTACCCAACCCCCAGTTCCTACCCACCCCTTCTCACTCTACATTTATTCTGCACCATACCCCACCCCTACCAGATATGACCACTCAGCAGCAGGATAGTACAGAAGTCCTTCACCACAATTATAATTACCCAATCTCTTAATCACCTCAGTTTCTCTCTCATCTATCCCAGCCAAACCCTACCAGGTTTGGCCACTCAATGGCAAGATAGTTAAAAACTCTTTCCCACAATATATTACCTAATTTCTTAATCATTTCATCCTCTTTCAGTATAGCCATACAACCACTACATTTTTATCCCTCCCCGAATCCTTCACTTTTCCATCTACTTTGCCTTCTAAAAGACTTTTCCTAAACTCTAGCCTTCTATCACCTCGCCCTCAATTAGTAACTCTTGTAAACAAAAGCCTTCTATCAGCTCGCCCTCAATTAGTAACTCTTGTAAACAAAAGCCTTCTATCACCTCGCCCTCAATTAGTAACTCTTGCAAACAAAAGCCTTCTATCACCTCGCCCTCAATTAGTAACTCTTGTAAACAAAAGCCTTCTATCACCTCGCCCTCAATTAGTAACTCTTGTAAACAAAAGCCTTCTATCACCTCGCCCTCAATTAGTAACTCTTGTAAACAAAAGCCTTCTATCACCTCGCCCTCAATTAGTAACTCTTGTAAACAAAAGCCTTCTATCACCTCACCCTCAATTAGTAACTCTTGTAAACAAAAGCCTTCTATCACCTCGCCCTCAATTAGTAACTCTTGTAAACAAAAGCCTTCTATCAGGTCGCCCTCAATTAGTAACTCTTGTAAACAAAAGCCTTCTATCAGGTCGCCCTCAATTAGTAACTCTTGTAAACAATTGAATTGAATCTTTGAATTCCAAAGCAAAAGTTGGACTAATTCTTAAGGGTGGATATGAGTGGGTGTTTTGTTTTGAGGGACACCAGCTCTGAAAAACATCATTCACCCCTATATTAACCTGCAATCTTTACGCTCCTCCAATAAGATCTTAGCTCAAACTACCAAAACCAATAATTCTGCTGGGGATTCTCTATTCTCAAACTTTGTAGGTAAAATGTGGAACTCCCTACCGACCATGCTCACCTCAGAACCTTCACTCCTACAATTCAAAAAAAAGCTTAAACCCCATCTCAATACTCTCTGGCAATGTCCCTGTTCCAAACCTGATTAACCACTATCATTTACCCTTCTCTTACCTCTCTATCCTTAACCGCTTTTTAACAAGGCACCTCACCTTTGTAACTGACCTATGTTTGTTTTTTATATGCTGCTGATATTTTTTTCCCAAGATGTGATGTATCTTTATATTGTATTTAGAACGCAACTATCTTCCTTTTTTTGCATTAACAATGTTCATATGTCTGTTATGTACCTGGAGCTTTTCTCCCCGGGCCTCCGCTGAAAATGGATATGTATCCAGTCGGACTCTCCCGGTTAACAAATGTAAAATAAATAAATAAATAAATAAGATTAAATCTTCATAGTAATTATAATAAAGTTACTGAACTATATGCCTGAATGTTATTCTATTCCACAAATATCCTAGTCATCATTGAAATATGGTTTAACTCCAATATGAAAGAAACACAAATACTACCTCCAAGCTATAACATTTTGTGGAATGATCGACCATACAAAAAGGAGGCAGAGTTGCCCTACTGTTCTCCAGCTCATATAACCTCTTCTTCTATTCCAACTTCATCCCCAAATTTCACTCAGCTGAAACACGCATAACACTTTTAAAGCCTAAAAGAACACTTTACATCCCCCTGGAAACAAAATAATCATACTCAAAGAATTTCTCTCCTGGGTATATTATTATTATTATTATTATTATTATTATTATTATTATTATTATTATTATTATTATTATTATTATTATTATTATTATTATTATTATTATTATTATTTACTAGGATAGTCCATTGGGCCACGAGGAGCCCATTTTCAATGGAGTCCTGAGGAGACAAGCTACAGAAAATTACAAATTACAGATTTAACATGAGTAAGTTATTAGAGAAAAGTAATGTGCACAAATGAAGCAAAATTAAACAAATAGAAAAACACATATTAGTAGAGTGCACATTAGTACAATGCAATAAGAGTAATATTTACAAACAGTCAAAGTTTTTAACAGTTTAACATATTAGCACAATCCAATAACAGAAACCGTCTAAATTTATTAACAGTTATGCTAATTCATGCAGTTAATTTCTAGAATACTGAACTGTACCATTCTAAGAGTTATGCTAATTCCTAGAGTTTATTAGGGGTACAAAACAATGGGAGGCTATTGTGAATTATAGCTTATAGAGAGTAGCTATAGTGTAGGGATATTATGTGGGGTGGGAGCAAGAGCATTCCCATAGTGAAGTTAGGTGTGTGAAGTAAGGTTTTGAATGAAGGGAGGCTGCTGGTGGTGTGGATGAGAGGTGGGAGAGAATTCAAATGGCGTGCTAGAGAGAAGGGCATTAGATGTTTGCCTGGTAGATGGGCAGGTTTATGCAGTTCAATTAGATTTTGGGAATTAGATCTCAACAGTCTATTTGGTTGGTGCATTTTAAAGGTGGTAGAAAGAGAGGGACAGAGAGAAGGGGTGAAAATAAGTTTGTGTGATTGGACAAATTGAATACAGATGAAGTAATTGGACATCTCAAGCCAATTCAATTGGTGTAGGGCAGTGCAGTGATGGGAAGTGGATCTATGGCCAGTTGCAAATTTTATTTTATTATAGGAGGATTGCAGGTTAGTAAGGATAGAGGCACCGTATAGGAGGGATGGGATGGGATACGGTAAGTGTTGGCAAGGGTGAGCCTGGCAGAGGGAGAGATGTAACGGTTGTGGTGGTAAAGCATGCCTTTTTTGTGTGTTTTTTTATATTTACTTGTAATTGATTATCAAACTTTAGCTGGTCATCGATCAGGACTCATAGTAGTTTAGCATTAGAGACTATTTCAAGAGGAGTATTATTTTGACTGGTGACTGAGAATGAGGTTTTATCCAGGGTGGTGGTTTTGGAAGCCGTAAATATCATGAGTTTAGTTTTAGTAGCATTGAATGCTAGATGGTTGTCCATCATCCATTGCTCAGTGGAGGAGACGGCATCTTGGGTTAAATTAACTAGGGTGGGTATAGGAGAGGCAGAGCAGATTATTGTTGAATCATCGGCATATTGGACAAGGTTGACAAGGTTGGCATTTGGGATGGCTTGGTAGAAATCATTTATGAATATATTGAATAGAAGGGGGCCTAAAATTGAACCCTGGGGGACACCTGTGTGAGTACTGAGAAAAGGGGAGGTGGCTTTTGTCCATCTGACTGCTTGTTCCCTGTTTTAGAGGTAACTGGTAAACCAGTTAATAGAGGAGTTGGATAGATTTAGTTTGGAGAGTTTAGTGAAAAGAAGGTTATGAGAGATAGTGTTGAATGCCTTAGAGAGGTCAAGGAGGAGAGTGGTCACGATGTGGCCAGTGTCATGGGGCTTATTAACTGTTTCTAGGAAGGAGAGGAGAGCTGTGGTAGTGCTGTGGCCAGGTCTGAAACCATGCTGAGTAGGGGTTAGAAGTTGGTTGTTTATGAGGTAAGGTAGAAGCTGTAGATGGATGCATTTTTCGAGACGTTTAGAAATGGGGATTGAGACAGCGATTGGTCGAAAGTTTGTGATATTATTGTGATTACCACCTTTATGGAGAGGAATAATAAAGGCCTTTTTCTAGAGCTGTTGAACTTGACATTCAGCAATAGATTGATTTATAAGAAAGCAGATGGGAAGAGGTATGCCTTCTGAGGCAACTTTTAAGAAATATGAGGGGATATCATCAGGGGCATTGGAGCCGGGTTTTAATGTTAGTAGAAGTTTTTTTATAGTGGCTGTAGGGATGAGGCTGAAGGAGAAAGAAGGAGGTTGAGAGCAGGAGATGCTAGGGGGGGGAGGGAGGGAGGGTGGGATAGGTGGAAATAAGGGTGGGGAAGCCAAATGGGCAGTGAAGGATGATGTAAGTTTACTTATGGAATCGATAAATAAAGTGTTAAATTGGGTGACTAAGTCCAAGTCAGAGACATCTGGATCAGGGCAGGGGTTTTCTTTTTTGCCAGGGTTCAGAAGGGAGGAGATTCCATGCCAGAATTTTTGAGGTTGGTGTTATGGTTGATTTGGAGTGTAGAGAAGTAGGCTTTGCGGTCTGAGATAGTAAGTTTTTTTTACTTTGTTATGAAGTGTTTTAAAGTCATTAAGGGTGGTGATAGTTTTATTTTTGGAGTAGCATTTCCAGGCTTTATCCCAGAATCACATGGCTAGTAAGGTATTTTTGGTTAGCCAAGGTACAGGACTGCTTCTTATGCTTTTTGTTTTCAGAGGGGCAAAGGAGTCAAGCAAGTTGAGGAAAGTTGAGTTAAAGTAGGTAACAGCATTTTCTAAGGGAAGGGTTTTTAGTGGGTTCCAGTTCATTTTTTAGCGCATTTGAGAATGTGCTAGGATTAACGTTTTTTAGACAGTGAGTGAAGGTGTAGGTATGAGTTAGTTGTATGGAGGGAAGATGGTGGGCAAAAGTGGTCACCTAATGGGTCGGGCAGAGTGCCACTATCAGAGATGTAATATGGATGAGAAACTAGAATCCAGTCCAGGGTGCTTCCAGTAAGGAAGTTTTTGGAAGGCATAGCTGTTGAGTTAATACGCTGAGTGAAATTGTACAAGTTTATATTAAGTAAGTTTGTAGGAGATTGAATTGATGACCAGTTAATATTAACATCACCCAGGATTATAGTTTCATTAGTGATGTTGTTAGAGAACCAGGAGAGAATATCTTTAAGGGTTGAGATATTGTCTCCAGAAGAGATATAAAGGGAGACTATGCATATGTTTATGTTTGTTTATATGAAGTAGGGCTGGAATTAGTTCGGCCTTGCCAAATTTGGGAATAGGTTTGGTATAGGTGGTAACTAAGCAGGATGATGAGTAGAGGAGAGCGACTCCCCCTCCTTTTTTATGTGTACTATATTTCCTAATTATGGAGTAGCTGGGTAGTGTTAGTTCACAGTCTTTTATATGGGGTTTGAGCCAGGTTTCTGAAATTGCCAGAATATCGGGTTGGTTATGGAAAAGCCAGGCATGGACGTTAGGAATTTTGTTGCATTTGCTCTGAGCATTTAGAGCTGAGAATTTATTTATTTATTTATTTAGTTATTGCAGTTGGTTTACCAGGATAGTCCACTGGGTCATAAAGAACCCGTTTTCAATGGAGTCCTGGGGAGAAAAGCTCCAAAAAAGCCAAAAATATACATGAAACAGTAGCAATATAGGTACAACAGGTAGTAATGATAGTTATACAAATGAGAAAGGAAAATATTTAAAATAAAATAGTCCAAATACAACAATTAATACAGATTGAGAAGGATATACAACAATACTAGAGCAAATAAAGCAATTACACAATTCGAGAGGAATCATTCACACTGTGGAAAGGCACAACGTCATACTAAAGGATGTTGCATAGTGGGGGAAGTAAACTAAAAGCTTGTCTAGTCCATTCTATACAATTATATAGGAAGAGTAGAGAAGAAGCAGGAAGGAACAGGGGAGGTGAGAAGACAGAGTTAGTTATGTAGGGTGGGAGCAAGAGCATTCCCACTGTGATGTTAGATGTGAGTGAAGAGATTTTTTGAAGGTAGAGTGGTTAATGGTGGTGCGAATGGATGGTGGTAGGGAGTTCCAGTGTCGAGCTAAGCTGAAAGATAGAAGGTTTTTGCCTGGGGGATGTGTAGGTTTATGCACTTCTAGTAGGTTTTGATTGTTTGACCTTAATACTCTATTGGGTTGGTGCATTTTAATGGCTGATGAAAGGGATGGACAGAGGGAGGGGTTGAGAATAAGCTTATGGGCTAGAGTTAGTTGGGTGTAAGTTAGTTGATTTGGAAGTTCTAGCCATTGAAGTTTCTGGAGGGAGGAACAATGATAGGTGGAGGACTTATGGCTAGTGGCGAATTTTGCGATTTTGTTATAGCAGCAGGAAAGCTGTTTTTTTAAAGAGGACTGAAGATTAGTTAGGAGTGGTGCACCACAGAGAAGGGAGGGGATAAGGAAGGAAGTAGAGAGTGATTTTAGTGGCAGGAGTGAGGTAGGGATTCTGTCTGTAAAGCATGCCTAGTTTTTGATGGGTTTTTTTGATATTTAGTTGTAGGTGGGAGTTAAATTTAAGTTGGTTGTCAATTTGGACCCCAAGTAACTTAGTCTGTGACACTATTTCTAGAGGTGAGTTATTTTGACTAGTGATTGAGAATGTATTCATATCAAAAGGAGTAACTTTAGAAGGAGTAAATATCATTAGTTTGGTCTTGGAAGCATTAAGAGCTAGATGGTTACTTAGCATCCATTGCTCAGTGGTAGAGAAGGCATCTTGAGTTAGTTTTTGAAGTATAGCAATAGAAGTAGCAGAACAGATGATTGTTGAATCATCTGCATATTGGATGATGTTTGAGAGTGGGATAGATTTGTGGAAATTGTTTATAAATATATTAAAGAGAAGGGGACCCAGTATGGAGCCTTGTGGAACTCCTGTAGGAGTACTAAAAAATGAAGAGGTGGCTTTCTTCCATTTTACTGCTTGGTTTCTGTTAGATAGGTAGCTAGAGAACCAGTTCAAGGAGGAGGGAGATAGATTAAGTTCAGAGAGCTTAGCTAAAAGCAGGCTATGTGATATAGTATCAAAGGCTTTAGAGAGGTCAAGTAGTAGGGTAGAAACAAATTGGCCAGAATCTTGAGCTTTATTTACAATTTCAAGGAAGGAGAGGAGGGCTGTCATGGTGCTATGGTTTGGTCTGAATCCGTGTTGTGTAGGAGTTATAAGGTGATTATCTAGGAGATATGGAAGAAGTTGAAGTTGGACACATTTTTCTAGGATCTTAGAGATAGGGGACAGAAGGGCTATGGGGCGGAAATTTGTTATATTGTTATTGTTACCACCTTTGTGTAGAGGTATGATAAAGGCCTGTTTCCAGATTTGAGGTACTGTAGATTCTTGTATGGAACGGTTTATTAAGATGCTAATGGGGTAGGCAAGTGATTCTGCAGCTATACTAAGAAAGTAAGAAGGGATATTATCAGGAGCGTTGGTACATGGCTTCAATTTCCGAAGGAGTTTCTTTATAGTAGATGTAGGTATGGGTTTTAATGAGAATAGGGGGGAGTCAGGAGAGGGGGAATTAGGGGGTGGTAGAGATGAGGAAGAAGTTTGTGTAGAGGAGGAGGTAGAGGATTTAGTAGATGGGGAGTGGGGAGTAGTAGTAGTCAGAGATAGAGTGTGAGTGGGGGTGGGAGAGGGAGTATTGGCGAGTGTGGAGATGTTGGAGAATGAAGAAGTCAATTTGGAAATAGAGTCAATAAAAAAGGAGTTAAATTGAGTGGCCAAAACTAATTCAGGAGCATTTGAGTCTGGGGAGGGAGTATCTGGTTTACTAGGGTGTAGGAGACAAGAGATGCCTTTCCAGAATTTCTGAGGGTTGTTTTTATTATGGTTTTGGAGTGTAGAGAAGTAGTTTTGTCGATCTGAAGTGACGAGTTTTTTTACTTTATTTCGAAGCATTTTATAGTCATTGAGGAGCAGTGGTGTCTTGTTTTTCTGGTAGCGTGCCCAGACTTTATCTCTATGTCTCATGATAGCAAGAGTATTTTTG
>NC_056731.1:1875502232-1875694732 GCF_019279795.1 Protopterus annectens | reverse complement strand
TCAGCAATACAAGGAACTTTGCAATCAAGTTAAAAAGCAAATATACAAATATAAGAAACAATACTATGACCAACTACAACTTAGTCATAAAAATTATCCAAAAAGAATATAGTCCTTCTTCACACACTACTCACTCCAGGCTAAAAAAAAAAGCAACTAAGTTTAGTAAATACTTTAAAGAGAGCATTGCTGCACTCACCAACAGCACATTACCCTCCCCTACACAAACCATAACATATTACCAACTGTTCCTGTCACTACAACATTAACCTCTGAACAATATAAATTCAAGCACCTCCAAAAAACATGCTAAGTGTTTCCATCTCAAATTCACCAATGAATGGAGCTGTGGGCAGCAGCACATGATGCCATATAGTGGGAAAGTTGTACAGACCAACTGCTTTGGGCATCTACTGTGGTGTACATGATACCTCAAGATAGGAGAACATGGATCACAGACTGCACACCGTGGAAGGGCTAGCCACTTGATTGTGCAAAGTATGGCTCTAGGTGATTCAGTTATGTTGACTAATGTTACCAAATAGGCATGGGCATTTTCCAGTGATAAGTGGGTTGTGGATCTGGCCTACTCTGACCTATGCCCAGGAATCCATGCTAATGATGGGAGGGGTGTATATGCCTGTACTGGTCAGTGTGTGTGCTCACCATGAAGCCTATCAGCCCTGGGTCAATAAACTAATGGATGGCTGGTGTCCAGTTGCCTAGCCTAGGTTATCTGAGACAGCAATGTTGAGTGGAAGCTGGAAGTAAAACCAATCAACCTGCCAAATATGAACTAAGAATTGCTACTCTCAGTGTATGACAGGACACAGCTTGCAAGTGGATGATATGATGGTACAGAGGAGGTTGTACTTCCTATGTATCCAAGATACAAGATGGAAGGGCAGTGCAGCAAAGACATTTGGCTTGGGATCCAGAGTTTACCACTCAGGAGGAGGACAGGCTAGAAGTGGTGTGGGAATTGTGGAGAGAGCCAGGCTTCAGAAGGCAGTGAGGAATGTTATCAAAATTAGTAACAGATGTATGGCAATCAGACTCCAATGTAATGACAGGGCAGTATTCATAATCTCAGCCTATGCCCCACAGCAGGGTTGTGATAGTGAGGAAAAGAATGTATTCATACAGCAGTTGCAGGAGCTACTAGATAAAGCAGGACAACATGAACTGGTGTTAATAATAGGTAACTTGAATGCACATATTTTGACAGACAGTTGAATGCACATATTTCAACAGACTGAACAAGATATGAGGACTGCCTGGCTCCACATCAGTGAGGCAATAGAAATAAAGAAGGAGATGCCATTCTAGACTTCTTTCTGGCAAACAGCTTGATAGTAGCCAACACATGGTTCAAAAAGAGAGACAATTACAAGATCATATACAACAGTGGCCAACATGCAACTCAGGTTCTTCCTAGTAAGGAAAGTGCACTGGGGTAGAATCAGGGATTGCAAAATCATCTTCAATTAAACAGTTGACCCTCAGCATAAACCACTGGTTGCCACAATCAGCTGCAAGCAGTGGTTGGTGAAGGCTCTAAGGTCAACAGAGACCAGACTGAAGACCTGGAAGTTTACTGGAGAAAAAGTACAACAGTTCAAGGAATTTCTCAGGGCTCTAGCACCCCAAGAAAAGTAGGAAATAGGTAGAGTTGAAGAAGAATGGCAGCGCCTCAAAACAGCATGTGTGAGGACTACAGAACAGACGTGGCCAAGCCAGGTATGGAAATAAGGTACGTAAGGAAAGCTGTTGGTATATCACAGAAGTCCACAGAAGTCAACAAAAGAAAGAAGGAGTGCAGGAAAAAGTGGGAGACAGAAAAGACAAACCAGGTTAGGAAGGAATACTGGTTGGCTAACAAAGAAGCTAAGAAATGAGTTGTAATATCAAAGAACAGGGCATCAGAGGCACTATACCAGTTTCTGGAAAGTGATCAGTAGTCGGCACAAAGAAACTATATCAGGCTGCAAGGCAAAGACAGAAAGTTAAAGAAGATAGTCAGACACCCTTTAAAAGAGATGCCAGCAACAACCTGCTCATCAGTCTACAGGACATCAAAGGCAGATAGAAGAAGCATTTCCATGAGCTTCTGGATGAAGAAAACCCCACAGAAGCTGTACTGCCTTAGAAACAGCCTACAGTGAGAGAAGAAGAGGAGCCCACCCTGGAGGAAGTAAGAGCAGCGCTAAGGAAGATGAAGTCAGGGAAAGCAGCAGGCTCAGACAAAGGCACAGCAGATATGATAAAGACACTGGGTGAGATAGCGGAGAAATGGATCCCAAGGATACTCATAGTAGTGTGGAAAGAAAGGCACATCCCATATGACTGGAGAATAAGCATACTCATTCCAATGTACAAGAACAAAGGGGACGTCCACAACTGTGGGCAGTAAAGAGATATTAAACTCCTGTCACATTGCATGAAAGATCTGAAGAGGGTGATTAATAAACGGATACGCAGAGAAGAAGAAAGTAAGATGGGATTCAGATCAGGATGCAGCACAACTGACTCAATGTTTGCAGTGAGACAGATAGTTGAGCAGAAGCTAGAGATGAGGAGAAAGTCCAACTGGGCATTCCTAGATTTGCAGAAGGCATATGACAAGTTCCCAAAAAAGATGATTTGGTGGTTTGAAGTCCCAAAAGCATTGATAGAATTAATGCAGGCTATGTAGAAGGACACAATGACTCAAGTACAAACAGTGTTCAGCCTCACAGAGGGGTTCCCAGTGGCAGTGGGTGTACATCAGGGTTCAGTTCTGAACCCACTGCTGTTCATATTGTGACAGACTACATTAGCAAACAGGTCAGAGGGGACAGATCAACAAAGTTGCTGTATGCAGACAATGTGACATTACAGGAAGATATACAAAGCATTGCAGTACCAGTGTTATTAAGGGAAGAAACTGCACCTTCTACATTGAGGAAAATTACTGAAAAAGTAAACCTGAGTAAGTGATCTTAGAGATAAGATGATACTTCAAGTATGGTAAGACTATAACCAAGGTTGTAGGTGTTGATAGTGAATAAGATGGTATCATTAGTTATATCTCTATTTTATTCCAAAATATGACCTCTTCTATAGAATAAATAAAGATAGGGAATAAATCCTGCAGTAGTTATTAGTGCAAAAACCTTATAGGACACTAGTAATGAAATTATCCCATAGTTACATGTTTAGAAGTTGCCTGTAATGGACAAAACTAAGGAAAAGTATTTCTCAGATTTTACATCTAACCATAACAAAGGGATTGATAATTTATGTGGTTACCACAAAAGCACCATTTGAATATACTGCTATAGACATCATGGGGTCACTAGCAAAATTTAGCAATTGATAATCAGTACTTGTAAGTAATAAAGGACTACACTATCACATTTCTGGAAACAGTGCCATTTTTCAATGCTAATGTTAAGACAATTGTTACAGATCTAGTACTCTTTTTCTCAAGAGTAGGTGTTCCTAAACACATATGTAGTGATGAAGGTACTCCCTTTATGTCACGGGTACTGCATTAGGGATGCCAGTACCCTAAGGTCAAACACTTGAATACATCAATCTACCATCCGTAGATTTATCAATTAATAGAAAAGATTAATAAAGCACTGAAATTCATACAAATTAAACTGGGACCAGTAGTTACTCCACTCCATTTCAAAGTGTGAAATAATACTAAATTAGTTCACAGAACAGATTAATGCTGCTAATGCCCATAATAATAGATGACATGCAGACAGCCTAGGAAATGCAATAAACAGTTTAAAGGAATGTCCAGCTTAGAAAATTTAACCAAGGAAATCAGTTGTTGGTGGTAATATCCTTCATAGAAAATAAAGTCAGTCTTAGGTATTTGAAAGAATAAATGCATAAAAAACTGGCATTTACCCCCCCCACACACACACACACACACACACACACACACACACACACACACACACACACACACACACAGACACACACACACACACACACACACACACACACACACACACACACACACACACACACAGACACACACACACACATGCACTAAAAAAATAAGTGAAGGCTTTATAAGAGTAGAGTAGTACTACAGAAAGTCTTTGCTTAACTTTTCAGCTATTACTTACCATGTGACAGATTTCATAAGAAGAATAGTTCCTCTCAAAGTGCAAATGTATCTTGAGAAAGTTGGAGCATTTAGTGATCTAAAAAAAGGAGCCTATGTTTTGAATCTGTGGCAGATGTTAGTGATTCCTGATTTTACTAAATAGTTTATTCTGTATGCTAGAACCTTAGAGGTGGGTTATGGCGGCTGTGTTATCTTAAGACATTCAAGGTCATGAGTAACAATTACGCTATATCAGCATGAAGATAAGTAACGCAAGAAGGTTATATTCAGCCACTGACAGAAGGTGTTTGGCAAAAAAGTAGGCCTTCAATGTTCTTGGCTACTGTTTGTTAAGTAGTCACTTCTGGTGATTGATGGTGCCTTCATTGTAATGCTTAAGTAGACAGACTGGTGGCAACGTTATATTGTGCCAGTGGGTACTTGTCTATCTAACTGAAATGCTGACTGATTGTCAATGGTCGACATAAGATCCTCACCTCTGGCTTTGTGCTGGAATGGGGGTAGTTGTAACATAGTGGGAACAGAAAATGGGTACTGCATCTTTAAAAAGTGTGTTGCAGTATATAAATGTGTGAGCATTTGCACAAGCAGGTAGGTCAGTAACAAGTTACATTAGTTAATTAGTTAACAAGGCACCGGTTGTAAGACTATATAAAAGGAGGGAGTCTTGAAGGCTTGCATCAGGAAGTCAGTTCCTTACCTGAAGAGTAGAAAAAAAGAAAATCCAGGAGGTGTAAAGACAGCAACCAGCCAACAGGGTCAGGATGTGGATTTATATATAGTACAGAGCTGAAACTGAGGCCTAGTTCAAATCCACAGCCATGGACATTTAATTACTGCCTACTCTTTGGAAATCTGAGAGACTGAAAGAAAAGGTACAGAGAAAATGGTATATAACTACAAGAAGCTATGGAGTATTTTTTTTACAATTTGAGTAATAAACTTATGCTTTTTATATATTTGTGCATTTACACAGCCACTACAGTAAAGTATTCCACCTTAACTTCACAAATGAGCAGTAGTCCTAGAAAGCCAGACTGATTGTTTAAAATGAGTGGGTGACAAGAGGATAAGATACTTTTATTTGTAGACAGTTCTCACCCTCACCAAGTTGTTATAGTTATTGTTAACTGTGTACACCTCAGACATCTGACTGTGATAAAAAAAATAACCGTGGTAAATACATTTCTACTTTAATTCACACGAACAGTAGCCATGATAAAGTAGTTTGACTTCTACACAAAAATCATATTAGTCCTGGAAAAAAACAGAATAATGATCAAAGAACAGCAGTCAGCCATTTTACATTTACAGGCAACCCCCGTACTTGGCAATTATATCTTGTTTATTGTCTGGGCACATCTCATCTCAGATATCCAAGTACTAACATAAAAAAGATAAATAGGTACATAAATTAAATTAAGTTAAATTAAATGTCAGCCCACAATGTATGAAAAAGTGCAGTGGTTGCCATCTGCCAAAAGTCAATTACTGCCCTGAACTAAAGAAATGGACACTTGGCCCTACACAGGTAACAAGAAGGTAAGGGATTAGTAAAGATTGTGCTGTGATCACTGATTAACAGAATCTCAGTCCAACACAGTTCAGCTATGCATAAGCAAGATGGCACAATTTAGAAACATGCTGTATTAATGAACTGCATCACTGCGTGCCATGGCAAAATGAGCAGATGCCCCATATTCAAGATGTTAGTAAGCATGATTGTCATGGCATTCATTTATGCAGCTGGGAGAATATCATGACTTCATAAGTCAATGTCAGTCCTATGTTCCTTTTGGTTTGAGTGATATGTTCATAGCTTCTCATTAGGCTAGTGACCCTAGAAGATCTTCAGAGGCCTAGCAATCATTCCTATGATTTTTTTGCCCTTGTAATTTAAATGTAAAATAACCCAGAGCAGAGGAACATTTAAATGTTACCAATTTCCATAAGGGACAAGGGTTCTACTCCAAGGATGCATTTGTGTTTTTGATCCATTCATCCAAAAAGACAATTCCAAAGAAGTGAAATACTCTGTGATACATATCTATCCCTCCAACATATTCGAGTCATGTTGCAGAAGAGATTAACAACTTTTGATTGTGTGTTTATGCCACCAATGGACTTGTGAATGGGCAGTAGATCTGAAAGGATAGTATTTGTGGAGGCTGTCAGTGCAAGGCAGAGGTCACCTTTCAGCAGCCTATATCATACCAAAATTAAGGAAAAGGCTTTGATATGATCAGTGTATTTCTCATGATTTCAGCCCTTGATTTTCTTGGTGAAAAAAAACTGTAGACATTCAAGTGCTTCAAGTGTCTGTTCAGATACATGCCAAAGGGATCATTATATGTAATGATTGGCCTAATAAGTGTGAAATGCAATTGAATGATCACATCTCTGGATGTGGACACCATACCCTTAATAATAAGCTGTGCAGTGAAAAAGGACTTTACATGGTAACATCAGTAGGCTGTTTGATATAGCCTCAACATGGAAGTTTTTTGTTGTTGTTGTTGTTGTTGTTGCTGTTCTGTTTTTTTTTTTTTGCTCTTCAAGTTCAACAAGAGATATTTTTGTTCCTTACATTAGGAATGAGGAGGAAGTGCTAGTCAGAGTAAGTGCCCAGGATCCCAAATAAGTTAACTACATTTTGAAAACCATAGTTTGAGGGACAGCGAACCAGAGTTCCGCTGTGGCAACCCCTAACCGGGAAAAGCCGAAAAGACACAACAAACAGTCTGAGGGACAGCAAGCAGAACACAGAGTTTGCTGAGCATGGAATGATAAGCAGTCAAATTAAACAATGGCTGGCATTACAAAGGGGTCCTATAGGCATCACTGAATGCAATGATACATTCTCTAGTCTATAAAGGGTTGTAAGGCAGCAGGAAAACTGCTATAAATGTGCAGATTCCTTGCTAAATGAACATGCATCTAACAGCAAATGTATTTGTTTGTTTTCTGTGCATCGTACTGGGACAGGCATACCATGACAGGCATCATGTACAAATTTACTGATGTATGATTAAGAAAATAGCTCTGTTTTACAGAAACACCACTTTCAGTTGTTCATCAGCCCCAACAGACATACCTAACATCACAGCCAAATACTGTCCTAGGTACTGAAAAGCAAAGTCAAAGCTGTATGCTTAACAAATGCTGTCCTAGGTACTGAAAAGCAAAGTCAAAGCTGTATGCTTAACAAATGCTGTCCTAGGTACTGAAAAGCAAAGTCAAAGCTGTATGCTTAACAAATGCTGCCCTAGGTACTGAAAAGCAAAGTCAAAGCTGTATGCTTAACAAATGCTGTCCTAGGTACTGAAAAGCAAAGTCAAAGCTGTATGCTTAACAAATGCTGTCCTAGGTACTGAAAAGCAAAGTCAAAGCTGTATGCTTAACAAATGCTGTCCTAGGTACTAAAAAGCAAAGTCAAAGCTGTATGCTTAACAAATGCTGTCCTAGGTACTAAAAAGCAAAGTCAAGCTGTATGCTTAACAAATGCTGTCCTAGGTACTGAAAAGCAAAGTCAAAGCTGTATGCTTAACAAATGCTGTCCTAGGTACTAAAAAGCAAAGTCAAAGCTGTATGCTTAACAAATGCTGTCCTAGGTACTGAAAAGCAAAGTCAAGCTGTATGCTTAACAAATACTGTCCTAGGTATTGAAAAGCAAAGTCAAAGCTGTATGCTTAACAAATGCTGTCCTAGGTACTAAAAGCAAAGTCAAAACTGTATGCTTAACAAATGCTTTCCTAGGTACTAAAAAGCAAAGTCAAAGCTGTATGCTTAACAAATGCTGTCTTAGGTACTGAAAAGCAAAGTCAAAGCTGTATGCTTAACAAATGCTGTCCTAGGTACTGAAAAGCAAAGTCAAAGTTGTATGCTTAACAACTAGGTACTGAAAAGCAAAGTCAAAGCTGTATGCTTAACAAATGCTGTCCTAGGTACTAAAAAACGAAGATAAAGCTGTATGCTTAACAAATGCTGTCCTAGGTACTGAAAAGCAAAGTCAAAGCTGTATGCTTACAACTACTGCCCTAGGTACTGAACAGCAAAGTCAAAGCTGTATGCTTAACAAATGCTGTCCTAGGTACTAAAAAACAAAGATAAAGCTGTATGCTTAACAAATGCTGTCCTAGGTACTGAAAAGCAAAGTCAAAGCTGTATACTTAGCATATTTCCAACTTGTTACTAATCTTCTCATCTAGTGTTAGATGATATTAGATTATCTGGTTACTTTTTTAATATCACTGCATAAGAGAAATTGACATTTCCATAAAATACAGTTTTTTGTAACAGAAATCAGCACATCTGTATAATAGAGCAGGGTTGTAGCCATTGAACAGAATTTTGCATTCTTCTGCTCCTACTGGTGTCCCCCAATCCACCTGTCAGTTACAAAATTGCAGTGTTCCTCCATCACTTTACAAATTGCAATGTTCCCCCATCACTTTACAAATGTTTGCATCGCTTTCCCTCTAAAACCATTAAATAGATATTCTTCAATTGATGAAACTCTTATTGGAGGGTACGTACCTAGACCCTTGCAATAGAGTGTTGCACCCTTTCAGTGGAGGATCAACTGAGAAACTTGGATGATTTGAGTAATTCATGACAATTACAGGCATAGGCTTGCAGCTGGCTTAGAGGATTAAGCAGCTGTTATGCACTGTTTTGAGTTGTCCATTGGTGCAAGGTTTGATTCCCTCACCCTTCACTGCCTAACTTGTGACATTGAGAAGGTCACCTAACCAGGTACTGCTCCTGTGCTGAGTCTGAAAAGGCCCATGGAGATCAGTGCTCTACCCTGTAAAACAAATATAAATTAATAAATACTCATTAAGTCACAATTAGGAATATGCTATTCATATAAATAAGCACCTGCCCCACTCACACATGTACTCTGTGAGTTTTGGTATCCTGTTGGATGACAATGAGTTTACTGATGCACATTTTAATATGTTGAGAAGAAGAAGTACAGCCGACCACCCCTTCAACCTGTACTGAGTGTTTCCAAGAAAACCACTGAGAAGGATATTCAGGAATTGTTGAATAGTAAAAGATGCAGGAAATATTGTAATATGTCTCAAGAGGAGAGACGTACTTTAAACAATATTATTAATAATAAAAGTATCAGGTGAATGAAGTCTGGTAGGGGAGGGGGTTTGGTCATTATGGATGTTTATGACTACTCTGGGTACCTTTGCAGCCTATTGAATGATGAGAGGGTTTATATGGAGGTGTTAGTTAATGAAATCAATATTGCCTACCATGTAATCAAGATAGCCCTACATGAATTTCTCCTCTTTGATCAAGTCTCTGAAGACCTGTATGATTTTTAAGGGTGGAACACGTTTTGATTCCAAAGATTTTCGGTATTCCGAAGATCCATTCTTGTGTATTTGATCCACCCTTTTGTCCCATCAATGGCTGCGAGAGGATTAGTTACTGAACCTCTTGCCAAATGTATTGACTTGAAACTGAAAGATCTTTTTGTTCTTTTCCCACATATTATTAGGGATTCATGGGATCTACTCAAAAAGTTAAGGGGCATCCCTTTGGATGATTTTCCGGCTTTCATGACATGTGATATTCAGAGCGTGTTCACTGTTATCCCTCAGGATGTGGGACTGGACTGGTTTGGCAAGATAGTGATTCAATTTGATCATCTTGATGCCGCTGAGATGTAGCTTACTTTGAACTTTATGCATATGGTACTCTACAATCATTTTTTGACCTTTGGTGGAGAATGTTTCAAATAGATATCAGGTGTTGTAATGGGAGCAACATGTGCCCCCTTGTTTTCTAATGCTGTGTTGTTGTGGTGGGAGTTAAAGTTGGTGTTTAAGTCTCCTTTTTACAGCAACTGTAAAGGTTACTTCCATTACTCAGATGATTTGTTAATAATCTGGGGTAGCACCAATGACAAATTTGTGGAATGTTTCAATTTTTTGCAAAACAGTGCTACATTTCTTAAATTTACTTCTGCCACTGATAAAGAAAAAATAATTTTTTGGACATTGAAATTTCTAAGTTATCCCAAGGTGGTTTTATGACTCAAGTGAATCAGAAACCCACTTTTCAGAATGCCTTTCTCTCCTTTAATAGCAACCACCCCCCATCAGAATAAAGGGGTAATTAAAAGTCAATTAATTAGAGTCTTGAGGTTGATATCTGAAGACAGGACTTGTTTGGAACAATTTGAGGTTTTGAAGTTGATGTTCTTAACAGAGGTTACCGCTTTTCTTTATTGGAACAGTTGCATAATGAAGTGTGGGCTCAAAGACGGGACCGGTACTCTCCTGTCATTTATTCTTGTCTTGGACAGATAACTGGTGATGAGTTGGTGCCAAAATGGGCCAATATCTTCCAGCAAAAATATAACATGATTTTACATTATTTTTTAGATGTTGGAGATATTCAAAATAATATTCATAAGAATTGGCACTTACTGTTATGTAACAAGACATTAATAAATAGTTTCCCCTTTCCTCGGGTTTACATTTAAAAACAGAAAAAAACATTAAACTACTGTTGAAGAAACAAGACTATGAGATGGTCGAACCACCTGTAACTAGGAAATGTGGCAGGTTTAATCAAGGTCCATATATTTGTATTAATCCTGGGGATGTTTGGTCAACAAAACTGAAACAGTTTAAAAATGGGGGGAAATATTGTTGTAGCTCTGAATGAGTAGTTTACCTTTCACTATGTGATACATGTGCAGTCTTTTACATAGGTAAAACTGTCAATTCTCTTAATAAAAGGATTTACCAGCACTGTTACAGCATCTGTCAGAAGGACAGTAAAAGTGCTTTGGCCAGGCATTCTACAAGTTGCCCCAGTTTTAGACATTTTAAGTTTTTGGTTTTAAAGCAAGTCAAATTGGCCGTGTTTCCTGGGGACTGGAGGAATCACTTATTGCATCGGGAAATGTTCTGGCAGATACACTTTAATGCAACAAGTTTTCCTGGACTTATGAAAATATTTCTATTGTCAGTGAATTGAAAAGGAGAGCCAATATGCTTTGAAAGTGCTTAATTTATGGTTTAATAAGGAAACTGGGCTTATATTACTTTAATGTAACTTGTTGTGGCTTATTTCAGCACCTGTTACTGTCCTGCTAGTCATTTTTTTGTCTGGTTTATGGTCATTAGTTGTTTGGAGGGGGTGTGTACCTTCAGCTGTTTTTGAGTATAAGGGAATTCTGTAACAGCTCCAGTGATTCTGATGATGTCCAAGAAGGACAAAAGTTCTTACCCCAGTGCTTTATATTGGTGTAGTTGATACTTTTTGTTTTTACTTGTGTATTTAAAGTTTTAATACATTAAAGGAGTTTGATAACCAGTTTCATTTCGGACGTTTTTGGACATAGTTTTTCTTGATATACTCTGTGTGTCTCTCTCTGTACCCCCTCCCCCACAAATAGAGAGACACACACACACACACACACACACACACACACACACAAACACACCTCCAGTGCAGACCATAACTTTACATGTACTCACATTCCTGTGCAATGGTAAGAAAAATGTGTACTGCTGTGGACATTTATTTTTCCATCGTATATATAATTATATTTAAGACTGTTGTTACCACAAATCCAACCTGTTTTGTACTTTTGAGCTCTTTACTACATGGCTGTTTTATACTTTGGAAAAAGAAAAATTATCTGGATCTCGTTAAACCTACCTGCACAATGCTTACTTCTCAGGTGAGCAGCATACTCACTTTGCTACCTGAAAATGAGGGCCTGTGCTCTGTATGTGGAATGCTTGTCCACTTTCTACATTCCACACAGCACCCTTGGACACTGTATCACCCACCCCTCTCTCACTCTGTTTACTATTTAATTACCAAATATTATCTAAAGGTCAGAAACATGTTCTGAAATTCTCATTTTGGCTCCTGTAAGTCACATTTTTTGCCCTAAGTGGCTATCCAGAGTATTTGCTCTGCATTCATTTCCTTAATGATGTTATATCCTAAAAAAGCTTCTAGCTTAAAAAATATTCAAGAAATTACTGCCAAATTATTCCTTACAGTTATGAAAGATGAATACTCTAAAATGTGTCATTTTTGATACATTTTCAAAAGTTACAGAATCCATACAGTAGAATGAATCACATTTACAGTATTGATAAATTACAAGGTGCAGTAGTACACTAATGCCATCTCTGGTCATCCCACACTGAATATAAGTTCAGAACATTCATTGCCAAAGTCCATTTTCAGTTATGCTAATCCACTTTTACTCAGCAATTAAATGCTCTTCATCACTAGTTTCACTCTAGCCTACAAGGCTTTCAAGAAACCAAACTTTTTAATTTGTCTCTACCTCATAAGTACTGGATGGTATCCAGGTTTCATCTAACTGACTCCTTAAAGCATGTTCACCTTTCATTATAAGACTCTGCTATGGAAGAACCAAATTGTGTCTTTTTTTTTGCATTTCTTAAACAGGAATGCCTAATGTAAAACAAAATAATCCAACTAATAGCTAAGTTGATGAAGTGCTTTTTACCCTGAATAAGCCATGAATGACATTGGTTCAACTAGCAACTTGGGTACTAAAGGAGGTGACCAGATGTAGTGTATATGGGTTATATAGCTTTAAATATCCAAATACATAACTGCAGGGATCTGCCTGTCATTTGGTACAAAGTACATCTAACAACTTTATTATTAAATACCTCTAGGACTCTAAAGCATATCTGCAGGGTCTGTGTTGTTTAGTGAGTTCTATGATGAACAGCTAGATGTTATGTCGTATCAGAAGTGAACAAATATATTTGTTAAAGTGAATAGATATGTTTGTTTTCAAGCAGTCATGCATTTAGAAGAAGAGAAATACAATATGCAGATACAAAAATGCTCCAACTGCAAGCATCATGAACTGTGTCCCTGCAAGCCAGCTGAGCAGAAAACTGGACGCTTTGGATAAAGAAATACAGTTTTATTCTTCACTGTGAGTTGCATGACTTAGAAGCTTGAAGAGTTGTAGTGCACCATTTTTCCTGCATGTTACTGCCACACTAGAAGGAAGTCACCCTTCACATTTACTAAGAATTTGTTCTTTAAAAGGTCCTGTGAGGACTATGGATGCTTATATACCTCATCCAAAGAATAAAGCTGAACATTGAACTTGGTGAGTTACATGATGCATTAATAATGGTATAAGAAGCAACTGAGCAAGGAGCAGGCTAGCAAGAGAAGCAAACCTAAACTTACAAAAGTTGTAGATGTATGAGAAACAGGAAAGACTATGAAGTATGCATAAATGAAGAAGTAAATGTACCAACAGAGAATGTGAGTGAAGTGAAAAACAAAATGGGAAACAGGAAGAATGCATTGTAAGTACAATGATGATGAGGAATACAGACACGCTTTGTCCAGGAAGTACACAGCAGCGCAAAGTCATGTCAGATGTATTAGGTCTGGCTACAAATAAGACAGAAATTTCACAGAATCTGTCTTCAAACATAGCATTTTAAATATAAAAGGGAAGACAAGTGTGTTCGAAAGACTTTGAATGTCATTGAAGTCACGGGAAAAAAAGGCATTTTATTGTCACTATTAAAGTTAAAAGAGAAGATACAGTGAAGCCTTAATAATTATCACAGGCAGTGACATAAGAGAGCAACTCAGATTTTTGGAAAGAAATGCTGTGAATTAACAAACAAAATACTGAATTTAAACTAGGCATAGGGACAGTCTATAATATTTCATATGAAGATACTTCTGAAGTGCTTGGACAAAAATGTTATTTTATTGTACTTATTCTGCATTTGTTTACCGGGATAGTCTGACTGGACACATGTCCTTTTTCAGCAGCAGTCCGGGGAGAAAAGCTCCACATAGAACAAGCAGTACAAGATACAGAGTATCTTAAAATAGTAACATGAACTTTCAAAGTTATTACATGATAATTTCAGACAATAAACAGGTGGTATTTTATTTTATTTTATTTTATTTTACATTTGTTGACTGGGATAGTCCGACTGGATGCATGTCCATTTTCAGTGGAGGCCCGGGGAGAAAAGCTCCAAGGGTAAGCAGATACAGGATTACATAATACCAGCATTACATATTACAAACAGACTATTTACAGAGATTCCATAAGTAAGCAAGTTAAACAAGTTCCACAGGTTACAGTTAATCCTGAGCACAAGTCAGGATTAAATTAAATTACACAGTAAACTGGTTAACAGGTTTTTACACATTCTAGAGAGAGTTAGCCAGGCTTGATACATTGACATAGCCAGTTAAGTGACAAATCTTGTTTGAGTCTAGTTTTAAATTGACCTAAGGTGGAAAGTAAGGTAATATCAGCTGGAAGAGAGTTCCAGGATCTACTTACAGAGTTTGCAAAGAGAGAATCACCGGCTGTGTTATTAATTTTGCTAGTCTGAATTAGTTTGTTAGAGGATCGAAGCAGTCTAGGATTGTTATAGGGGGTGATAATATTTTTAAGTGCAGGAGTATTGTCCAGATTATAGAGGATTTTATAGGCCATAATCAGTTGGTTATACTGGATTAGGCTGGGTAGTTCAAGCCACCCAAGCTGATTTAGATTGATGCAATGATGTGTCCTAAAAGGCAGCCCAGTGGCAAACCTGGCAATGTGGTTGTAGCAAATTGAGAGTTTGTTAAGGACAGTCTTGTTCAAATTTGACAGTAGATGGGATGCATACAGAAGGGTTGAAAGAAGGTGAGAGCGAGCTATGGCAATTTTAGCTGGAGGGGTTAGGAAGGCTTTTATTCTGTAAAGTGACCGTAGCTTTTTATTGATGGTTTTGATAGTTTGGTTAACATGTAGGTCAATTTTTAGATTATTGTCTATGATGACACCTAATAGTTTTGTAGATGGGTCAGGGGAGATTATTGTGCCATCATTTGATTTTATGGTAAAGGTGAAAGTGGTAGACCTACGTGTTGGTGAAAATAACAGCATTTTAGTTTTTTTGGGATTTAGGATCAGACGATGTTCAGAAAGCCAGTTTTCTATTGTATTAAAGGTGGTCTGGGTAGCTGACCATAACTCTACTGGAGATGTGGCTGAGCAAATCAGAGTAGAGTCATCAGCATACTGGATACAGCTGACTTTTGGGATGACAGTATAAAGGTCGTTAATGAAGATGGAGAACAGCAAGGGCCCTAGTATAGAGCCTTGTGGTACTCCAAGTGTGTTAGGTAGAAGGTTAGAGAGTTTGTTCTGCCAGAGGACAGCCTGCTGTCGACCATTTAGGTAGGACTGAAACCATTGGAGGGCTCCTTTATTTAGACAGAATGTTTGCAGGGTGTGGATTAAAAGTTGGTGATCAACCATATCGAATGCCTTGGAAAGATCCAAAAAGAGGGCTGAGGATATATAATTATTGTTGCGATTATGGTTTATGGTGTTAGTAAAGGCTAGGAGGGCTGAAGTAGTGCTGTGATGAGGACAGAAGCCATGCTGAGTGTCTGCCATAAGGCGATTTTGGATTAGGTGGTGCATGAGTTGTCTATGAATAAATTTTTCCATAATATTTGCAAGTGGAGAGAGTATAGCTATTGGCCTATAATTGGAGAATTCAGTAGAGCTGCCTCCTTTGTGAAGTGGGATTACATAGGATATTTTCCAGATGGTGGAAATTTTAGCTTCTACTATGGTTCGATTGATTAGTATTGAGACAGGGTAAGCAATAGCATCACCTGATTTTTGTAGGTACTCAGCAGGGAGTTGATCAGCAGAAAGTGTAGTGGGTTTTAATTTTTTGATCAAGGTACGGATAAGTGAAGTGGCGACTGTTTGGAAGCTGAACGCGAGTAGGTTTCTAGGGGTGCTACTTTCAGGACCAGGGGAGCTAGGAGGTAGTTGGCTAGCTAGGGCTTGAATTGTCTCAGTAAAGAATTGGTTAAAACTATCAGAAACATCTTCAGGGGTTTTATCAATAGTAGTAGCAGGGATTGGGGTTGAAGTTTGTCCAGGATGTAGTAGATTATTTAAACCTGTCCAAAACTTTTGAGGGTTATTTTGATTTACTGTCTGTAAATTGCAGTAGTATTGTTTTTTGTCTTGTAAAATTGATTTTTTGGTTTCGTTCCTGGATTGCCTGTATTTAATGTGATCTTGAGGGTCTTTAGAAGAACGCCATAAAGCCCATGCTTTGTTTCTAAGGGTGATTTTGAGTTTAGACTCTATAGAAAGCCATGGTGCAGTTTTTGCCTTGGTTCTCTTTGAACGAACAGGTGCATGCAAATCAAGGATCTCAAGGAATTTGTTGTTAAAGTATGCTACTGCTTCCTCTAAGGGGAGGTGTTTTACAATAGACCAATTACATGAGTTTAGTTCTTGTTGGAATTTGGCAGGATCAATGTTTTTATTGTTTCTAACCTTTCTGAGTAAGGGTTGTTGGGAATTAATGGTTTTGTGCTTAATTACATATGTGAGAAGGTGATCACTTAGGCCATTAAGGAGGGTACCAGAGGTGTACAGCTGGGGGTTACTTTTTATGAGTACCTAGTCAAGTATACTTTCTTTTTGGTTGGGTTTACCTATCCTGGTAGGGTTGGATATGATTTGTGTAAATGCATGCAGGTTAATATGGGTGGTTGGGGATTCTGAGGAACAGGTGCCCCAGTCTATGTTAAAGTCTTCAAGTAGTAGGGTTTCTTGGGGATAGTGACATGATAGCCAGTGCAGGATATCTTCAAATGTAGATATATTGTTACCTGGGGGAATGTACATACAGATGATATTAATGCATTTATTTTTATTAAATTGCAATTTGGTGGCAGGAATCTCCAAGTTATTAATCTGAGGAGGTTGTATTACATCTATGGTGACATTCAACTCAGATTTATATAGTACAGCTACCCCACCCCCTTCCTCCAAGCACGATCCAGCCTGTGTATGTTGTACCCAGGTGGTAACACTTCATTGCTTTAGTGTTAGGTTTTAACCAGGTTCCAGATAAACAGATAATCTCAGGGGAGTGGACATCCAGAAGTGCATGCAATTCATGTACCTTGTTATTACAGACTAGGAGAGAGTTAGTTGGCCTATTAATTGTAGGTTTGTAGCTTAGATTGCAAGTAGAGGGGGTATTTGTATCTGAAGTGAGTGGGCCAGGGTTGGGGTGAATATCACCACCAAGTATTAGGTTGAGTCTATACTTGGGGATGAAATTCAGGGATTTGTTTATTAGTTTGTGGTAGTGTTTGGATCTAGAGCTAATGTGCCTGGGGTTGAGATGTTGATAGACTGAACAAGATGTTGGATAGGATCTGGTACTGTAAGTATGGTTGAAGGTGGAAGGATTTACAGCTGGGGTGATAGTATGGCCTTTTGGGATGTGAAATCCCATGAGAAACTGGTTTTCATACAAGGTAAGGAGGTATGGTGTGAACAAGAGGGGTAGTGAAGAGGAGTATATCATTATCTGTGATTCAGCTAGTGAGTTAAGGAACTGTTTTACCTGGTGATGCAACACCAGAAGATAGAGTGGTGAGGTAAAGGTACTGGAAGGGGGATGGGAGAATGCCAGATGAAAGCTAATAGGTGCTATTAAAATGTAGGTAGTAGAATGGGGGTGGGTGGAATTATCCCAGATGAAAGCAGATGGGATCTAGAAAGTGGGGGAGTGGCTATAGTACTATAAATTTACAGGTACTGGGGGCGGGAAGGAATTGGGGGCAGGGAGAGCAGCTCTTAGTGTAAGAGTCAATTTACTTCAGTTACAGGGGAAGGAGGCAACCACTCAAGTAGAAACAAAGAGCCCTATGGCTGACCAATATGGTGACCTGCTTAATTACAAAGCACTGTAAGTGAAAGCTTAACAAATGCTTTTTGTGTGCAACCTACTCTGTTTAAATGTTGAGAGAAACTGATTGCAGTCCTGTAGACTCCGGTTTGTAGGGAACTGTAGAGTTCAATCTGTTTAAATGTTAAGAGAAACTGATTGCAGTCCGGTAGACACCGTTTTGAAGGGAACTGTAGAGTTCAACTAGAAAAAGAGAAAAGCAGAGATTCTAGCGTAAGCATGAAGGCAACAACAGGCAGTTATTATATAATAATGCATTCAGAAAGGTTTGGTGGGGGGGTAAAGTAGCACACTTCAGAATGAACTAAGATTTATAGCTAAGAAACCTAAGCAAGAGAGCAAAGCAGTAAATAAACACTTGCCAGATTTTAAAGATATACCAGAAAAGCTAAATCAATTGTTCACAATTGTACAACTGGAAAATTGCCAGTAAAAGCAATTCAAGTATAGCTATCCCACGTTATTCAAGTCATAAAAGCACTTCTTCAATGTTTGTGTGTGCAATTTAAACATTAAAAAACACATGCAGCAAGGAGGAGCTCTGATTATACACTTTCCCTAGGTACAGGTTCAGTTTAAACACAAATATTACACAGAAATTCAGTAAAGTCACTAGCTACTTATAGAGCCTCTGAAAAAAATAGAGCAGTCTGCGCAGAATCAGAATTTAGCAGCAGGTCATTCAGTTACACAAAAAAACAGTAAAAGATCCATACAATGAAGAAACTTACATCAAGTCACACCAGGTCAGCCAAGGGGGGAAGAGAGAGGAAAATCCTAAGCACCTAGATTTGAAAATGATGCCTGTACTGAATTGTAGCAGTTGTTGAACCCGAAAAAACACCTGTTTTGGAAACATTAGTCCAATCTTATGCCACTAACAGAATCAAAGAAAAAAGACAGGTTGAATTATGTTGTCATTACAGTGTAGAAGACACAGGCAATTCTTATTTCATGTGAACATTTATAATTACAGTCATTAGTCATTCCATATTTCATATAAACATTACATAATTGTAAATCTTTTACCATAGATTATGTGTGGGCAGAAAACTTGTATGGATAGGAAAATTCCTTCCGCAAGGAAATGAGTGTATAAATAGTAGGCATAGGTAGGTGGTGTTAGAAGTTCTATAGGATAAACAGAAGAAGAGATAAGGTCAGAGACAGAGAGGAAGTTGTTATAGAGAGATGTTAGATAAACAGAAGTAGTGATAAGGTCAGAGACAGAGAGGGAGATGTTAGTCAGGGGTAGAGCAGGGGCACAGCCATCTATTTAATGGATGAGTTTTTAGAGTTGTTTTAAATCGGACTAGGGATGCTATGGTGATGATGTTATCAGGTAGTTCATTCCAGATTTTACCTATATAATTTGAGAAGAGGGAATTTTCTGATTGATTTTTGGCTGCATTGATTTTTATGTGCTTTTGATTAATGGAGCGTAAGATTCTGTTAGTGGCATAAGATTGGACTAATGTTTGTAGAAAAGGTGTTTTTTCGGGTTCAAAGAGGATTTTGTGGGCCATGGTTAACTGAATGTAGGGTAGTAGTTGGGGAAGTTCTAACCAGTTTAGTTGCTTGAGTGCAGAGCAACGATGGGTTCTGGTGGGTAAGTTTGCGGCAAATCTGGCTATTTTGTTACAGCCGGATTCGAATTTTAGTACCTCAGATTTTTGTAGATTAGTGAGTATGGGAGCTGCGTACAGCAAGGTGGAGATTAGGTGGGATTGGGCAATAGAAATCTTAGTACTTTTAGTAATGTTTACTTCTATATAGTGTACCAAGTTTTAATGAACTTTTTTACAGCTTGGGAAATGTGAATATTAAATTTAAACTTAGAGTCAATTTCAACTCCTGAAAGTTTGGTGTTAGGGGATGGAGATATGATAGTGTTATTTAGTGAGGTGATGATAAATGTATTGGAGGGTGAGGCTATTTTGGTAGGCTGGATGATCATTAGTTTGGTTTTATTAAGGTTTAATATTAGTTGAGCATTTCTGAGCAAGGACTCGACTGCATGAAAGGAATCTTCTGTTAGTTTCTGTAGCTGAGGCAGTGAGGAAGCAGCACATATTACTGTTGAGTCGTCTGCATATTGGATGAGTGCAGACTGTGGGGCCAACGGGTGGAGGTTATTTATAAATATAGAGAATAGAGGTGGACCTAAGATAGAACCTTGCTGAATCCCCAGTGTTACTGGCAGAAGAGTGATAGCATGTGTTGTCAAGAAACAGCTTGCTGGTGTCCAGTAAGGTAATCCTGGAACCAGTTAAGAGTAGAATTAAAAAACGTTAGCTCAGAGAGGACATTTGGAAGTTTGGGGTGAGGAACCATATCAAAGGCTTTTGACAAGTCAAGGTAGATAGAGGATACATAGTTATTTTTTCCTGTGGTAGTTAGTGTTAGTAAATGACAGTAGAGCAGTAGGTGTGCTGTGGAATTGTCGGTAGCCATGCTGTGTGTTAGTTACAAGTTTGTTAGTATAAAGATATCCAGTGACTTGCATATGAATAACCCTCTCTAGGATCTTAGACAGTGGTGATAATATTGCGATAGGATGGTAGTTAGTGAAAAGTTGGTTGAAGAGCCACCCACATGAAATAAAGGTTTTGCACATTATTAACATATTTATGAAAGGTTACAGAGATAGAACTACCAAAAAATAAAAGTTTCAAGATTCCATTATAAATCATACCAATTAAAGAATGTAATTATCCTAACATTTTGGTTGTTTGGATTTTAGAAGATAGAAGTGGCAAGTGGCAAAATGAATTATCAGTGTTAAAGCAAAGGATGCATGTGCAATGCAACATTTGCACAGCCTGAACTTAGATCATAGATCAGTACTAGGCTAACTGCCCTTGTCAGCCGTTTTAAAAATCAAACCCTGCACCCTGTGTTTGTAAAGTAAACACCTTAACCATTATCCCAGTCTCCCACAGAATTAGTACTAGACTACCTGCCCTTTATGGGTAATTTTAAGCCTAGCCAACTACCCCATGTGAGAACCAAACCTTGCACCTTGTGTTTGTAAGTTAAACACCTTAACCAGTATCCGCAGTAAAAAACAAACGGTGCTGGCAACAGTTACCTCCAACAACAATGAAATGAACAGTAAAAAACAAAGCAGGAGGTAGCAGCCATGGCTATGTAGAATAACAGCTTTATTAGTAAAAGAGGTGAGTGCTGGTGCCACGAAAATGCTCAACTCTTTTACTAATAAAGTTGTTATTCTACATAGCCGTGGCTGCTACCTCCTGCTTTGTTTTTTACCTTGACCAGTATGCCAACCTCCCTGAGCTTGCCAACCTCCCTGACCTGGCTCTCAACTCTTCACATTTTTACCTCTTATTTTTGGTTTGTCATAATTTTTTTTTTTTGCCAAATCAATGAGGATTGTAATCACTAAATAAGGGCACACATTTGAATTTTAGACTTCAAATCCTTCAACAAAATGCATGCTAACACAAATACTGTTGTTCTAGCAACATTTTAAGTTTATAAGACCAATATTCAAAATCTGTACCTATTTTTGGGCCTTCACCCCCCCCCCTCCATAATTTTATACTTTGTCCTGATTTCTTGCTCTAAGATGTTAAAAGGTATGACCTGAGATCAGTCAAATGGACTGAACTCTGAATCAGGCTGCAGACAGTGAAGTTGCAGGTCTTTGGTATTGCTCAAAAGAACCTACTTTAAAGTACAGAAAAAAAATACCTGTTGGTAAACAGTGTGCTGCTTAAAGACTGGAAAGTCAACAAAAGAATGATATGCACTGTCTGGTTTGAAAGTCTGAGTAAGTACTTTAAAATGGATCTGGGACTGTTGAACGAAAATTCAACAGTCCAAATCCACTATCAATGAACACACTTTAATGAAAGTGCTTTCACTGAAAAAGCGCTTTCATTAAAACGTGTTTAAAAAAAAAAAACATTACATTTACGTTTTTGCAGGGGGGCATGCCGCCCTGTACCCCCACCCCCCTACTTTTATATTCTCACTCCGAGTTCGCACTGCAGTGGGGAAAAGGGAATTTTCCTTTATCCCCACTGTAGTGCAACCTCCACAACAGGCATACTTACACAAAAGTGCTTCTTCAGTGAAAAGCACTTTCGCGTAAGTATGCCCGGCCGTTTCACATTTGGTGAAATGCCTGCTCGAGCATCAGTCCTGGACCCTTTAAAATATGCAATAATGAAAAGATTTTTCTTGATTACAAAGACTATGATAGGACATAGCAATCCACTAGCAACTGGTAATGGTCAAAGAGCACTACATAAGATTCATCACTGATACAGAAGCAGCCTTTAGTATTATCAGCATACCAGTATCTGTTAAACAGGAGCACATTATCTCATCAAATACAATTTTGGCAAAAACAGCAAGTGCTGTTTGCTGACTACTTTCTCCAACAATGGAGTTTGCTTTTTTCTCCATTGTTGTGTGACCTCATAGTTGATATATGTAAGTCTGGGGTGAGTGGGTAGTGTCCCCCAACATTGGGGTGCAGGGGAGCTTGCACTCCTGAAAGAAAAAACAAAATTAAGTTGTTGAGATGCCATCTTCATTGCAACTTTATTTACTGATCATATAGACTTGCAAACATTTGCTCCAAATAAGTTTTTTTTCTTAGTTAACTCTCATTTATGTGTATGTTCAGTACATACACTAGTTTGCATTGAATCATTTCTGCCTTTTTTTGCATCTATATGAAAAATAATTTTATATCTCAGTTTATGTGTGCCAGAACAGTACTACTACTTTAATGAAGCTATTTTTTCTGGCAGAATAGGGGAATTTATCTGATAAACAAAACATGGTTTGTTAACTATATGTAAAGTAGTCTGTCTAATGTTAAAAAGATAAACTATGCAAGGAATCCAGATGTACAATGATCGTTGCATGAGCAGATCATCTAACTGGACAGTCATTTGGTTGCAGATAATTTTAACAGACTATCATCAACTTCAGAGGCAGTCAAAGACAGAAAGGGAAAATGTATATGCTGGAAAGTAGAAACTGAGAACTAAATCTGTTTGCTTAAAGAAATCATTTACTCCCTCAAGAAGAATTTCTACTTGTGTGATGATTCATAAATTAGTTGTTACTGTAAGAGATCCTTCAGCCAATTCATTCATCTTTTCATTTTAAAAGCCATAAACATCATGAAAGTTGGTAGTGTGTTATTAGGCCTTCAGAAAGTGAAATTATCACAAATACCTGCAGTGGCTACTTACCATACAGTGTGGTTACGTTTCTACTTACTGTCACAGTCTATGGTACCTTAAATGTGGCAAATGACTTTGAACCATCATAATCCATCGCATGACGCAGTACAAAATTGCCTCATCATTCATTATCATCAGCCCCATTTTTCCCATCTTCTACATGGACTCATGGTGTCATAGCAACTGTCGTCCACCATCTTGATTCAATGCCACTGTCTCACCTTCTTCTACAGTTATGCCTGAATGGCACAGGTTTTCACTGACATAATGCTGCATCCATCCCTTTGCCACAGCCCTCATTTCATTTTGCCTTTTTTTCCCTTGCATTTTTTGTCTGTCCCAAATTATCCTCACCAAATCATTTTCCGCTTTCATGTATATGCATCCAAACCACAGTAATCCATTCTTATTGATCTTTGCAATTGGAGATACTTTGGCTTCTGCTCTTATGTCCTCATTTCTTCTTCTGTCCTAAAGTGCCCATCCTACCACATGTCTGAGGCACTTCATCACCTTCACCTCTAGCTTCCTCAATAGCTCTACCTTCACTGCCCATGTTTCTGTACCATAGAGCAGTACAATCACACCAGTGTTTTGTACATCTTATGTTTCAGCTTCTTTGTCATTATTTACACTTCCCAGAGACCCTGTGCCACTTAGCTGCAGCCCCTCTGATTCTAGCTTTGACCTCCTCTTTCTCACTTCACTCCTCAGCTACCTCTCCTAATGCTTGAATCTGTTAACTGGTTCCTCTATTTTCCCTTCTATCTCAGTTTTCAGCTTCTTCTGATTTTACCATTTCTTGCCATGACAGCTGTCTTTGCTGTAACTAGTTTCATACCGTGTGTCTTAAGTTTTGTATTTCATTCCCTAATCATTTTAATCATCGTTGAAGATTCTGTTCAGAGTTTGCTTGTAATGCCAGAACATCTACATATGGCAGCTTTGTTGCTCTGTCCCCACCAACTTGTTTTCTAATGTGGTCCATCACCAGTATGAACAGCAGTGGGCTCAAAAGAGAACCCTGATGCACACCCATTCCCACTGGGAACTCCTCTGTGAGACCAAGTACTGTTCAAACGTGTCTTTAAGTCCTTGTACATAGACGGTACTAATTCTATCAATGTTTCCAGGACTTTGAACCATCGCCAGACTTCCCAAATCAGTTTTGTTTGAACATTGTGATATGTGTTTTCCAAGTCAGTTGGACTCTTTCCTCATCTCCAGCTTCTGTCTCACTGCAGACATTGAGTTTGTTGGGTTGCAGTCTAATTTGAATCTGAACTGCTCATTTCTCATCTCCCTTTCTGTTACTTTGTGTAGTAAAAATTGTCTCTATCTTTGGCAAAGATTATGCAACGTTCAGTGCCTTTCTAGAGCATTCCGTTTTTCTATGTTATTGTTTCTTTGGTGTTTGGAAGAGTACTGGAAGAGTTTTCTACTCCTGTGGTATCGGTAAAATGTGTCATACACTTAAAGTCACAAAATATAATTCTGTATCATCTTAAACTGTTGGAAGCATGGTTAATAGGTTAGTACTAAGCTAACTGCCCTTGCAAGCCATTTTAAGCCTAGCCAGTTATCCTTTAAGAGACTCAAACCCTGCACCTTGTGTTTGTAAGGCAAACACCTTAACCATTAGGCCACCCTCCCAACTCTAATGCTTTTATAGAAGCCAATCTAAATCTCTGTCCAGCCACAGCCTACTTATTAAAGTCATCAGTAACCTTGAAAAGGATTATGGTTCATAGGCATGTCCCTGCTCCTAGAAAAAAAACTTGCATCAAGAATCTACCTCATCCCAAAGCTGACAGCACTGTATTATTTTTTATAATTAGTTAAGATTTATTCTTCATCACGGTCATTTCAGCAAATAGTAATCTATGTGTGTACACCAATAAAGATTAAGTATGAGAAGTCTGAATGGGATCTACTGGGTTAAAATGGATTTACATCAGCATTTCACCATGTCAAGTAAAAGCTTTTACTTAAGGGCAGTGGAGGTACATATTGCTCTTTCTGTCACATTAATGTGAAGCAAACTGAGGTATAGACGCCAGCATCATACTCCATACACTTCTTGAGGTATGGTATTTGCAGAGTGGGTATTTGAAATTGGCACTGGGCATCCTTTGGAAGTATGTCTATGACTGGGAAGGCAATAAGACACATAAACTTTTAGAAAGAAACTGATGAAGAATGAATTTCACTGGATTTCATCCAGTGTTACAGCTAATCTCTGTATTATTTCCCCTTGTTGTTATCATAGCCCTTACTTCATATGTCCCCAGGTCTCCTTGAATGCCCCCATTAATCTATATTATCCCACATCTTCTAGCAATGTGGTCCAGCCTCCATTAGTATGAAAAGGAATGTTTTTCCTTTTGATGGTCTCATATCACTTTTTTTCCCAGCTGTGACCCATATCCTTTTCTCTCTTTCCTCTTCAGATCTACCTCTCCTAATTCTCCCTAACAACATGGGCTATATATGTAATTTCACCTTCTTTTTTCTCTTGTAATGTGTGTCAACCTCACAGACTCTATTTTCTTAACCTAGGTCCTCCACTATCCTCACTACTGTAGGAACTCTTCTTTGAACAATGTATCCATCTACTCTTCATTTTTGTGACTGTTTACTCAAACAAGTTGCATTTCCCCAGCTGTGACCTTATAAGTGCTCTAAATGGGTCTATAATAAATTCTCGAAAGCTGACAATGTCAAATCTGACATTGTCTTCCCGAGAATAGCGAAAGTGCAGAACATCGAGCAGGTAAACAGAAATCTCCATAAGGGGAGATTTCCATTTATTTCAATGTAGTGCAGTCTCGGAGTTGGAGTTGGTATATTTAAGTAGCGGGGGGCATGGGGTGCATAGCCACCCACATGGGGGGTGCAGGGGGGCTTGCCCCCCTGCCTACACTCTTTAGTTTTTTTGTCTTGTTTTGTTTTTATTTTTTTTATGAACATTTGATATTTTAACAGTTCGATCACTAAAGGTCGACCTTTAGTGGTTCGAACTGTTAAATGTTCGATGTTCTAATATAGACCCCTCTAAACAATAGGATAATGAGTTGAAAATATTCTGAGTCTAGAGCCTTAGCTACCCATCTCAGAAGTCCGTTGGCCTTTAGTCCAGACCCCTAGTTACCCATCTCAGAAGTCTCCTGTCCTTTAGTCTAGTGCCTTAGCTATCCAACCCATAAGTCTGGTGGCCTTTTGCCCAATTCCTTAGGTACCTGTCTTGGAAGTCTGTTGGTCTTTGGTCCACTATCTTAGTTATCCATCCCATAAGCCTGTTTGTCTGTAGTAAAGCATGCAACAATGTATGGCATTATTTAGTCACAAGATTCTCTCTTTATGAGATGGGATTTTTCTTAGATCCCCGTGCCCACCAAGGATTACAGTAATGCACATTTTTAATCCTAGTTTCTGTCTATCCATTCAGCTTCCAAACCTCAGCAAATCTCTCACTTACCACTCTGTCAGTAACACCACACCAATAATTTTCTTTTCAATAAATGGGTTAACCTTGTTCATCAATCAGTCCTATCTGTTCCAATATACTAAACAGAACCAATCTTAGCATGATCCTGTAACACCTCTTTGCATTTGTTCCGATATACTCAACAGAATTTTATTATTATTTTATTATTTATTTATTTTATTTTACATTTGTTGACCGGGCTAGGCTAGCTGGAGAAATTTCCATTTTCAGTAGCGGCCCGGGGAGAAAAGCTCCACTGAGTGAGATACATACATAAAATCTATCAAACCAAAATAAAATAATGATAACAATAACAATCTTAATATTGGAGTTAGTATTAGGGTTTGCAATAACAAAAAAATAAAGACTAGTAAACCCTTCAATGTAAAGTACTACTACAGGGGTTAATTCCTATGACACACAATACTATCTACATGACATTATAAAAATTGAGAAAGAGAAGGAAGAAAAAGAGAGCTTAATAGATATAGTCAAAAAGGAAAGTATGTAAGGAAAGTAGAGTGAAAGAAAGTAAGGGAAATGATAGAGATTAACTGTGGAGAAAAAGCAAAACAACAGTGGGGGAAGAAGAGTAAGACAAATAGGGAGTAGTGAATGAAGGAGTAAGGGAGATAGTTATATTTAGTTAGTAATAGTAAATTAGCTAGTCAGGTTTACTACAAGAACAAAGCCAGTGATTTTGGAAATGCAGTTTAATATTTTGTTTGAAAAGAGGCAATGATGTAATCTTTGTTATGTTAGTAGGTAACAAATTCCATTTTGTCCCAACAGCATTGGTAAAAAGAGAGTCACCAGCATTATTATTTGATTTTATAGAACTTGTCAGAATTTTACTGGAGGAGCGGAGAGAGTTAGATTTTTATAGGGGATTATGAGTTGTGAGAGTATTGGGGTATTATTAGGTTGGTATAAGATTTTGTGGGCAATGCAGAGTTGATGGATTATCAGATAGTTCTGAAACTCAGGCCAGCCTAAAAGTTTTAAGTTAAGACAATGATGGGTTTTATAGGGGTTGCCGGTAGCAAAGCGGGCAATGTTATTATAGCAGGTTGCCAATTTGTTAAGGCTTGTTTTTTTGAGATTGGTGAAGATAGGTGAAGCATACAGAAGAGTCAATCACCTCTTTGCTTACCAGATTTTTCCAAACAATTACCAACAACTAGCACCCTATCAATGAGACCATTAACAAATTATCTGTCAACTTCCTTAGTCTGGGCCACACTCCTCTGCCATTTAACCTGGCTCTGTGGCAAAGTAGGATAAAGGCCTGACTATGGCACAGACATCCCAAGTCCAGGAAGTGGCTGATGCAATGGAAGAGCTGGGTAGGGGGGGAATGGGAGTGAGGGGCTTGTGCTGGCTCATCAATCCCGATGGAAGGTAGCAGTGGTTCACAGACAGCTGATTCCTCCCATGGAAGTGAAGGACTGCATGATGTCAATAGCCATAGTGAGAGTTCTCCCAGAGCTCATTAAAGGGACAGCACAATATTACAGGATTGGTTCAGGACTTGTTTCTATCTCTCCTTCTCTCTAGTCCTTCACAGTTTAGTGCTTAACATAACTTAAAGCAGGTTCATGTAGGCCTGAAATAACCCTTGTATTGTTGTTTACTGATCTTAAAAATGTCTGTGCTATGGAAGGTGATTGAACTTGTATAGTAACCAAAAATATTAAATATCAAGGGTGCATATCAAATCTACATTAATAACAACTAATTTTACATTTGATATCATATACATGGAAACTAGTGCCGAAATGACTTGGTAGAAGCAAGAAAATCCTAAACTAAAAAGCACAGCAAATTGCACTCCAAAAATATCCTAGTCTGTATAAGAAGCCCCATGTGCTCTTGCAAATCCCTTATAGATGCCATGTTAAGGGTGGCTTCATGGCTATGTTTTATTATGTTTATCTGTTTAGTTTATGCCAAGCACTCTACCGCCTTCTTCCCTCTGTGTGGCTGCAACACTCTTCCTTACACGTCTGTGTGTGTAACAGCCATCCCTGTTACCATTTAGTAGGTGATTAGAAAATCCATGCACTGAATTACCACCTGGCAATACGTTTTATAGCTGGCTTAATAGTGAGCTCTATGCCCAGTCCAAAATAGTCAGTACATGTACCTGTGAACTCTGGCAGGTAATGTCTTGGTGAGGTGACTCCAATACACTGACAGTTTGCTGGGGGAAATGGCTTACAGAGCAATGGTGTGTGTTCTCCTTCATCCAAAGGAACTCTAAAGAGAAACCAACATTGTGTTTTAAAGATGGTAATCAGATGTTAAATTTGAGGTTGGGTTATAATCACTTTACATTTTTCAAGGGCATCTCTGTCAGTTTTGTGTCTATCCACACTTCTGGATAGCATAGTGTATTTGGTTAAGAATTACCCTGTCAGGAACCAAAATGCTGTTGTGAGTATAGACATACATATCACTGATTCTATACTTCAATTCTCAAATAATCAATCAGTAAATATTGTTCTAGATATCAATGTACAGTATGGCAGAAATGCCTTTTAGTCCTAGTCCATCCGTCCATCCATCCATCCTCAACCCCTTTTACCCACTTTTGCACATGGGGTTGGGGTGTTACTTCAACAGTGACAATCATCTCAAGCCAAGAGTCATCTATGAAAAATATAAAATATTGTTTTACTGCTACTTGTTAATGATAACGGATTGTATGGGCATTGGCTTACATACCATGAACAAAGTGAATAGTGAGCAGGGGTATAAATATTGCTCAGCACTGTTTGGATTATCTGTTAAGTTCATAGATTAGTACTATGCTAACTGCCATTTTAAGCCTAGCCAATTCTCCCATTTGGTGCTTAAAATTAAATCCATTTGGAGTTTAGAGTCACCTAACCCTTTTAAACATCTCTATTTATATATTACTCTGGTAATAATTAATAGATCAAAATGTAGATATTTGGAAGGGACCCCATGAGTTAGGATAAAGCATTTAGCAGCTGCCTTTGTCTGTTACTAGTACAGGATGATGTCCGGGGTAAATTTCCTATTTTCTATCCACTGATCTAAGTTACTTTTTAATGTGGCTAGAGATGAGCTTTATTTTACATGGAAGGGAAATCTGTACCAAAGCAGTGGTATTCTCTATGAAATATATCTAACCTTCCAAACTGTTTTCTTAATATTGCGGAGGAGATTTAGGTCCCTGAATTGAGTATTTCTGATACTAGATGTGAAGTCCATTAGTAATGGATCAGAGGATGCCTTGGATGCAAGACACAGGCTGCCTCTTAGAAGTAGACTTCTATAAGGAGCTCAATATAGTGATAAAGCTTTGAGGTGATCTATGCAGGACATATTGTTTAGGTCTTTTATCATTTTTGTAAGGTATCGCTGCAGGTGTTTCAGTTGCTGCATGTGCCTGGAAAGATGCATGCCAAAGGGGACATTATACTCAAGGACTGGACTAATGAGGGCTGAGTAAAGACAGACAATGACATCCCTGGATCTAAAAGCTATTCCCTTATTTATGAGCTGCACAATAAAGAAGAACTTTCTTATCACAGTGGACACATGCTGGCCAAAAGTTAGGTAGCTGTCCACATTAAGTTCACAGACCCTGAACTACTAGGTCAACTCTTAGTTGTCAATATAATAGTTCCTCAGGAAGTCAATTTCCAAAATAGGTAATAATGCATTTTTTTTTGGTATTTACCATTAGTCCACGAGTCTGGCACCAATTATTTGTTTGTGACAAGCCTTCTTGTAGGGTGGCTAAGTCTTTTGGGGATTCCGTCACTACACCTAGCTTGTAGTCATCTGGAAACGCTGTTAGCCAGAACTGTATGGTACTGGCTTTCACTTCTGAGAATTAGAAGTTAGACAGAAGAGGTCCCAGCAGTGAACCCTGTGGGACTCCACTGATGACTGGTCTGTTTTTAGTGGTAGCTTACCCTATGTTGATCTGTTGCATCCTATTTGTGAGCCAGTTGGCAATCCAGCAGGTTAGAAAGGGGTTTACTCCTAGTTTATTAAGATTTTCTACTATGCCTGAGTGTGGGATTGTGTCAAAAATCATGGCCAGATCAAAAAAGGCGATGTGTATCATTTTACCTTCATTAATTTGATGATTTTTTCAAAAATGTCTTTCCGGCTAAGTTAGCATGACCTACCTTTGAAGTATCCAAACTGAGATGGGACCAATGTTTAGAGACTTATTACATCCTTATTGATTAACTCCATGATAATTCTTTCCATAGCGTTGCATATGAGGCTGGTCAGACTTGGGGATCTATAATTTCCTTTTCCGTGGAAGGCCCTCCTTTATGCAGAATGTTGCTGTTCCAGAATGTTCTGTTCTCCATTCACTTGGTACAAAACTTGTATGGAGACTAAGGATGATAGGATGACTGGTGTTTTTAGGGGTGTAGCTAAATCATGTTTCTTACTATCCAAGGTGCATTCTGGGATATTGTCAAGATCCATTAACACATTATTTTTTGTTTTTGACAGGCCTTTCAGGACTTGGTCTTGTGTGATTGCTGGTGGCAAGTTAGTTTCAGACATTTTCTGTGAGATAGATGGGGAGGGGTAAAGTCTCAGCTGAATTTATCGGTCAGTAGGTTAGCTGGTTTTTCAGTTTTGATGTAGGTAATATTATTCACAGTTAGCTCAGCACATTGTTGCATTGTGCTCCTAATATTATGGACAGAACTGAATTTATCAGCCGTTAGATTAGCTATATCTTCAATGTATGTAATATCATTTACAATCAGCTCAATGTATTGTTGGGTTGTGCTCCCGAGATTATAAACACAACTACAAAAGGTCTTTTTCTAGGGTGGTTATTTTCACTTTGAACTTGGCTTTGCTAGATTTAATTAAGCACATGAGTTGCTTGTTTACTTTAACAATGAGGGATTTATCATTCTGCATGTTGCTCTTCTTACTTTTATCCAATAATCTTTCACTTTTATTGTAAAGTTATTTGATATTAAAGTTCACCAGGGGCTCTGTTTTTGTAATATGCCATTCACTTGTTTTGAATAGGTACAGCCACATCAGTGTAGTTGTTTATTTGCTGGTGTATTTTGTCGGTGTAATTTTCCTCACATTCAGTAGAGTTAACTGGGTTTGATGGGGCTTTGAAGTTTGCCTGTGCATCACTTTTGAGTAGGTTGTTCATCTTGAAGAAATGTTTAAAAGTGCCCAGAGTGGAAGTGGTCCCTGCATTCAATTCTATTTCAAAGAGGATGGCTTTACGGTCAGACCTAGCAAGTGATGCAGATACACAAGGGATGGTGCAAGATGCATCATCAGGCATCGACCCAAACAAACATTCCTCTTAAAGGTGACTCCATTGCAAGGCATAAAGATGTGCCACTTACCAGACTGAGCAAGGAAAGAATGACTGTCTGTGGCTTCTCAGGTGCCAGGATCCATCAGATCACACATTCACTCATGTCCTTGAACAAGTACCACTGTGACTCTGTCATAGCTTGTGTGGTGTGAATAATTTGAGATGCACCTCCCTGGACTATATGAAAATAGACACGATGGAGCTCTCAGACTATGTGTCCAAGGCAGGAATAAGTCTAACATTGTGGCAACAAACACTGCTGAATACGAATAGAATAAAAATAAAAATAAAACCAGCCGTTGAGAAAAAATCACCTTTATCAGACAACAAAGCTTTCAGACAAAAAACCCTTTCTCAATGTTTAACAAAAGGTATATTAAAATCGCATGTTTAAATACAAGCCCATAAGATCATATGACCCGCAGCCATGGTCACATGATCAATTTAATACAAAATCTTATTTAAAAAACATATATAACACATAAAATTGTAAATACACATGTAAAAGGTTCTATCTCATACAAACATTTTATACATACAGCCATTCATTTGAGCTTAGTGTGCTGTATCTTAACCTGGTTAAGATACAGCACACTAAGCTCAAATGAATGGCTGTATGTATAAACATGTGTATTTACAATTTTATGTGTTATATATGTTTTTTAAGTAAGATTTTGTATTAAATTGACCATGTGACCATGGCTGCGGGTCATATGATCTTATGGGCTTGTATTTAAACATGTGATTTTAATATACCTTTTGTTAAACATTGAGAAAGGGTTTTTTGCCTGAAAGCTTTGTTGTCTGATAAAGGTGATTTTTTCTCAACGGCTGGTTTTATTTATAAGTCTAACATTGAGCAGTATTCTAAATTCTCCAAGGACAATGACACAATATGAGTGAAAAATAATTGGTTTAGTTTTTAGTCTCATTCGAAGTGGGTTCAATATTTGTCAGCTGATTTTAATTGCTGGCAATGACACTGTCCACCCCATAGTTCCATTTTAGGCAATGCCAACCTGATAAACCTACCAACAACAAAACAAGCAAAGGAAAATATGAAGGTGTTACTCTCCAGCTGTGCAGAGCTACAACACCTTCTACATGTTTAGACCAAATACTGTGCAGGAGGAGAAAAAAAGGTGGAGGATGAAGCATCTCAATATATATCCAGAAGGGACTAACATCAAGGCAGACAAAGCAACAGGATGCACTAGAGCGTCTTCATCTCCAAATAACTATCAGAAAGTGTAAAGACTTCTCATCTTCCTTATGTGGATGATTTAAAACTGTGTAGATCATCAGGTGAGGAACTGAAAGCACAACTGCAAGTGGTCAAAAATTTTCAGATGATCTAAGAATATCATTTGGTCTTGATAAATGTGCAAAGGCAACCTTTAAAGCAGGAAAACTGCAGCACAAGAAAACATGAGTTTGGGACAATAATATGATAGAAAAGAACTTGAGCAAGAAGGAGTGTATAAATATTTGGGAACTGATGAAGGATCAAAAATAAAACATGAACAAATACAAATAAACCTTAGTAAGGAATATTTTAGAAGACTAAAATTAATACTGAAAACAGCACTAACATCTAAGAAGAAAGTCCAAGCTATAAACCAGTTTGCTCTTCCTATTGTAACTTACAGTTTTGGAGTTACTGACCAGCCCCAAAAGGTATTGGATTGGTTGGACAGGAAAACAAGAAGGATGCTTCATGCTTATCAAATGAGTTATAAAAATCAGTGTATATCAAGATTATATATTCCTCATTCTGAAGGAGGGATGGGCCTCCTTGAAACTGATCACATGCATAGATCTGCAGTCAAGGGCCTGCATACATATCTACTGATCTCACAAGACCCAAACATAGTGTAAGTTTTAAAACATGAAGAGAATAAGTCTAAGATGACTTCCCTGCTTAGTTTAGCAAAAGCATATCAGTGTCAAGTGGGAATGAAAATCAAACCAGACGTAGATAAAAATCAGGCAGCAACTAGATGTGGCGAAAAACAAAAGAAAGAGTATGAGGTGAAGGATCAGATGAGAAGGCAAGAAATGTGGAAAATGCATAAATATAGCTGCAAATATAGAAAACTCTTGGGACAACCTCATTTTGATCAGCATCAATTGCAGAAATAATTAAGGAGAGGTAAATTGAAACTACAAGATGAAAGGTTAATATCGGCGACCCAAGATAGTGGACATTGCACACTTTGGTTTACAAAGTCCATTGAACATGAGGGATAAACAGACAAAAGTAGGGTTTGTAAAACAGAACCGGAAACAGTCACACACCTTGTTTCTGGTTGTAATATACTAATTACAGAAGGATTGTATATTGAAAGGCATAATTATGTGGTAAGACTGTTGTATTGGGGATTGTGCAAACATTATAATATTGAAGTAGCTGAAAAACATTGGAAACATGAGCCACAAAACATCATAAAAATTATGAAGTTTATATCACATAGAATCACCCATTACCTACAGTTCAAAAGATAGATGCAAGAAAACTAGAAATAGTTGTCCATGAAAAGAAGACAAAAGTAGCTTTGATCATTGAAATTGCTACACCCAGTCATGACAGTGTCTTACGCTGGAGAGACACAAATGAGAAATGAGGCCAGTGTGGAAGAAGGCTACCAAGACAGTTCCAATACTCATAGGAGCAATGAGTCTTATAAAAAGGAATTTACAATTGTACTTAGATATGTCAGCGATACATGCAACTCCATATGAATTGCAGGAGTCAATACTGGGCACACTGCGGGTGCTGCAAAGAGCACTTCTAGTTAACATCAAAGACTTTAACAATAGTAATTTCATGAACTTTAATAATGCTTTGACGTAAGAATGGGGTCCATTCCAAACATGGTATTAGAAACCCAGAAGACTTGGAGAAATAAAAAAAAAAAAAACAGGAGGATTAAAAAGGTGGAGTTATCTCAATCTACATCCAGAAGAGACTCATGTCAAGGCTGTTAAAGCAGCATGAAGCACTAGAGCATCTTCATGTCCAAATCACCATCAGAACATTCCTGTACCATATATTAGCTTGCTATAGCACTCCCTTTATAACCCAAGTAAGCCACAACGCCAGTCTACAGGAACTAGAATCGCTCATCGTTAAACCCGATACCATTTTGCTAGGTGATCTAAACTATCCAACTCTAAGCTGGGAGGTCTATACCACCATTAATGCACAAGCGCAGAGATCCCTGTACCTTGTCAATACAAATATCCTGGAACAAATGGAGTACTCACAAGGGGGAACATCATCTTGGATCTTGCCCTTACTAATAAAGAGACATAGGTTTATAGTTTCATATGTAAGTTCTGTGCTAGCAGTGCATGCAGGCCATTTTAAGTCTAAGTCAATTTCCCTTTGGGTGTTTGAATTTACCTATCTCATTTGGTATTAGATTGGTCTTATGCATCCCATGGTGAATAATTGTGTATTACCCCATAGTGATAATAACAGGGAAAAGTGCCACAGATCATTTGAGGGGACCCACGCATGAGATAAAGCATTTAGGAGATGCCTCTGTCCATTAGTAGTACAGGGGGTAGTCCCGGGGTAAAGTTTCTGTTTTTCATCGATAGAGCCAGGTTGCACTTGAATATGGACAGGGATGAGCTCTTTTTATGTGAACTGGAAGTCTGCTCCATAGCAGCAGTACCCTCTGTGAGATTAACCTGTCCTTTCAAACCATGATGCTGATGTTGTGGGAGAGATCTCTAAACTTGAGACTTTCTGATGCCATTTGACTTGCTGATGTGGACCAGAGGATGCCTTGTATGCCAGACACAGATCACCCCTTAGCATTCTGTAGGATACCGAGTACAGCGAAAGGGCTTTGAGTCAGTCCATGTAGTGCATGTTATTTAGGCCTTGTATCCTTTTAGTGAGGTATCACTGTGAATTTTACAGTTGTTGCATGTCTGAAAAGATACATGCCAAACAAGGCGTTATATTCAATGACTGGCCTAATGAGGGCTGAGTAAAGGGGGACAATGACATCCATAGATCTGAAAAAGCAATCCCTTTGTTTACAAGCTGTGCAGCATAGAAAGACTTTTTTACAATGGACACACATTGGTCAAAGGGTAGGTCACTGTCCAGATAGGTTTCCAATCCTTAAATGGGTCAATGATTAGAGGTGTAGTGTCAATGTGGTAGTTCCCTGAAGTTGATGACTTCCCAAAGGACACACCAATGCATTTTTTGGCCTTTAGTTTTAGTTCATGATTTTGGCATCAGTTATTTATTTGGGACAGACCTTCCTGCAGGTTGGCAAAATCATCTGGAAATTCAATAACTACTCCTAGCTTTCAGCCATTTGAAAACATAGTCAGCCACATACCTTTGGTATTGGGTTTTACTTCAGAAAAGTAAATGCCAAATGGAGACTACCCAGCACAGAACCCTGGGCAACTCCACTGGTGACTGGTTTCTTTGTGGAGGTAAGTTTCCTTATTTTGATTTCCTGCATCCTATGTGCCAGTTGGTAATCCATAGGGATTTATTCTGAGTTTATTTAGCTTTTCTTTTATGCTGGAGCAGGGGACTGTGTCAAAAGCTTTGTCCAAGTCAAGGTATTTGGTGTGTACCATTTTATCTCCATCCATTGCCTTGGTGACCTTTTCAAAACAGTCCATAATAATGCTTTCTATGGCTTTGCATATGAGGCTGGTCAGACTTATAAGTCTGCAATTTTCTGGGTCTGTGGAATGTCCTCCCTTATATGTAGCTGTTCTCCATTTGCTTGATACAAAACCTGTGTGGAAATAGAGGTTGTTAGCAGTGTGGTTAAACTGTATTTCATGCTATTTAAGATGCATCCAGGGACATTGGTGCAGTACTTTTAGCTTTTGATAGCACTTTTAGGACTTGGTCTTGTGTGATAGTTATAGCTGAATTTATCAGTCAGTAGTCTGGCTATATCTTCAGCCTCATTGTCAGTAACATTGTTTAGAATCAGCTGAGTGCATTGTTGCATAGTGCTTTTGAGAATACGAATATAATTAAAAAAAGGCCTTGTGATTGTCTTTGTCTTGGGTAGCTATTTTAGCTTCAACATTGGATTTGGTGGATTTTATTAAGCTCCTGAGTGTTTTATTTTATTCACAAAGGCTGTAGCATTCTGGGAGTCACTCGTCTTACATTTGGTCAAAATTCACTTTCTTTTATTGTAAACTTTGTTGATATTATGGTTCTACCATGTGGGTTTGTTTCTGCAATTTGCCCTGCCATTGTTCCTACATGGCACAGCTACATCTATGCAGCTGTTAACATGCTAGTAAAGTGTGGTGATGTACGTTTCCATGTGCTCAGTGGAGTTTTAATGGATCATCAGGCAGCACACTGTGGGTTCTATTCTCACACCAGGTAAATCAATTGCTGACAGAGGAGGCACAGTACACGAGTGTGCCATACTCCTGATGAGATATTAAACCAAGGCCCTATCTGCTTGAACTGGTGGTATCTCAGGTGGCTATAAAAGACCTAATGGAACCTATCGAAAAGAGTAGGAAGGGAAGTTCCCCGATGCCCTTGCCACATTTCCCCTAGTAGTATAAATACTATCTTGAGTATCTGTTGAAAACAGGCTACTAGCATAGAGGAACTAACCTAGTCAAGAAAGGATAAATAAAATAAATATAAATAACTTTTATGGGGATTTGAGGCTTAAAAGTACATAGTTTGTCTTTGAAAAATTTCTAAAGGTATCTTAAGTGGGCTTCTGTGTTCAGCCATCAAATGCAACATGCACTAAACTGCTATTCTCCGAATGTTAAACATCGAACAGGCATGTTTCCGAAAATAAAATTATCAAATGGCCATAACTCACCAACATAACAGAACTAAAACATGCTACTTACTTACTGTAACTTAACTATAAGAAAGCCTCCCCTTTCCCATAATTAATGCAACCTCAGAGTTGATATGTATAATTAGTGGGGAGGAGGGTTCAGTGAACAGTGGACATACTTATGTGCTAATATATATATATATCTCAACTCCAAGGTCATACTAAATTGGGGAAAGGGCAGGTTTTCTTATAGTAAAGTTGCTGGTAAGTAAATAGTGCATTTTGGTTCCATTATGTTGGCTAACTTTGGCCATAAGATGATTTTATTTTTGGAGAGATGTCCATTTGGTAAAAGTAACATTTGATGTTTAACATTCAGGGAATAGCCGTTCGATGCAAGTTGCGTTCAATGGCTGAACATAGACTCCTTAGATGATCTCTAGTTTTTTTTTTTCCTGGAGGAGATGACTCTATGGTCAAAACTAAAAAGTGACGAAGATGCACGAGGGATGGTGCAGATTAACCAGCTTTGTTGTGAGTCTCTTCTGAATGAAGACTGAGACACCTCCACCTTAGATTCTGTTTTAAAATATAATATCCATAAGACAACAATGGTTTGGAAGACTAAGGTATAATATTAATAGACACAACACTCTATAACAACTTTTGTTTCTTTTGAAAAAAGTTTGTTATGGGAGATTAGATTTCACAAAATGTTTCTTTATCTCTTGTCTATGCAGTTTCCAGTTTTGAAATGTGACTACTCAAACTTGGAAAAGGTCATGTTGATCACTTATGCTACTATAATTTAAGTTGCACAAACATACTGAGACCTCTTGCTGACTGCGATTCCTCTCCACACTACACAATAATACACATTTCCACACGTTATTATTCATGTTACAGGAAACTGTATATTTTGAAGGGAAAATAGCTGCTGACCTTGTGGTAAATGAATTGCCTATTAAAATATTATTTATAGACTGCATTCCACTACTAACATCCTTCTAGGAATGTGTTGAACTTTCTTAGGTTTTGGAACCAGAAATAAAGGAGGAAGGGATTGATGTAATGGATCTTCATTAGAGCAAGATCCAATTGGAACTCAGAGAAATTGGCAAAGTGAAGCATAGCCCATACCAACAAAAATCAAACCTTTTTACCTCTTAAAGAGAAACACAGCAGGAACAGTGCTATCAATACTAACAAAGAGTGAAGGAAATATACTGATAGTTACTCCAACTAGAAACACACCCCAACTTTACACAACACTTAGTGACCCTGCTTTGGTTCAAGTTATTTATGGCCTCATATTATTCTGACCCATTCCTTTCCAGGAAACTATTAACTGCTTGTTGGATAAAGGTAACTTATCCCAGTCTTCAAAGTGAGCCTCATACTACTGTGGTAGCCCTAATCTGAAAAACTTTGATCAGCTACTATATTCCAATATTCATACTGGACTGACTAATTCTATTAATATTCACATTGAAATGACTGATTCTATTGTAAATATTGTAACTGCCATGTAAATGACTAATTTTATTGTAAAGCTATAAGTGCTATATTATTTCAGTATCCACAATCACTGTTCCCTTCTTTCTATGTTGTATATGTTCATCGGTTCGTAGGTTCATAGGCGTGTGTTAATTATCACAAGAGTCTTTTTAAGTCTAGGCATCCATCCCAAATCTCTGACAAGTTTTGGTACCCTAGATAAGTGTGAGCAGGGACTTGGCAGATGAAGCATTTATAGGCTGCATCTGTCCATTCAAGACACAGATGCAAAACCAGGAATGAATTTTCTGTTCCCCATCCCATTGTCCAAGTTACACTTGAATTGGGTTAGGAAGCAACTCTACTTCACATAGATGGGGAGCCTGTTTCAGAGAAGAGGTAGTCTCTGGAATAAATACCGTTCTCTCCAGCAAGTCCTATTTATATCACAGGCAGGGTTTAAGTCTTAAGAATGGGTAGCTCTTGTGCCGTTTGTTTTGCAAGTAAGCAGAAGGTCTATCAGGATGGAGTCTCTGGCAATGCCCTGAATGCCAGGCATGGATCTTCCCTCAACAGCCTGTAAGACACATAATACAGGGATAGGGCCTTGAGGTGATCTGCATAGGACATGTTACTTACACACTGTATTCTTTTAGTGAGTAACCTCTATGGACATTCCAGTTGTTGGATGTGTCTGGTTAGGTACATACCAAAGAAGGCATTGTACTCAATGACAGGTCTGAAAAATGCCGAATACAGTATTACAATGACCTCCTTAGACTTAGATGCCATATCTTTGTTTATAAGTTTCACAACATAGAATGATTTAATCACTACTGTAGACACATGATGGGCAAAGGATAGATTATTGTCTATGTGTGTCTGTAAGTCCCTGAATACTGGGTCAACTCTTAGGCAGTGTGTTGTCAATATGATAGTTACCAGGGTTGAATGACTTTCCAAAGGATACTATTATGCATTTCTTGGCATATAGTTTTAGTCCATGGCTCTGAAACCAGTTGTTTGCCTGTGTCAGCCCTTCCTGGAGAACATTTGTGTCAGTGGGGGATTCTATAACAGCTCCTAATTTGCAATCATCTTGAAATTTAGTTAGACAGAGACCACTGACATTGACCTTGACTTCAGAAAAATAAATGCCAAAAAGGAGTGGTCTGAGGACTTGTGACTGGCCTCTTTGTAGAGGTAGACTCCTCAATTCTAACTTCCTGGGTATTGTCTGTGAGTCAGCTGGCTATCTACTGGAAGACATAAGGGTTTATACCTAACATCTTCAGTCTGTAAAAAATGCTTGATTGGGCTACTGTGTCAAATACCTTGCCAGGTCAAGGTAGGCAGTGTGAATGGTTTTGCACTTATCCATTGCTTGGGTGACTTTCTAAAAGAAGTCCACCAGGATGAGTTGGCATGACCTGCCCTGACAAAACCAAATTGGGTAAGATCCAGTGCTTGGAGGTTTCCTATGATATTATTAATCATTTCCATGATAATTCTTTCTTTAGATGTGCATATGAGACTAGTGAGACTTATGGGTCTGTAGATGGCCCATCTTTGTGCAGAGGGTTGACTGTTGCTGTTCTCCATTCATGAAGCTTTTTTGGAGGCTACAGTTAAATAGCAATTCCAGAGGGCCTGATAGATTGGGTCTATATCAGAAGACTGACAGCTAAAAACACCAAACACCCTTACCTCGACACTTCTTAACCAAAAGCAGGAAAGGTCAAATGGCCAGAACAGCAATTTTGTTTCCCAGGGGAAAAAAATCATTGGGCCATTGTTGGGAGTTTGCCGTTTCCTCCAATGTAGTGCTATCTCGGAATAGGATATTTAAGCAGGGGTGGTGTGGGGGGTGATGCCCCCTCTTTATTTTGTCTGTTGGTTTGTTTGTTTTTGTTTTTTTTTTAGTTGGCCCAGCAATTTTTTTTCCCCTGGGAAAAAATCACTGTCCTTGCCATTTGACATTTTCTGCTTTCGGTTAAGCAGTGTCGAGGTAAGGGTGTTCGGTGTTTTTAGCTGTCAATGTTGTGATATAGACCCTGACAGATCATGTTTCATGCTAATTAGGAGGCATCCTGGGATATTGCCTGGGCCCGGTGATGCAGTGTTCTTGACCTTAGAGAGACCGTTAAGGACCTATTCCCTAATGTTAGTAGGTAGAGTTATATTTGATGGTATTTCGTGAGGGTAGGTTGAGGGGGAGGGAGGGAGGTGTAAAGTTGGAAATTAATTTGTCTGCCAGTAGGTTTTCTATATCTTCTGTTTCAGTATAGGTGGTTCCATTAACAATGAGCTCAACACAAAACTGTGTATTGCCTTTGAGGTGGCAGAGATAAATAAAGAATGCCTTATGTTTGTCTTTGACATGGGAGGCCAAATGTACTTAAAATCTGGCTTTGGTAGGCTTTATTTGTCCTCTGAGTTGTTTGCTTAGTTTGACAGTGCTTTTATCCTGCTGGGTGTTACACCTCCTAATTTTGCCATGATTTTCTTCCTTCTGTTATACAGTATATTGAGCTTATAATTCCACTAGGGTGGCTTGTTTTTTTTGAGTTAGTTCTGTACTTCTTCCTGGTGGGTACAATTTCCTCTATGCAGATATTAATATGCTTACATTGGGTTTCTGTGAACACTTCCGCATAGTTAGCAGTGTTCTCAGAGTTTATGGGGGCTGGAAATTTTGCCAGGTTATCACTTAATAGTAGGAAGTTAGCCTTAGAGTAGTTCCTGATCATTCCAGGGTTGGCTGGGGTTCCAGGTTTTATTTTTACTTTAAATTAGACAGTTTTGTGGTCTGACCTTACAAAAGAAGACATTACACTTGGGGTGTGCAGCACTCTCCATATTACTGAGGACAGATCCAGTATGTTTGCACTCCTGGTCAGTATATTGACAGGGATGGTCAGTATATTGACAGGGAGTCCAGGGAGTCTCTGTTTACAAAATCAAGGAATATCTGTGCTTGCATAGTTGGTGTTGTATATGATTCCAAGTTAAAAGTGGAGTAATTAAAGTCCCCATGAATATGTCTTTGAGTTGGATGGTGAGTGTTTCCATTAAGTTTAAATACATTTTATGGTGTTTCTGGGTCATACTGGGGAAATCTATAGCTTGCAAAGGAGTGGTATGGGATTTTGCCTATGGTGATTTGAACATGGAGAAGGTCAAATACATTGTCCCGTTTGACCAGCCTTGAGGTATATTTATTTTTTGATGCAAACCGAGACACCTCCACCTTTTGTCCCTGTCTGCATAGTAGCTGGTCTAAATGTGTGGAAGGCATGTTCTGTCCGTGGCTTTAAACCATGTCTCAGTGACTGCACAGTCATCAGCATTCTCTAGGGTGAGGAGACCTTGTAAGGAGTGGAGTTTTTGTTTAGAGTCCTAGCACTGAGTAGTAATACCTTTAGATTTTCTTGGTTTTGATTTGCTATGTCGGAAGTACTTTCAATTTGGCATTCCCTAAAAAGGCACTATGGGGTAAAACAATGTTTTAACTAATATTCAAAAGCCTAGAGGGGAGACATGAAGACCATCCCTGGCAAAGCAATGTGAACTTTTGACCATCTCCTTTCATGATGACAAGTATTGCACCCCATAAGAATTGCACCAGAAATTAAGCCAATTATTAAAGTCAGTCATCTTCTATTCATATTGTGACAGCATCTTGAAGAAGGTGAAAGGCTGTTCAATGCTAGTCTCATACCAGCTTGGGACACATATTCTGAGAGCTCTATGATGTCTGTCTTCATATAGTCTAGGGAGGCAAGTCTCAGGTCATTTACACCCACATGGACTATGACTCATACTTGTAATTGTGGTCCAGTGGCCTAAGTGCATGTGTAATGTGGTAGATATTGACCCCCTAATAGCAACTGACCATGACTCATCCTGGTGAGTGGAGCAGGATGTGTCTAACAATGGAGTCTCCAGTGACCAGAAAGTTGGATTGTATGGTAGCTTGCCTTATGGGCTTAGAAGTAGAGGCTCCATGAGATGTGGCTGTATGTGTTCATGTGGGTATTGTTTTGAAACAGTACATTCGGGGAAGCTGAAGGTATTCGTTATGTATACTTTGGCTAGGAGGTCTTTGGGATTTAGGAATGTTACATTTAAGTGCCTCAGCATATGTGGGTCTATGTCTCTGCTTTGAACTGCGTGTGATGGGTGCAGCGTGTGCACTACTGGCAACCTGATTGGCATTAGGAGTGCTTTTTTGTGAGAGCTTTGCCTCCAGTGGCATTATCTCTCACACATCATATCAGTTGGTTTGAGGATTAGCTGGATGTCAGTAAACATGAGGCAATTTCAGCATTGCCTCAGGATGCCCGTATCCACCAAGCTGGCAACAGAGATAGCAGGAAAGTTTACACCCACAGCAAAATGCCCCTTTTTATTGATTAGGCAGTTGTAGTGAGAATATAAAGTAATATCTGGAGTATCAGGTTTGCAATTCTGGGGGCAGCGCTTGTCAATGAAAACTAGTTGTCCTGTGTGCAGCTAGGTATTGGTGAAATCACAAGGGTGCTTTTACAGGACAGTTGTGATCTCAGAGTGCTTGTGTTTATATTCAGGGCGCTGCCAAACAGCTGAGAGGAAACTAATGAGAAGACCCTGCTGATTTATGAATGAAGTATTTAGGCAGATATTCTGACGTTAAGTTACACACCAGGCACTACGTACTGAAAAAGGAAGAATTAGCTTGCCACTAATGATGAAAAGATGGGAGTCACTTGAATGGCAGCTGCCTGACTACTACTAGTTCTGGTCTCACCACAACTTCACTCTGCTGGGATACAATGCTCCTTTGCTTCTTTTCTAACCAGAAGCAAAACAGCATTACCAGTCCCAAGATGAGAAGTAGCCCACATGTTCCTTGGTGATCCACACTCTTGCCCCAGATGATGCATGGATCTGTAGGCTTTCTGTAGCCTTTTCCTGGTAGATGCCTTCAATAGCAACAAGACCAGTCAGGAAGGTCAAATACAGATGTTCACTGCCCAGTCAGAAACAGTCAGGAAATCAATGCACTCTGCTCCTTCTCTGACCAGAAGTAAAATATAAGCACAAATTCCAAGCTGGTTCCTATAAAGCAATTATTAGGCTTTCTGGTGATCAGTAGTCTCCAAGAAATAATCTCCCTGTGCCCCTTCTCCCGCCAGGAGCAAAAGAGGTGCACTAATCCCAAGATGATTACTGAATGGCAGAATACGGGCTTTCCAGTAATTGGTGGTCTTGGAGTAGATGTTGCAAATTTTAAAGGTAAGATGCAAAAAATGGTTCAGTATTCTAAGAACTGCAGTGTGCACTAAGCAGTTAGGAAAACAGGGGGTTAGCTATATAAGTGGAGAGCCACTAATTTTAAAGGAGCAATGTAGATTGGAAGGGGTGGGTACTTTGTATGCTGGCTCTGTGGAATATGCTGGGATGGCCAGTAAATTTAAAAAGCTGATGGGGAGTGATTTCACAAAATGCTAATTTTGTGGTTATTTACAATAGCCAATAAAAGAAGAGAGGGAAGAAGACATGTGGTCAAATTAAAATAAGGGCAGGCAACTAGAAAGGTGAATTTAAAAAATTAACAGCACAATGGGAGGTGGGGAAAACCTAATTTCTGTGTGACTCACAAGAGACACAGCTGTGGTCTCTTTCCTAGTTTAAATATGCAATTAAAAACAGAATATAAGTAAAACACAATGTAAAGAAAATAAATCACAATATACAAAACAGAAGAAGGCAATTAATCAATAAATACAAGAAAGCAAAAACAAACCTTTCCCTCAGAGAAAGTTGTGGCAGAGTCTGTGTGAGCTTAAAGCCTTGAAATGTTTTATTGTACCTCTTAAAATAGAAGGGTTAGTCTTAGCTACACCCTCAGTTTGCAGGTAATTAACCTTAATTGCCCAGTTCTAATTTCTGTGTGGCTCATAAGAGGCAGAGTCCAGGTCTCTTTCTTAGTTTAAATGTGCAATTAAAAACAGAATACAAGTAAAATACAGTGTAAAGAAAATAAATCACAATATACAATACAGAAGAAGGCAATGAAGCAATAAATACAAGAAAGCAAAAACAAACTTACCTTTCTCTCGCAGCAAGTTGTGGTAGAGTCTAGGTGAGCCTTTCCAGTAAAGCCATGAAATGTTTTATTTTACCCCTTAAAAAGAAGGTTTAGTTCCTAGCTCCATTAGTTCACAGGTAATTAACTTTAATTGATCGGTTCTAATTTTTGTGCAACTCAACACAACTGTTGTCTCTTTCCTAATTAAAAAAAGAATACAAGTAAATCACAGTGTAAGGATGAACAAAATGGTACCCTTCCTTATGGAATGGAATGCATTTTTCTGTGAAAATTCTCAAACACAGGCATAGTCACCAGACTAGATCTCATGGCAGAAGGTGGGGTCAGGCTTTTATTGAGCTGCTATGACTTGAGTGTAATACTGCTGCAGAACATAAATACATTATTTATGATACAGAAAATCTGTTTCATCAGTATTTTGAAGTTCTAAACTAGTAGGACGTGGTGTAGCTGCTATTCTCAGGGGGGCATTCAATGAGGATTTCATGAGGAGAATACTTTTTAGTAGTCCTTATTACACTACGAGTACTATACAGTCCTAAAGTTAAAGCATCTGGCTGCTTAACTTCAGAATTATTTATTACTATTTATGTATTTGACATTTGTTAACCGGGATGGTCCAACTGGGCATAACCCTTTTTCAGTGGAAGCCCTTGGAGAAAATCTCCACTTAAATCAATAAGAATAAAATGTTACAGTGCATGAAAAGATTCATTACAAAGTTTTGATAATATAGTTTTTGATGGCCTGGTTCATGCATTTAACCAAGTCTGACCCTTTGGAACAGTGCAGACAATGTGTGCCGGCATGCTAAAAAAAAAAAAAAACAAGAAAAATTCAAGAAAAGAGCAGATATCAAGCATCACACTCCTTTACACTGCTTTTTTGCAGAGGAGCAAGACCCTCCAATGTGAAATGCAAGTCCCCCCAAGCCCCTGAATTTATATATACCAACTATGAGATTGCCATACTGCAGAGAAAAAGGAATATTCTAAGACATGGAATTTAGTCTGTAACCAAACAACACAAGACATTACTGTTTTAAAACTTTGACAGACAAACCTAAGCTCTTCACAGGATTCAGCAGCAGTACCTGCAGACTTTGACAATTCGTCCAGAGGTGAAAAAACTTTGGTAATTTTTTCTCAGTAAATCAGGCATTATTTTTGTTACCTGTCAGTATGGCAACTACTTTGTGGGGGTTTTCTTCCTTTTCTCCACCCTACTATTTGAATCACATACGAACTGCCAATAGAGAGAATATAGTTATATAGTTAATCAGTTTAGCTAAAAGCACAACTGCAAATGGTAATAGTTCATCAGTTTAGCTAAAAGCACAACTACAATTGGTAAAAACTTTCTCAGATGATACGCGAATGACATTTGGTCTTAATAAATATGCAAAAGCAACATTTATAAAAGAAAACAATTGCAATTCAGAGACACACTCCAAACTAGACCACTCAGTTAATCAACAAATCCAGTAAATATATTAAACAAAACATCACATTTTAGCGCTTTTGTATATAAATGTCTCACAAAGGACTTTATCAGAACAGTTTGACCTAAACTTATATAACTCCCTTAAGGTCATTGAAAGTACTTAAAAAAATTAAAAGGATAGAGTCCCTTATCTAAATTCAGTAGAAACAATACTACCTAAAAAAACCTTCCAAGACAAAAGATATCAGTGGAAAACAGTATACAGAACATAACAAGTTAATACATATGTAATATTAAAAATCAACCTTTGATGAATGCAAGTGAATTACATTTAAGTGAATTAATAAATACTCAAATACATAAATACACAACTCATATTTATACATATATAAAAACATCCATAAAAACTTGATTGGTTTTACTAAATATGTTAAAATATAAATACATATTTAGTAAACAAATAAATGAATAAATAACATTTTATAATTTGTCTGCCTGAAAACCTAAGCACTGGTGAAATAGAAATGTCATTTATTCTTGGGGGAGGGAGTGGCATTCAGTTTAAGCTACTTTACTAATTCTTTATATTCTAATTTTTGTCTCCCACTCACCCCCACATAGATTCACATCACTTCTTTCTATTGTAGCAAATAAGAATTTTTGGAAACATGGACAGCTTCAGAGTACTTGGCTAATGTGTTACTTTTATTCTACTCTAAAATGTTGTAACTGTACTCATATATCCTTTCCATGAGAAGTAATTCTGTTTTGCTTATGTGGAATGCATTTAGTGACATTGACTACCCCCATGATGGAACATTAAAATAGAACCAGAGTTTTGTCCAAATTTAAACTTTCACCGTCTAAGTTATAAGAACACTGTTTACACTATACACACTCGGTGGTACCTAGTTTGGTTTCCTTACTTAAATTTTTCATTTGATTATTTGGGTCTATATTACATCACCAAACGCTCAAAAAAGCGAACGGTGATTAATCGACCCTATGTAAGCAAAAGCTTACAATGTCAAACTGTCAGAACAACAATTTTTTTCCAAGGGAAAAAAATCGCTGTTCCAACAAAAAAAAAAAATAAAGAAAGAAAACATTTTAAAACATTACATTAAGTGGGGGACTTTGCCCCCCACACTCCCCCGATGTGGGGGGGCTGGCCCCCCCACACCCCTACTTAAATATACCAGCTCCGATACCGCACTACAGTGCCAAAAACAGCAAAGTAATGAAGCAGCCAAGCAAATTCTTTCCCTAGGAAAGAATTCGCTTCAAAGCCGCTTCGATATTTTGCCTTTTCAAAGGTTCATAGGTTCATAGGTGCGTACTAGGCTAATGGCCCTGGGGCCTTTACAAGCCTAGCCATAGGATTACCCTGGCATAGTGCCACCTGGCCTTAGTTCCCAGTGCCTCTGTTGAGTAGAACCACTGGAGTTATCCCTGGGGTGAATTTTCTGTTTCCCATCCACTCATCAAAATATTTCTTGAAGAGGGTCAGCGAGGGGTACAGGATGTTTCAACCCTGGGCAGTTCGACCCCGGACGGTTTGACCCCAATGAAATGGCAAAGCAAGAAAAAATAAGCCACAGATATTTTGACATAAAGAAAACATTTTATATACTGCTCATGCATCCACATAGTTACTGAGAAAATGTTAAAGATTGCCTCATAAAAACAAAAAAAAAAACAAAAAGAAGTCATGAGGATATATAACTGCTTTGTGAAATGCAACCACGATCAGACAATAAAATTTTGGAGATGTGACAAAAGAACGCCCTATAACTGTAAAATAAATTAAAAAAAATAAATCATTTAATTTTAAATAAATTATTTATAGTAGATAACAGATTAGTTAACATAACTAATAACATAACCGTAGATGGATTAGACTGTATTGTGCGTATGTTTGTCTTTATGCTCTGCAATCAAGTCAAGTCTGCTGCAGCACTACACACTATCAATGTTGCTGGAAATCAAGAGTGTTTGCATTTACTCATATATCCATATGCACTTTCCGGAGGTTCTGATGTGCTTTGATGGTAGACGGTGGGAAATGGTGAAAATTGCATGTTGCTGCTTGAGCTCTGGTGGTAGTATAAATGTTCAAGATGAAGAAGGCATATTAACCTATCGACAGATAAACTCAAACTTCAGATTTTGGAAAGGCCTCGAGCAAAAACCATGAAATCCAGTTCTCCTCAATCCTCATACAACTAAACATCCCAAGACCTGCTTTTTTTTCAGTCTTTTATGTTCGACCAAGACGCATTCGAAAAAATATGAGTCATCGGTCTTGTAATAGGAACCTGATTATTTTCTAATAATCATTATGAGATACCTTGGTGTAGGTACCTTCATCTTGCAAACTATTGAACATAATACCAGAATAATTAATTGCATCAAAGACAATGCCATCCCCTAAAAAAATGTTTAGTTTAGTTGAGGTCAGTGTATTAGATTAGCTAGGATGTCATCAATTAAAGATGATTTGGTGGTTGATTACTTGACATGTTCCTTGACAGAGGTTATCCAAAACATCTTGTGAGTAATATTAGTACTGAAGTTATTAACCAATGGGATGTTAAGTATAAGCCCCTATTAGGCATAGGCCTTGATGAAAGAACTTATCAGCCTAACTATGGGGAAATTGCTGACAAAGGCAAACTTGCATGTGCTTTTGTGATGCAATATAATGATAGTCCAGAAAACATAAAAATCGTCATTAAAAACAACTGGAATGTATTTAAAGACAACACCTTGATCTAAAACATATTAGGGAGAGGAATCCTAGTTTTTAAAAGACAGACCCTAATGTTAAATGGTTATTAGAAAAATAATCAAACTAAAAGTATGAAGCTATATAAACAGGACATGCTGGAGGGATAGATTCCTGTCCCAGAGACTTCCCATACTCTGGAACAAGCTACCCATCTATGTCAAGCAAAGTTCCTCATTAGCACTCTTCAAGAAAAATCTTGATGAGTGGATGGGAAATAGGAAATATACCCTGGGGATCACTTCTGTGGCCCTGCTCGACAGGGGCACAGGAAATTAACTTACTTAGGCCCTTGGGCCGACAGCCTAGTATGAACCTATGTAAGGAAGCCAAACTAGGTACCACCAAGTGTGAATGGTATAAACAGTGTTCATACATCTTAGAAGGTGAAATTGTAGATTTAACATCATGACTTAGCATATAGTGTCCTTAAGGGACTTGCACATATAGACTTTAGTGATGATTTCATACCTGAGGCAAGCATATTACAGGCTTTTAGGCCTGTAAAAACTATTTAGAAACTGAGAAAATTGTCCAAAATATTGGAAGATTTAATCAATGCAACTTTTGAGTCAATTAATCAAATTACTATAGAGATGACTGTTATGACTGTTGCAGAACCAGATGGTCTTAGATTTTGTTAACTTTGAAAAGTGGCACATGCACTTTCATCACACCAGATAATGAACATGCCAGCTGAAGTCATCTGGAAACAATCTAAAAGGTAGCTCATATGCAAAACAGGGTCATAGCTCTCAGTGGGCATGTTTAACAAATTTATTTTTGGGATGGGGAGAAATGATTTTGAAGATTATGATGTGGTTTGCTATGGTTACCATTTCATTGCTGCATCTGTTGTTTCTTTGCAAATCAATGCTTGCCAGACTTATTACATCTAGAAATAGCGTGAAACTGCAAAAGAGAGAAATATGCCATGAATCAATTATAAAGTTGAAGGAAAAACTCATGTGGACCTCAACATGGGCAAAATTAGACCAGCATATTCTCCAGTGAGGTACAAAGATGGCATCTTCAAAATACCCACTTGGTAATACATCGGGATGCCTGAAATATCTGATGTGGAAGGCATAATGAGCTGCTGAACCTACCCCGAAATTATAAATAAATAAATGTATTACTGTAGAAATGAACAAAATTGGGTGGCACTGTTGAATGCATAACACTTATCAAATATATGAAAAGCATGTCATTGAGTTCTTCAGAGTATTAGGTATGTTTTCCAAATTGCTTTCAGAATGTTTATTTTTTATTGTCATTTTTATTAAATATTACATTTCCCATTCTCAGAGCATGGAACTCTGATATAGCCTACTGCACATGCCCAGAATTTTGATTTCTGTCAAAAATCTGTAACAGTGGAGCAACATGCAGCAGACTTGACTTTGGTGTAGAAGGATGTGGGTTCTATTCCCACATCAGGTAGACAGATTGCTGACACTGCAGTTTGGCATAAAGGGAGTGCTGCACTCCTGAGTGTGTCATCCTTCAGATGAGATGTTAAACTGAGGTACCATCTGCCTGAGTTGGTGTTAGTTAAACTGGATATAAAAGAAGCCATGGCACCTATCGAAAAGGGTGGGGGAAGTTCCCTGATGCCCTGGCCAAACTTCCTCTGGTATTATAAATACTAACTCGGGTCTCCCTTGAAAAGAGGATACTGGTATAGTGGGACTAATGTGGTCAGTAAAAGATAAATAAAAAAATGGTTTACTTAGCTGTTTTTTTGTAATTAAGCATACTCAGTCATAAATTATAAGGTAATTGTACTTTATTTCAAGTTCACCCTGCCACTTCAGTGGGGTTTAGATAACAACACTTCATTGGGGGTTGGCCGGGTTACTAGAAAATTCTCCCTATTGGTTTAGACTGCCTCAGATGACTGCTGCCTAAGGCAGTTTGAGAAGCAAAAAAGAAGGCATCCTGCTGACAAAGAAAGGTGCAACTGAGGGGGAAATTGTTTTTATTAAAAAAGTAAATACATTTAATTCAATAAACCCTTCTTCTCTACTGTGATCCATCCTCACCATTTACATGATCAACTGACCTATTCCATCTTGTTCAATGGTACCACTGCCATTCAGCCTGTAAGATGATTGTATGCATTTTTCTTCTTATACAATTATCATTAGTGTGTGTGTGTGTGTGTGTGTGTGTGTGTGTGTGTGTGTGTGTGTGTGTGTGTGTGTGTGTGTGTCTGTCTGTGTTTTGCATGTGTATTGATTTTGGAGGCGTTCTGAAACCGAACTGAAATACATTACTGTGGTCATTATTTATTTATTTATGTATTTATTCATTCATTCATTCATTCATTCATTTATTCATCTAATTCATCAGAATCCAATGTTTGAGCGCCATGCAGTCAAAGTGGCAGTAATTGATGCAATTGTACATGTGTGTGTGTGTGTGTGTGTGTGTGTGTGTGTGTGTGTGTGTGTGTGTGTGTGCGTGTGTGTGTGAGTGTGTGTGTGTGTAAGCTGTAATAGGTTTTATGTACAGAGTGGTCAATAAAAGCTCTGTGTATTACGGGGAATTAAATATAAGAATAAATACATGTAATGATGGAGTTCTGTTGCGTAAAATGCTCAGTTTCATGAAAGTCCCTTGTGTTTGCTTCTTCAAAACTACAGACAGCACAATTGGGGTGGTATCAGCATTTTCTCAGAAAAACGGAAATTCCAAGTTCTTGTTTTTCACTTAGTGATCAGTCAAGTGAAGCAGCTGTTGACCTGCACTTTAACATTCTAGTCAAGCATAGATTGAAAACATGTGAATTCATTATTGTGACTGCAAATGTATGGATCCATACTGCACAACTGAAAACCATTCTGTTGATATGTTTACTGCACTTACAGTGCCGACATGAAACAATATATCCAACAAAGTCTAGGAAAGTAGTCAATCTTTCTAAAAGCCAGACTACTTTCATTTCAACAATGACAATGAAAATATTTTAATCCCAGGGAGTCTGTGCACCAGTGCACCCTTACTTAGCATAATCAACTCTGAGGTTACTGTATCTTAGTGCAAAGGGAATTAAACTCCTTGCAGTGGCCCTTTTTGAAGTTACTATTTTCTCAAAACTTTATTACAGTAAATAAAGGCCTTTCTGCTACTGATCCTGTGATAAAAGCATGAATGGCAACCTGCTGCTTTATAGCACAGCAATGTATCACCCATTTGTCATGAGAAAAGAGTGTACTCAGACCATTTTAAGAGGTCATTTCCACTCCTGCCTTCTGATTATCATGTCTCTTTAAGTAAGTCTTCAGCCCAATCACTCAAACATACCCCAAGACAGACAAGATAGTCATCATACAGGCAGTCAAGACAGGGGTCAGTACCTCTAACACTCATTCATACACACCAGGTGCTGGAAGGGGGAACCTCATCCTATATTCAAACTAATCTGGTTTCCCCCCAACATCAAGGTTCTATGGTGACCATTCATTGCCCCTGGGTACATAACTATTTAATACCACCTGACTTTATTAATAGTCTCTCCCCTACTGTGTGTAGGATATGGAAACGTTTCTCTATATACCTAAGCCCACCCCTTGATGGCTGATGTGTGTGCCTGTGTCATAGTTAGAGTCTCATACACCCTTCCTCTAGTTGTATGCATGCTCCCACAAGCATGTTACAAGGGCTATGATCACTGGCTTGTGAGCGGCAAGTTGATGTCAACCCAGTTACAGACCTTCTTGTTATTATGCAAGCCTTCACCTACACAGGAGCAAAAAGCCACTGAGAAGTTACCATTCCCTCCTCACAGGATGAATGAGCTGGCATGAGCCACTCAGTTCCTACTATCCCCAACTCAGCACATAAACAACTAACTCATCTTGGGTCACCTGTGCTGCAGTTATGGATTTATCCATCTGTACTGCAGAACAAGGTTTATACTCTGAATATTTTAAACTTGCTTTGGATATATTCACACTCAAGACAAACTCGGAAGGCTTTTCATCTGCAGCATTCAGCTTTATTCTGGATGCTATTGACACTGCTAAAAACTTTTTGCCACAGCATCCACAGAAACTGCACTACTGAGGAGAAATCCACTTGTGTTTTATAATTCATGAAGCCCAACTTTAATGTCTTTTTGCCAAAACTGTAATAAAATGTTTAAAATACTTGATACAAAACTGCCCTTATTGCAACATGTGTTTTCAGCAAATACTGTTTATCTTACCAACAACAGTGCAATATCTTTATTGCCGAAGTCCACTTTCAGCAAACCTGTAGCTGCACCTTCTCCACAGTTGTGCAACTAAGCGGTTAGTATAATATAAGTTAATGATGGTGTGGGGGCTCCCCCATACATAGGGTGCAGGAGGGCTTGCTCCCTGCAAAAAATGCTTAACTTTCTGTTCAATTAAAGTAACTTGTAATGATTTGTTTTTGTTGTTGATAAACAATCATGAATCTCCTTTATCTTGATACAGCAAACAAAATGCCACAGCAGTGTGTGCGTGTGCGTGCGTGTGTGTGCGTGCGTGTGCGTGCATGTGTGTGCGTGTGTGCATGTGCGTGTGTGTGCGTGTGTGTGTGTGTGCATGTGTGCGCGCGTGTGTGTGTGTGTGTGTGTGAGCATGTATATGTGTGTATACATCCCAGTGTGTCTTGTGTGTCTGCTTTTCTTACTGTCCATCTGTCCATATTGAAATAAATGAAATAGCACTGAATACAAATTTCAGAACAAATTAGGGCTTACTCTGTACACAGGACTCTAGTTAAAACCTAATATAAGATATATTTGTAAAAATTAAAATTGTTTAATGTTGAACTTATGACTATAAATTGGAATAAATTGCTTACTAACTATGTTATAGAACATCAGTGTTTTCTGGATCCCTTAATCATAAAGCTTGATTCTTATTGTAAGGAATAAAATCTTAAAAAGCCAGAAATATGAGAAGTTAGAAGTTTTGTTTATGAAAGTTGGCTTTTTCTTAATTCAAATGATGCTTATTTTGTGTGTTATACATACAGAAGATTATAACAAAATAATAAAAAGTGATAAATAGGTAAAAAATACTTTTCAGGAACAGCCTCTACTTGTGATGTTACTAAATCACCTTTGCTGGAGATGTTATATTCATTTCAAGCCTGGGGTAGAATGAAAAGAGTCAGATTTAGTCCCATTATAACTTGCCTCTTTTATGACATAATGCATTTTCTGTCACTTTCTACATTAAATTGTATGCATTTTGCATATTCTATTTCTACTAACACCTGGATACACTAGACAATCTCGATGTACTAAAATCTCGAATTTCAGTACGTTGAGACCGAATAGTGGAAAGTGCAGTTACTCGAAACTACACTATGCTGAATGCGGAAGTGTCAAATCTGGATATGTCGAATCTGCCGCTATCGTGGTGTCGCATTCATTGCATGTGGTGCGGTTTGTGGATTTATCTGGGGTTTCAGGTAAGTGTTGTTTGTTTTAGTGTGTGTGAGTGTGTGCGGTGGTGTTTTTTGCGTGTTTGTGTGTTTAGTGCAACCTCGGAGTTAGAATATATAAGTAAGGGGTGGGGGTGCAAGGGTGCTTGCCCCCCTGCTTATAGGTAGGTTAGGTGTGTTTCTGTGTGTTGTTATGTTTGTTTAGTTAGGTAGGTGTATGTGTGTGTGTGTGATTATGTCTTGGTTTGTGTGTGTGTGTGTGTATGTGTGTGTGTGTGTGTGAATGGTCACGGTTGTGGTATTCGTGATACTGGGTTTTCGTGTATGGGGGTTTTCGACTATTCAGTCTCGAAATACTGAAATTAGACATTTCAGTACTTCTAGATTGTATAGTGAATCCTAAAACCCACATATTGTCAGTTATAACTTGTGTCAGATATTTGAAAAAAAAAATCAGTCATATATTTTTAGATCACAAGAGTTACCAGTCATAGCTATCGTGAGGCAGAGATATGATTCTCAAATAAAACAAACACAGGCTTATCCTGCTGGCTGGATGCAGTAGTCGAATCAGTTAATGATGTGGTTACACATCACCGTACTAAATAGCAACTCACTGATTGCTTTAACAAAAGCGACAAATTAAAAACTACTTTCACTTGTGTCAGATATCAGTCAATAAAAAATATAAAAGGCAGACAAAAACAAATCGACATATATTTTTTCTTAAATTCAAATTTTTAATATTGATTTTAATGACCACTGCAACAACTGCAACACAAAAGCATTTTGCAGGGGGTGAAGCTTTTTTGCAATACCCCATATGGTGAGGAATGTCAGCTGTCCATCCTTACTATTTAACTGTATTTTCTTTTCCCAGACTTTTGGAATGTTTACTCACTGACAATATCCACTTTCAGTTTACTGCTTTCTGTGAAGAGGTCCACAATGCACTGTTGTTTGGTGAATTTTTCATATCCTTAACACGTTAGATGCAGTGCTTGTTAAGCTTAATATCAAGAGTTTTGAAAAAAAATGAAAATATGCTTTCATGCTTTTCGACAATCTTTTTAAGGCAGACAGTCTGAAATTCAATCTGTTGTTTTTCTTTCGGCTTTTCCCGGTTAGGGGTTGCCACAGCGGAATTTTGGTTCACTAATGATTGGCAGTAGATTTTTATGGTGCCAAGGTGCCAGCTCGATGCCCAACTTTCAACGAAGGCACGCCCATTCATGCATGTCTTTTGAACGCCACTCGACCGGGGGGAACATGCAGACTCCACACAGAAAGTGCTCATGACTTCTGCAAATGAGAAAAAAGTCTTCAACAGCCTTAGGGATATAGGTTAACACAGTCTGCTAGAAGCTCCAGAGTCACAGGTGCTCAAAGACCCCTGTCTTGTAGCCAGAGACACAAAACATCTTGTAGTTCACACAACTAGTAGGCCAGCATAACGCACCTGACATACTTCAGGTAAAACTAAAATTGGGTAAGACAGTGATTCAGGTCGTAGCCTGCTATAGGTCCACAGTCATGTCCCAAGACTCTCATTCCATGTTCCTAAGCACCCTGGAAACTATTAGAGTTCAACCCAACACTTTCATACTAGATGACTTTAACTACTCCTCCATCAACTGGGAAAACTACTCATGCGCCAATACACTGGCCCAACGCTTCCTGGAATTCATCAATTCCAATGCCCTGGAACAGCTCATTCTTACCACTACTAGAGGAAGCAACACCCTTGACCTGGTTATTACTAACATGGACAAGTGTTGCTCTACACCAGTAGTCAATTCATCCCTGGTTAGATCTGACCACAAGCTAATCACCATGGAAATCCACATCACACCCACATCCTCTGCAAAGGTAACCACCATGAAAAACTTCTCCAAAGCTGACTTTGGGCTCCTAAAAAACAGAGGTGACTAATTTCATGGCACCCACATCAATGGAAAATAAATGCATGACTGCAGAATCATACACCAATGCACTGTACTAACATGTACATAAATGCATGGAACTTGCTATACCCAAAAGAACCAAGATGGTCTCCTTCAAAAAAAGGAATCCAATCTGGTGGTCCCCTGCCATTAATAAACTCTACAACAGAAGGAAGAAACTGTTGCAGAAAAAGGTAAAGTCCCAAGACTGGAAAAACTCCCTTATTAGCCTCAACAAAAAGTTGAGATCTCTCATCAAAACCTCTAAAGCCAGCTATGAAGGCAGAATTGCAGCAAACACTAAAAACAACCGCAAACTCTTCTGTAGTTATATCAAGAATCTCCACAGCAATACTCAGGTTTGCTCTGAGTTACTGCACAATGGTACCTCCTATACTGAGCCAAAATATATTGCCAACATACTGTCCAATAGATTCGGTGCCAACTTTTCCCCTCTCTCCCTCCCAAAGGACCAATTACAATACCAGAGGAATGCCAAGTGCCAAGCATTACTGCAGCATGGGTTAAAGCTGCATTTTTCAAGGCCAAGAATACAGCTTCCATGGGACCCGACAATATCCCTGGATGTGTTCTACATGAACTACAAAGTGAACTGGCACCACATCTCTGTGCCCTGGTCAATCACAGCCTCACTTCAGGCTTTGTCCCTACAGAATGGCACACTGCTACAGTCATCCCTCTCCATAAAGGGGGAGCGACTACAGACCCTAGGAATTATTGCCCCATTAGCCTGACAAGTCTGATATGTAAGGCTATGGTGCACATCATCGTGGACCTAATTAACAAGGATATAGGGAATCTCCAAACTCTAGATCCCATGCAATTTGGTTTTGTGAAAGGTAGATCATGTCTGCTCAACCTGGTTGACTTCTTTGAGTCAGTCACCAGAGCTATGGATGAGGGCAAGGCATTTCATACAGCCTACCTCAATCTGGCCAAGGCCTTTGATAGCATTCCCAACTCAAGAATTATTGATAAAGTCTTTCGGCTTTTCCCAGTTAGGGGTTGCCACAGCGGAACTCTCGTCTGCTAATGATTGGCAGTGGATTTTTACGGTGCCGAGTTGCCAGCCCAACGCCCAACCTTCAAAGAAGACATACCCATTCATGCACGCACCTACCTGCATGTCTTTAACATCACTCGACCACGGGAAGGACATGCAGACTCCACACAGAAGGTGCTCCAGCCGAGAATTGAATGGGAGAACCTCTTGCTGTGAGGTGACAACGCTAACTGCTGCACCACCGCGACATTCCGGAATTATTGACAAAACTCACCAAACTAGGCATCAGCCTCTATATCACTAGGTAAGTTGCAAACTGGCTCACAGATAGAACCCACAGTGTGAAAGTAGTGGACTCTAAGTCAGACTGCTGACCTGTCGTGAGTGGAGTTCCACAGGGATCGGTCCTGGGTCCTCTCCTTTTTGGTATCTACTTCTTAGAAGTCCAGGCCAACATGGAGGGACTCTGGCTGACCAAGTTTGCAGATGACTGCAAGCTGGGAGCCATTATTCACTCCCCAAGTGATGCAGACATCCTACAGAAAGGCCTCACTGAGACCAGTGACTGGTGTCAAAACCATGGCCTTAAGCTTAATACCAAAAAAATGCATCATGATTCCCTTTGGGAAAAACTCAGTTCCCACTAATTACCACATCAATGGGAGCCCGCTGAACACTGAAGGCATTACAAGAGATCTGGGAACACAGGTTGAAAGCAACCTCTCCTTTGACCACCACATTGCCACTGTGGTCAGAAAGTCCTTCTATGTGGCACATCTCATTACCAAGAGTTTTGCATCCAGGAAGAACAAGGTCATCATCTCTCTCTACTCTTCCCTCATTAGGCCAGTCATGGCCCATTTGGCATGTACCTCACTAGTCACATGCAACAGCTGGAAATGCTATAAAAGTACCTTATGAAGAGGATCCTAGGCCTTAAACACATGTCCTACATGGACAGACTCAAAAAACTCCAGCTATTCTCTGTCTCATATTGTCTACTAGGAGGCAATCTCTGCTTGACTTACAAAGCCATGTCTGACCCAGCTCTGTTAGAAATGCTACATCTAAAGAAATTCCATTCCCTCCACACCACATGCTCCAGAGACCTCAACCTCATTACCACAATCAACAGAACATGCTGGAGGGACAGGTTCATAACCCAGAGACTGCCCATGCTCTGGAATAGACTTCCCATACATGTCAAGCAGAGCACCTCACTGGCCCTCTTCAAGAGAAATATTGATGAGTTGATGGGAAATAGAAAGTTCACCCTCGAGATCACTCCAGTGGCTCAACTTGATAGAAGCCCTGGGAACTAACGTTGGGTGGTACAATACCAGGTCACTTCTATGGGCTAGGCTTGTATAGGCTCCAGGGCCATTAGCCTAGTACACACCTGTGAACCTATGAACTGTCACTCATGCACAAACCAAAATACCTATTTGGGCAAGGTGGAGCAGTCGTGAAAGAGTGGAGCTGCCATACCTTGCCAGAATACATCCTTGAGTTCAAGCAAGGTAAGTCAGGAAGCCTTTGGGAGGGAATGGCAGGGAAATTGGCATTTAGCTTCAGTTTTTAGACAGCAATCAGGAATAAAATATAGGTTTAGGAAGTTGGGGGTTATAGTTAGGGAGTGGGGCAGGAGTTTTAGGTTTAGGGAGTAATCAACATATTTAGGGTGAGAGTGAGGGAGAGGAGATTTAGGTTTTGGAAGTGATCAGAAAATTTAGGGTTGGGAGTCTGAGAGTTTTATGATTTGGGTTAAGAAGCAAGAATTCAAGTTAAAGTTATGGACAGGGTGAGAGTTTCAGGGTTAGTGTTAGGGCTGAGGTTTAGTGGTGGGACAGTTAGGTAATTACGTAAGATTGGACTGGGGGAGTTAGGGCACTTTCCTTGCAAAGCAAATGACTGCAAACATTAATTCAGAGAAACTGCTCCCACCACCTCTATACCTCTAAAATAAATCTAAGGATAGCCATATATATATATATATATATATATATATATATATATATATATATATATATATATATGGGTCTACTTTCAAAGACCGACACGCCAGTTCGCCGACACACAAATCACCGAGACCAGATAACCGACAACACACATAACCGACAATGCAAAACACCGAACACCATTACACCAACACACCGAACGTAAACAACACATTACACTACATAGCATACCCACTAGCCCTAACCCAAACCCTAACCCTAAGGTCCAACACTATCGCACACTCACCCTACCTGCACCCTAACCCTAACTCACTTAACCCACCCCTAACCCCAAGGTCCGACACTATCGCACACTTCACCTACCTGCACCCTAACCCTAACTCACTTAACCCACCCCTAACCCCAAGGTCCGACACTATTGCACACTTCACCTACCTGCACCCTAACCCTAACTCACTTAACCCACCCCTAACCCCAAGGTCCGACACTATCGCACACTTCACCTACCTGCACCCTAACCCTAACTCACTTAACCCACCCAAAAACATAAAGCCCGTCACTATCGCACACACACCCTACCCGCACTCTAAACCTAACTCACTTAACCCGTCCCTAAACTACAGTCCCTCACTATCACACACTTACCTTACCCGAACCCTAACTCCGACACTAAACACACACTCACCTTTCCCACAGCCTAACCCAAGATCCCACAATATCACACACTTACCTGACCGCTCCTAACTCCGTCACTGTCGCACACTTACCAAGTCGAAATCACACATTACCCTTGTCGGTCTTTCCGCTGTCGGCAAATCACCCTTTCGATAAACTTACCTGTCGGTCGTTTGGTCTTCATTTTCCACGTGTCGGGGAATCGTCGTTTCGGTCTTTGAAAGTAGACCCATATATATATATATATATATATATATATATATATATATATATATGTATGTATATATATATATATGCAATTGTCTCTGAACCTGCTTTGTATCCCACCTCTTAAATATAATAGCAACATTTTCTGCCCTGCCTACTTCCTTCCTGAACCTCTATTGCTTTGGATTTCTAAGCCCTAATCACATGACCTAGTATCAATTTGACAAACCCACCAATAAACCTCTTCAAATGCTAAATGTTCAGCATCTATTAATATACAAGTATCTTTTAAATTGTAATATTTACCTTTATTTTCATATGATTGTTACTGATTTAGCAAATGTATGCATGCTTGTTAATGTATATTATTTAATGTCTGTTCACATATATTACTAAATGTCTATTTAAAAATGTCTATAATATGTTGGAGCCTTTCTCTTTGGGTTCTGCTGAAAAGAGTTTATTTTTTATTGTCTAATAGTGAAATAAAATAGCAGCAAGAGAAATAAACTGGCGACCAAAACCACAAACTAATATTCTGATAAAATGTATTATTTCCACAGAAAGAAGTTTAAGCACTTGCATCTAACAATGCATACGCATCATCAGAATCTGTATGGTGCTATTAGGTCTTCCATTTTAAACTTCTAGTCAACCAGTTATATTTGATCACACCACACATGCTCAATAGAGCACATTTCACACTTAAAAAACATAGTTCAGTTCCATGTGGTGAAAGCTTTGTAATACATGATTACTGTGAATAATATTATTATAAACAAATATATGGTTATTTAATAGGAAGCATTAAAAACAGCATACAAAGTATATAAAGACATACATTTTGAACATAAAACCATGTAAATCATGTTATTAAAACTTCACAATCTAGCTGCACTAAGTGATAAAATGCTGGCTGCAGAAATGTTTTCATTAATGCCGGGGGTTATCCTCAATTAGGCATACCTGCCAAACTATCACGTTTTTCCAATAATTACTCAGAATTTCCACCCCAGGGTTTCTCATCCAAACTTTATAAAATTAAAAACTGAAACATACTAAAACCATTGCAGTTAGGGAATGTTTAAACAGATCCCTGACTTGATCTCGTCTATAATATTGTAAGTTGATCTCTTCTATAACATCATAAGTGTGCTCATATATATGTTTTCTCAGTGATATTTCTGACTTACCTACATAAAATGTTGGCCATGTTTTACACTTTGCTAAGCACATTATATCACATATTCCACAGTTAAAATTTCCTTTGACCTTAATATATCCATATCCCTCAATAAAGGTATGTCCTTCTACGAAAATATACTTACATCGAAAACAGGCCCTGATTTTGTTTTGTTTTTTTTTTTGTTCCATCTAATTTCTCTTGCTGCTATATTGTTTTATTTACAGTTTTGGAGTATTGCATTTCAAGGAAAGTCTGTTTTATATAGTTTTATTTAGTGCTGTTTGTTGACTAAACCCAGTTGGACAAACTGTAAACAAAATAAAAATAAGAAATAAGTAAATAATAATAATAATAATATAATAATATATAATATAATAATAATAATAATAATTGTGAGCGCTAGCACATGAGAACTTGTATTAGGTTTGATTTCAAGCACTTTAATGAAACCGGTCAAAAGTCAGGATCACGCTTAAACAGTTACACTTTATACTACAACAGCTTGCTGTGAGGGAAAGGTTCGTTTCTTTTTCTTTTCTTGTATTTTGTATTGCTTCACTGCCTTCTTCTGTTTTACATATACACAGAGAGAGAGTGTGTGTGTGTGTGTGTGTGTGTGTGTGTGTGTGTGTGTGTGTGTGTGTGTGTGTGTGTCTGTGTGTGTGTGTGTGTGTGTGTGTGTGTGTGTGTGTGTGTGTGTGTGTGTGTGTGTGTGTGTGTGTGTGTGCGTATACCTCTCAGCTGTCCCTGATTTTCAGGGATGTCCCTGATTTTGACTCAAATTTTAGCTCTGTCCCTCTTAATCCCTCCTAAAACTAGAGACTTCTGGAGGAAAGGTGGTGAATTACACTTAAAAATGACAATTAAGAGTTATAGACTTCCTTTACTTCAGAAAATGTGTATTCATTTATGTGCTCTGATTCTGTCAATGTTTCAAGTTAACAGCACTAGTATTATAAAAGTGTCCCTGATTGTTCCTGATTTTTTCATGACTTATCCCTGATTCTGTTGAAATTTGTCCCCGATTGGTTGAGAGGTCTGTGTGTGTGTGTGTGTGTGTGTGTGTGTGTGTGTGTGTGTGTGTGTGTGTGTGTGTGTGTGTGTGTGTGTGTGTGTGTGCGCTAAATCTTACACAAGCAAGCAATTATGACATGGAATAAAAAAAAAACTAGGTGGAATAGTCATAATGCTTGAATTAAAAGTTTGCCATGTGAGATACTGTAACATATGGTATATATGGGCAATATCCAACAGTGCTGAATGCAATAAGAAAAACAGTAAAAAAGTTCAGAATAAATTTGACTAGCCAAGTGCCACATATGCGTGACAAGCAGTGAATCAAAAAGGGAGCACAAACTGATTTCAGATAATACAATGAAAATAAATTTCAACAGCATACTACTTAGAATGGGTACATGACCAAACTCCAACTATTAATTCGTCAAAACTGTAGCAGTCAACTACAAGAAATAAAACTATTTTGCAATTGCTAAGTATTATAATCTTAACATTAATTTGAATCATTATGTTTTAAGGTTTTCAGACTTATTGGAAAACAAAAGCTAGCTTTATTTCAGCTGCTACCTGTGAAGTGAAAAGATTATAGCTGAATTGAAGAGCTTTAGCCTTGTAATTTATTTGACTAATGTAGCATGAAAACCTTTGTAATGCAGTTCAGTCCATTAGGAGATATCAGTTCTATGCAGCTAATTTGCTCTATATTATGCATGCATAAAATGTTTAGAAAAACAAGTCTTAATTGAAACAGAAATCCGATTATGAAATTAAGCATATAAATGCTCTGAATTATGTTACTGCATGGTCTGATTTCTTGAAAAAGTAAAGTAAAACCAGTCCAAATAGTTGATTTCACAGTTTTATAACCTGCAGCCATAAATTAAAATAAATGCAAATGCTGCATGCATTACTGCATTTTATATTTATCATGCAAGTAAAGTGCTAACTCTTGAAAATATGTGCAGAAACACGTTTTTGCAGGAGGTTATAGTTTCTCAATGTCTCTGACATGGGCTAAGATTCCACAAACTAGATATACTAACGCTAGGGGCACACTACCTCTGAGGTAAAGGCAATACTTGGTTTATTAGAAAACACTGCATTCCCTCTATTTCAAATGTAGTTTGATCTTGAAGTTACTATTTCAGTTTGCAGGGGTGTGGCGGCACAACCAGTTACAACACTGATGCAGCAAACTGAACCCCACCGGAAAAAAAAAACACAATCTATTCTATAATCCAGTTTACATTTATATCAGTTATGTTTCAGTTTTAAGTTCTGTGATACAAATTTAAACAGCTGGTTAAATAAAAGAAGACTAAGTAATAATCCGCTAGCTCTCCTATATCTCGCTAGGGCATCAGTATAAGTAACTGATATAGAAGTGGTACGGGCAGAACAATAAAATGTTTGAGCCATGCAAGGCAGGGTGTAGCAAACTGAGTAATGCAGAACATGTAGGATGGCTGCATATGAGGTGTTCAGGTTGCTGCATGGTACACATCATTTGCTAATGGTTACCACATGCAAAGAAGTATGTCGCAACATGCATGCAATTTGCTCTGCTGTGCAACAACTGTAAATGTTATGCCATTGTCTTAATGAGGCAGGTGAGGAAGAGATGATATAAAAATGCAACTGTGTTGGAGAGAGCAATATATAACACATCACAAAGAAAGGTTGTTTAAATGAAGAAAGTAGGCACAGGACAGAAAGTACATGCTCAGGGGTGCATATCATATCCATCCACTTGGGAGACATCATTCAGAGATGAGGTCTGAAGTGTCACTGTTACACAGGGAACACCAAGCTTACCTCTCCTTCCCCCAGGACCATGAGGTAGTTTTCAATTATTTTGAAAGCTGTTAGAAATCCATCATTACTGGATGAGGAGTTGTCATTAATAGCTCAACCCTGCCATGACTGAGACACTGGATAGCCACAATATTACTCCAAGTCGTAACTCCATTATTTATAAAGAAATAATAAGCTCCAGTTTGTGTCGAGTGCAAAATCTTGGGGTCTTCCTTAGTGATAGCTGAGAGGCTCAGTGATAGTTCTTTTTACAAACTCGTGTTTTTATCTGAAGAATATCATCCAGACCAAGCATCTATTACCGCATGAGGTCCTTTCAGCAAATGGTTCGTATAATAATTTCCACACCTTTACAAGTATATATTGCAATACCTTTTATTTGGCATTTGCTGGTACTGACTTCAAGCAGTGTTAGCTGATGTGGACCTCCTTTCACACCATCATGATCACATCATACCTGTGCTGTGGAGATCGTAACGTGATGTGGCCCCGTTGAGGCTGAAGCACGGGATTTAGAACTAGCGTACTTTAACCCTACATGGCACTGGTCTCGACTGTCATAAAAAAGCTGTTGGTTTCCTGTCATAGGATCACAGGAATTACAAAGCTAGTAAGTCTAGAGACCTTTTATGTTTTCCAGTACTCACCCTAATCATGTACCCCTATTTCCAGAAAGAGAAAACAGTCATACCAGAAAACACAGTTGACTCATTCAAAGGACCTTAATGTGGTATGTGATATCAGCAGAACTTGCTGGAGAAAATAAATAAAATACACGCACTAAGACAACAACCAAAAAAAATAAATATAGTGAGTAAATCCAGTGACAGACTAAGGATGACTGACTTTTTGTTGTTAAAATAAAAATAAAATCACCAATGATAAGCATCAGATGACTGTTCATAATACACAACCATTTAAATACTTTCCTTGATAAGCTCATTAAGCAATCAAGAAAAAATATAATTAAACTGTTTAACCCATAAAGTTCCACCTCTTTAAATACAAGAATTATTATTACATCCAAACAAAAAGAATATAAAATGTAAAATACTTGCAGAATAAAATTCTCACAAAAATATATATATTTAAATTTCCACTCAAAACAAAGGAAAAAATACCCCATCTGCCAATATAACATTTTCATATACAAGCTGCCTTCTTTAAAATGGGTTTAAGGGACATGTATTCATTAAGGCCAGGGGGTAAAGTGGCATTCAACCTCAGCTGCCATACCATTTCTCTCTTAAATAATGTTGTTTTTCCAGTCACCTCCTCTAGGGTTAGGTTTTATAATTTCTAAAATACCAAATGTGAATCTTGTGAAATTAGTGCATACAAGCGAATGTTTATAAAGTGTGCTAGTTTCTTTTTTCGTTTTAATGTCATACAAGTGTTCTTATATTCTGATCTTTAAAGCTCTCTCTGTCTTCCCTAGGACATCCCTCACATTTGGACAAATATATCAACCTACTAGAACAATTCCATATTTTCCAACCCATTTTCCAAATTAATTCTTTCACTTTTATTATAAGTGGACATTGCTTATACATGCTACATGGGCCCGTCCCCCTATTAGGAATATTAGGAACAGTGGTGTTTGTTTTTCCCACTTCAAATATCTGTTTAAACATTCTTCCTGTTTTACACGTAAATATAGGCTTTTGCCCTATTGAAACATACAGTTCGTGGTTCACTTTAAAAATATTCCAGTTCCTCTTCACAATACCATGAATGTTGTAGGCATACTGATTATGTTCAATTATTAAAGCTTTCTCAAAGCTTATATCAACTCTCTTTGGATTATCTAAACCAACACACCTATCAGTGGTTTAAGCTTTGTACCCCAACCTTCATAAACCTCTTTAATAATACCAGTTACCATTTTTTCAGGGTATCTCCTGTTAAGAAATATCTCCTTCAGCCTGACCGGTTCTGCCCATACATCCTCATAGGCAGATGTCAACTTGGCAATATGTATGGCCTGTCCTTTTACCAGATTCCTCTTTTGAAAATGTGGGTGGTTACTAGAAAAATAGAAATAACTATTACAAAATGTTTCTTTCTAAAGATATTAGACTTGAAACCAGTTGTTGTATGTGAAATCATAGTGTCTAAATAAATAATCTTATCCTTATTAAAACGCATGGTCAACTTGAAATAGGATGAACTGGTTTAAATAATCCCAAAAAACAGCAATTCTATCCACATCATCATCCTACAAAATAAATATATCATCCAAAAACCTGACATGTAGACTAAAGTACTTGGCAAAAGCACTTTTAAAAATGTTCTCATTTTCCCACCCTAATATCACCAAATTAGCGAAAACTGGTGTGCATGCTGCATCCATTGCTAACCCGGTAACACGTTGGTAATATTCCCCTTCAAAATGTAAAAAAATTGCTGTCCAGAACTAATTCCATTAGTTCAACAACTAAAGAAACTGTCTAATGGGGCAAGGTAGAATGTTGATGTAAATTATCCTGAAAATACTGTAACCTTTCCTCTCTGGGTATCACTTAAAAGAGGTCCACCACATCATTCATCAGGAAAATTACATCTCTTTTCCATATCATCTGTTTTAACCTGCCCAAGAAATCCTATGAATCTTTTACCAAGAATGAAGTATTTGCCACCACTTCCTTAGTCCAATAATCTATAAGTACTGCTAAGGGATGAGGCTTACATCCCTTAGCAGATACAATGGGCCTAAAAGGGGAATTTTCCACAGATTTATGTATTTTGGAATCCCAAAAATGTTGGGAATAATGGGATGGATTCTTTTGACACAAAAAAATGATAGGTATCTCTATCAATCCTGTTGTCCAACAGATATTCCTGCATCTATTCACTGAAAGGCAATACAGATCTGGTTTTTAGACACAGGGGAGTAGGTCATATTATTGAGTAGTAAATTAGTCATAGCAACTTTATGGGTTAAACAGTTTAATTATATTTTTTTCTTGATTGCTTAATGAGCTTATAAAGGAAAGTATTTAAAATGTTATGTATTATGAACAGTCATCTGATGAAGTCTCTTCCTCAAAACGAAAGTGCTAGAACTTGCTGGAGAGACAGATTTGTCTCAGAGATTGCCCCACTTTTGGAACAAGCATTCTATTCATGTTAAACAGAGCCTCTCATTGGCCCTATTTAAGTGTAATTTGGATGATTGGATAGGTAACTGGAAATTCACCCTGGGGGTTCAACCTGTGTCCCTCTCGGACAGGGGCAATAGGTGCTGATTTTAGTTGTCTGCTTGAACTAGACACCCTTGGGAACACAGGTTAGACTTGGCTAGGCTTGTAAGGGCTCTGAGGCCATTAGCCTACTACCCTCCTATGATCTTATGATCCTATGATCCTATGAAGGAATTTCCAGATCACCATCCAATCATCAAGATTCATCTTGAAGGATACAAGTATGTTATTGTTTTACATGCAAGGACAATTTGTTCCAGAGATGGGTTAAACAATGGGTAATAAATCTGTCCTGCCTTCCTGTTTTATTTATATGTTGATCGCTTTGCTGAGCTAAGGGATTGCTTAATTCTCAGAATGTGGTAAGAATCACGTGGTACCTATACATTTTTGCATCAGCCTCTCTTCTTATGGAATTACCTGCCTCAAAAGCATCAACAAAGTGCCACTAGTCACAGCTGTAAGAGATTCATTGAGTCACTTTGTTTCACAATCCATACAATAAACCGAATGCTTGACTTTCATCATCTGTGTTGTTGCTCTTGTTTTAAAATAATTATTGAATGTTTATTTTATATAACGTACTTATATTTAAGCACAGAAACAAACCAAGCCTTGACCTTGCCATGACTATCCTCAGGGGCAGCAGTATGACCAATGGAAGAGTTATGTACACAGGGCAAGGGTAGTATTGCACAAGATACCCAGGACAAAAACATAGAATATACACAAAAGCAAAGTGCTGTGTTGAACCCAGGAGACCAGCCATTGCTGATGGAACAGTAACACTTATACCAATATCTGTTACGGTACAGTCAATTGCAAATAAAATCTACAAAGTATATCGAATGTTTTCTTTCCCAGATGTCGGTTGATGGACATTTACAGGACTCTGTGGTACACAGGGTACCCACACAGAGGCATCCCAGAACGCATTGCTGCAGTCAAAAGCACCCCAGACCCCCGAGATTAAGCAGTACATTACACAAAACCTGATGTATTTTGTAAGGAGTTGTATCTGTGCACAAAACACATGCAGTGGGCTTTGGGCAGACACACTATAAGTAACATGCAGAAAGCGTACTCTGAGCGAGCTCATACAGTAACATGAAACTGGAAATGCAGAAGGAGACAAGAAGCAAACTAGAGAAGATACACAGGGCAAGTGGTCCAGGGAAGTTTGCATTCAGGGACAAATGCAGTGGGTAGTATATATTCTGCTGGTGTAAGACTTCTCTCTCTCTTTCGCTCTCTCTCACTTTTTTTTTTTTGCAGGCACAGCAAAAGTTATACTGTAAGCAATGAAAGACAATACAAAGACATGACAGGAGGGTATCTGTGCCATAGAAATGCATGACAGCAGTGACAACAAACCTTTTGCATGCATATTATGGCTAGAACATATAAAGAATGAAGAAGGCAATGTTACACCAAAACATCGTCCATAATGTTCCTCTTTTTGGTGGGATGGGTCATATCATTGCTCTAAACTGTCAACATTTTTACAGAATATCCAGATTTTTGCTTTATATTTCTGGTCTATTCCTCATAAAAGCTGTGGTTTTCTGGCAAATCACTGAGGACTAAAGTTGGTAAATAATGGCATATATTTGAGTTTCATAGTTCATATCTTTCAGAAAATACATGATAATGTAAAAGCTGTAATTCTAGCATCTTTCTATTTTTGTAAGAGGAATATTTAAAATATGTCCTTGATTTTGGGCCTTTGTCCTTCCATTATTTTTGACTTTGTTCAGATTTCTTATACTAACAGGTTAAGAGGTTGTTCTTCTTCTTTCGGCTTTAGGGGTCGCCACAGCAGAACTCCGGTCTGCTAATGATTGGCAGTAGATTTTTTATGGGTGCCGAGGTGCCAGCTCAATGCCCAACCTTCAACGATGTCATGCCCATTCTATGCATGTCTTTCAAATGCCACTCGACCATGGGGAGGACATGCAGACTCCACAGAGAAGGCGCTCCAACCAAGAATCGAACAGGAGAACCTCTTGCTGTGAGGCAACAATGCTACCGCTGCATCACCACAGCTTACTAACAGGTTGAGAGGTACAGATCAGATATTTCTGCTTCGAACAAAATCTCCTTACCTAATGCCCATACTGCTCAGTGTGAAAGATGGTAATTATTAATCTAAGATCACACTTAAAAACTTCCTAAAGTGTTTGCACACCTCCAGACTGGTAGCCCAGAATAACGCATCTGAGAGACTTCAGGTACAACTAACATTGGGTAAGATGCCAATTTAGGTCATAGCCTGCTATAGGTCCCCAACCATGTCCCAAGACTCTCACTCCATGTTCCTAAGCACTCTGGAAACTATTAGGGTGCAACCCACACTCTCATACTGGGTGACTTCAACTACCCCTCCATCAAGTGGCAAAACTACTCATGCACGAATACACTGGCCCAGCGCTTGCTGGAATTCATAAATTCCAATGTCCTGGACCACCTCATTCTTATCCCCACTACAGGAAGCAACATCCCTGACCTGGTTATTATTCTTCTAGTTTAATGGAGAAGAGTGCAGTGTTTGTAAGTACATTTTCCTTCCCTTGTTATTTGAAAAAGATGAAAAAACTCCAACTATTCTCTGTCTCATATCACCTACTTAGAGGCGATCTCTACTTGACTTACAAAGCCATGTCTGACCCAGCTCTGTTAGAAATGTTACATCTGAAGAAACAGAGACCTTAACCTCATTACCACAATCAACAGAACATGCTGGAAGGATGAAGAGACAGGTTCATAACCCAGAAACTGTCCATGCTATGGAATAGACTTCCCATACATGTAAAGCAGAGGACCTCATTGGCCCTCTTCAAGAGAAATCTTGATGAGTGGATAGGAAATAGAAAATTCACCCCAGGGATCACTCCAATGGCTTTACTTGACAGAGGCAATGGGAACTAAGGTCGAGTGGCACAATGACAGGGTAATTCTATGGGCTAGGCTTGTAAAGGCTCCAGGGCCATTAGCCTAGTACACACCTATGAACCTATTAACATGGGCAACCACTGCTCTATACCAATTGTCAATTCTTCCCTGGTTAGATCTGACCACAAACTAATCACCATGGAAATCCACATCTCGCCCACACCCCCCGCAAAGGTAGCCACTATGAAAAATGTCTCCAAAGCTGACTTTGGGCAACTAAAAACAGAGATGGCTAACTTCACTGCACCCACGCCAATGGAAAATAGTTGCATGACTACCAAATCATACACCAATGCACTGTACGAACACATACATAAATGTATGGAACTAGTCATAACTAACAGAACCAAGACACTCTCCTCCAAAAAAAGAAGCCAATCTGGTGGTCCCTGCAATTAATAAACTCTACAACAGAAGGAGGAAACTGTTGCAGAAAAAGGTGAAGTCTCAAGACTGGAAAAACTCCCTTATCAGCCTCAACAAAAAGTTGAGATCCCTCATCAGAACCTCTAAAACCAGCTATGAAAGCAGAATTGTGGCAGACACTAAAAACAATGGCAAAGCCTTCTATAGTTATATCAAGAATCTCCACAGCAATACCCAGATTCGCTGTGAGTTATTGCATAATGGTATCTCCTATACTGAGCCTACAGATATTGCTGACATACTGGCCAACAGATTCAGTGCCAAAATTTACCCCTCTCCCCCTCCCCCAAACGACCAATCACAATAGCAGAGGAATGCCAGCCACCCAGCATTGCTGCAGCACAGGTTAAAGCTGCATTGTCCAAGGCCAAGAATGCAGCTTCCATAGCACCTGATAATATCCCTGGCTGTGTTCTACATCAATTACAAAGTGAACTGGCACCACATCTGTGTGCCCTATTCACTCACAGCCTCACCTCAGGGTTTGTCCCTACCGAATGGCGCACTGCTACAGTCATCCCTCTCCATAAAGGGGGAGTGACTATAGACTCTGGGAATTATTGTCCCATTAGCCTGATGAGTCTGATATGTAAGGCTATGGAGTACATCATCATGGACCTAATTAACAAAGATATAGAGAATCTCCAAACTCTACATCCCAAGCAACTTGGTTTTGTGAAAGGTAGATCATGCCTGCTCAACCTGGTTGACTTCTTTGAGGCAGTCACCAGAGCTGTGTATGAGGGTAAGGCAGTTCATACAGCCTACCTCGATCTGGCCAAGGCCTTTGATACCATTTCTCACTCAGGAATTATTGATAAACTCACCAAACTAGGCATCAACCCCTATATCATTAGGTGGGTTGCAAACTAGCTCACAGATAAAACCCACAGTGTGAAAGTAATGGACTCCAAGTCAGACTGCTGACCAGTCATGACTGGAGTCCCACAGGGATCGGTCCTGGGTCCTCTCCTGTTTGGCATCTACTTCTCAGAAGTCCAGGCCAACACAGAGGGACTCTGGCTGACCAAGTTCACAGACGACTGCAAGCCGGGAGCCATTATTAACTCCCTAAGTGATGCAGACATCCTACAGAAAGGCCTCACTGAGACAAATGACTGGTGTCGAAACCATGGCCTTAAGCTTAATGCCAAAAAAATGCATCATTATCCCCTTTGGGAAGAACTCAGTTCCCACTAATTATCACATTGATGGGAGCCCACTGAACACTGACGGCGTTATAAGAGATCTGGGGACACAGGTTGACAGCAACCTCTCCTTCAACCACCACATTGCCACTGTAGTCAGAAAGACCTTCTATGTGGCACATCTCATGTGGCACATCTCATTACCAAGGGTTTTGCATCCAGGAAGAAAGAGGTCATCATCTCTCGCTCTAATCTTCCCTCATTAGACTAATCATCGAGTATAATGCCCCATTTGGCATGTACCTCACTAGACACCTGCAACAGATGGAGAGGCCACAAAAGTACCTCAGAAAGAGCATCCTAGGCCTTAAACACATTTTCTACATGGACAGACTCAAAAAACTCTGGCTAGTCTCTGTTTCATATCATCTACTAAGAGGTGATCTCTGCTTGACTTACAAAGCTATGTTTGACCCAGCTCTGTTAGAAATACTGCATCTAAAGAAATCCCAATCCCTCCACACCACATGTTCCAGAAACCTCAACCTCATTACCACAATCAACAGAACATGCTGGAGGGACAGGTCCATAACCCAGAAGCTGCTCATGCTCTGGAATAGACTTCCATTACACCTCAAGCAGAACATCTCACTGGCCCTCTTCAAGAGAAATCTTGATGAGTGGATGGGAAATAGAAAGTTTACCCTGGGGATCACTCCAGTAGCTCTACTTGATAGATGCACTGAGAACTAACATCAGGCGGCACAATGCCAGGGCACTTCTATGGGCTAGGTTTGTAAAGGCTCCAGAGTCATTAGCCTAGTATACACATATGAACCTATATAAGAAGAAGGGAGATGCCGGTCTTGATGTGACACTAACACATCACTCCATGGATCCATCTGTCTCATGTAAGCTGATAGTGACACTAACACATCACTCCATGGATCCGTCTGTCTCATGTAAGCTGATAATGAGGACAGGTGTTCTACAGCCACATCACTCCATGGATCCGTCTGTCTCATGTAAGCTCGGTCCTGATGTGACACTAACATATCACTCCATGGATCCGTCTGTCTCAGGTAAGCTGATAGTGACACTAACATATCACTCCATGGATCCGTCTGTCTCATGTAAGCTGATAGTGACACTAACATATTACTCCATGGATCCGTCTGTCTCATGTAAGCTGATAATGAGGACAGGTGTTCTGCAGCCACATCACTCCATGGATCCATCTGTCTCATGTAAGCTCATTCCTGATGTGACACTAACACATTACTCCATAGATCCGTCTGTCTCAGGTAACTGATAGTGACACTAACATCTCACTCCATGGAGCCATCTGTCTCAGGTAAGCTGATAGTGACACTAACACATCACTCTATGGATCCATCTGTCTCAGGTAAGCTGATAATGAGGACAGGTGTTCTGCAGCCCACAGCATGTTTATTTATTTTATTTATTTATTTATTAACATTTGTTGACCGGGAAAGTCCACTGAGTCAGAGACCCATTTTCAGTGGAGGCCTGAGGAGAAAAGCTCCACAAGCAAAATACAAAGGAACACAATAATTAAACACAATGTGACAATGTTACTGATATAACAGGAAGAAAACAATATAGAATATAAACACAATGAGACAATGTTACTGATATAACAGGAAAAAAAAAACATAGAATATATACACACACTGAAGATATGACAGGTGAAAAATAAAACAAGAAGTTTACAATTGAATAGTGTTACATCATTTCCTTCTTTGGTGAGATTCCAGTCTCCTATATAATAAAAATACACTAATAAATGTGAAGACTGGGTTTTTGCAAAGATTTTGTCATTGTAGTATTTGGTGAAGTATATTGTTTAAGGTGGTTTGCTTTTGAGGCAGATGCAGGGTGGATTGTCTAGATAATCTGTTTTTAGGGCTGCCTTAAAAGTTTTTGGGTAATCAATTTGGGTAATTTCAGATGGAAGGTGATTCCATAGCTTAGCTGTGGTATGGCAGAACAGGCATTGTCCTGCTTTTTTGTTGGCTTTGGCTACTGTAAGCATCAGTTTACAGGAAGATCTTAGTGTTCTAGTGGGGGTGTATGTTTGTAGGATTGAGTTAAGGGCAGGGCAGTCATTTGGTTTAGAAATTAGTTTGTGGTCTAAGGTTAGTTGGGTGTATTTTAGAAAACTCTAACCATCTTAATTTAGTGATGGCCTGGCACAGGGACGTCGGGAGGCATACGCACTGTACTGATTTCAGTACAAGTTATGTAGAAGGGGGGGTAGCATTTTAAATTTTCACTTTTTCGCGCTTTACTGCACGATGACGTCAGCTACGTCAGCTCATCAGGGCAGCCAGTCGGAATGGAGCTCACCGCACATGTATTTCCGGCCGACCGGCCAGTTCAAATGCTTTCCGAGCGGGAAGGAGGATTTTGGTCTCACTTCATGCTTTCCAAGCAGGAAGGAGGATTTTGGTCTCATCCGAGCAGGAAGCGTTATGGTGGTCGAGCGGGAAGGAGGATTAGGATTTTGGTCTCATCCGAGCGGGAAGCGTTATGGTGGTCGGTCGAAGCGGGAGGAGGATCCGTTATGTTGGTCTCACTTCATAAGACCCGAGGGTTGGTGAGTAATATGAAGAGTGTGTGTGTGTGTGTGTGTGTGTGTGTGTGTGTGTGTGTGTGTGTGTGTGTGAGAGAGAGAGAGAGAGAGAAAAGGGGGGGGGGGTAAATTACTAATTTACCAAATGAAAATTAGATGTTTTTTTTCCACAATTTTGAAAACATTTTCCAAACAGCGGTCAAAGTAAGTTGTATTCTCTGAAGTGTGTTCTTCAAAGATACTTGTACTGTATCAGTAGAAAGCCCTAAGTTAAAACATAAACATCCACAGAAATGATTATACTTCTTATTTTTTCTACAGCAATATTGTTGAGTTTTCAGTTTTCCTACTTCAGTATGGAACTTTTTGGCTAATATTTGTAATAATAGTATCTGTATCACTGTTATGTAGGCAGCTTAATGTATCTCTGAGTTTTCCCTTGTCTGTGTCCTACATCATGTCTCAACAGGGTCTTCAGATGAGTCCACTTACCTGTTTCTGAAATAAATAAATAAACACTACACAATGTACTTTTGAATAGAAAAACATCAGAGACACACAAGAAAAAAAGGAGATAGGGATATCGGGAGGAGGGGGGGGGTGATAGCCCCAACATGAACCCAACATGAAGTGCGAACAAAGAGAAAGACATTTTTTTTAATTAATCTGAGTTTAAAATCACTACATTTTCTCCACATGGATAACTTACACAGCCCAAATCTAAGACAAATACAAAGAATTTAAGTGAAGTCTGAATACTCAGTCAGGCCAGATAAAATAAAGGCTCAAACATTATGATAAAAGAAAATGTATAATAAATAAATCATTTCCATAGTTGATAAGAGTAGAGTACACAATAGATGAAAGATAACCTTATAATTAAAGAAACACAGTTTAAATATACCACAGTAGAACTGAAAGACTGAAACAGATAGGCTGTAAATTGGACATTAGATTCAGATAGTGATACTTTAAAACTAAATTATTAAATTAAGATTGCAAATTAACCTGTAAGCTGTATGAATGACCCAATCAGCTATTAAACAAATGAAGCAGTGTGTGTGTGTGAAAATGCCCCAGGTGGGATGTACTGGTGTGATTGCACATGGTGGTGTGGTAGGGAATACCTCAGGCTTGAACCCTGCACCTTGTATGCAGGTGTTAAAGACCTGAATTCCCTACCCACCACCATTTGTAAAAAAATTGCAGATTTTTTCCTCATATTTGATCTGATCAATATCTGTATCATATCTGTGGTTTTTAAATATTGCAATGCTTGAAATTTGATGGTGCAGTGGTAGCAACATAGCATTGATGCCTCACAGCTGTAGGTTCTTGACTGGGGGGCCTTCTTTGTGGGGGGGGTCTATATCTTCTCCCTGTGTTTGTGTGGGTTTGCTTTTGTGTCCTCCCATGTTACAAAGACATGTCTGCATTATTTTTTCCTGGGCCTCTGCTGAGAATTGTGTTTTTTTTTGTTCCAAGTCAGACTGTCCTGATTAACAAATTGACAGGCATTTAAATTTCAGACTTCAGGTTTCTGAATGTTTACTTCCTTACATGTTTGATGGTGCAGTGCAGTGGCGGCTGGTGACTTCAAATCACAGGGGGGCTGCAGGAGACAGCTGAATGGGTGGGATCAAGTGGAAGGGGTGTGGTCAACCATAAAGGGGAGGAGCTATGCACAAAACCACAAAAAAATAACTTTAATTAAATACGCTGCCCTGGGTGGCAAACCATCATTATGAAAGTCCAATCAAGACAAAAATAAGTGTAGAAGAATAAAAATATTTCAATGCATTGGCTGCATTACAGCTTACTTAATATCTAGATGGAAACAAAAGGTTGTGAGGCATGAAAAAATAAATTACTTTTAAATACATTACTGGAATGCCAGTCAAAATAAAGTATAAGAAAAACCAGAAGCACTCAACTCAAACCACTTCTCCTTGCACTGCAGTTCTAATTATAATATATTCAGCTTTATTAAAGTACCAAGTAACATGCTGAAAGTAGAAATCTATGTGATGCCCCCACTTGTAAAAATATTTCTTATCCAAAAAAGACCTGCTGCCTGACAACTTGTTTCATGGGGAAAACATGATAAAAGTAAAAAATGAAAAGCAAACAAGAAACAAGCTCAAGATACATTGCTTAAAGGATTACTATACAGGTTATGACCACACATGATTGGCATTCTGTTTAGTTTACGGGTAAAGTCTGTAGAGATGACTGGAAGTCTCCAACAAGTGTAATGAGCTTTTTAAAATAATGGAATCCTGTCCTTTAATACCCAAGGCTTACACATTATCTAGTCAAGTATTCTCTGCATGGCAAGAACAGAAAGGCTTTCAATGTTGGCAATTCTTTAACAGTATGCTTATTAAAGCTTACTTGCATCTTACGATGTCAGACAAGCTTACCTTATGGTCATTAAAGCATTGCTACTTAAACACAGAGCAACAGGCACTTTGAGTAATAAGCATAAATCTGAGTAATAAGCATAAATCAACAGTACAAAAATATCACAGAAACCAGACCATTCTGCAAAATCAAGGACAGATGAAAAGCCACTGTAGTACTTATGCAGTGTGTCCTCCCCATCCAAGGTAGATACAACTACTCCTTGCCTTGCTTGGACACATCCAGAGTCACTACATGGGGGAGTGGGGTGCAACAAGCATGTCACCATTTGAAATCTCTCTGGCTGACTGTGATGGCCCTGACACATTTGTCATACCTCTCAACCTCAAGAGCAAGAAATCTGGACAAAGCCATACACAGAAGTGGGACAAAGGCCCAAAAATAAGGACAATTTTAAATATTGCTCTAATAAACTTAGAAAGATAATAGAATAGGTCTTGCATTAGTATGAATTTTCTGAAGGGTATAAAATCTGAAACTCAAATGTCTGTCATTTTCTAACTTCAGTCTTTAGTGATTTGTCACTAATTTGCCAAAAACACAATTTTATGAAAAATGGACCAAAATGTGATGCAAAAATATAAAATAGACACACAATACAGCTGCTACCTGTCAAAGAAGGGACACTTTAATATTAGTACTGCTACATTGAGCAGCTGACAAAATAAAAGAATCTACATGCATTTCAAGTAATCTATAACTTTGATTATTACAGTTATTTCTTAATTGTAAACCCTCCATGTTTTCTTCCAAAATTGCTATTTTGCGTAGGGATTATTAGGTGGAAGAGCAACATTTTGAGCCAAAAATTGGGGACAGTTGAGAGGTTGGCTATGCCTAATTCTATAAAGCAATTTATTTGCATGTACCTCTCAACCTGTTAATGCAGTAAATCTGAACAAGGCCAAATATATTGGGGGCACATATAAACAGTACTAAAAATTGCTCTTGTATAAATTGAGACAGTTGATAGAACAGCTCTTACTTTAACATGCATTTTTCTGAAGGTTATGAAGTCTGAAACTTATTATTTAGTGACTTCTGGCAAATCATTTAGGAAATAAAACTACAAATTTTATGAAGAACAAACCAAAAATAAGAAGCAAAAATCTATACATTCTTTGAAAATCTGGACAGTTGGGAGGTATAGTTCAGCTGGGCCTGTCTGTGTTTGCTGCCCTTCCCCCCTGACAAAATAATGGTTGAATGGAGCCTCTGCAGCCATTCCAATGAACCATTACTTGGCTATTTCACTCCATTTACCATAAACACTAATGTGCATACTGCTTTACTTCTATGATGAGTTGGACTTCATCTGAAAGTTTTATTTTGTATTTTACAGCACAAACACTAAGTCATCTGTTAAACAAAGCAAAGCAGTCTCACAATGAAAACTTAGCATTAAAACTTCTCTGCCCTTGAAACTCACATTCATTGAAACAGCATTGAAACCCACATTCAAAGAAAACACATTTTGCCAGTGGCAGATAAAGATTAATTTTGGGCTGTTTTCAAATCATAGGCCCCTTGCATATGAAACATACATGTGCTCTTTGATACACCTTCCTCATTGTACTAAAATTATATTCCTTGTACAATACAGTACACTTGTTAGAGGGTGTTTTAAATTTGTTTTGAACATTTTTCCAGTAAGCAATGAAACAAACCATATGCACCCATAATGGCAAAACTGCCCAGTTGAGAACATTTATCATAAAAAAGTCTACTCAGACTTCCACAGTCCGCCATTATTAGTAAATATACACAATTCTACAGTCCACCATTATTAGTAAATATGCACAATTCCACAGTCCACCATTATTAGTAAATATGCACAATTCTACAGTCCACCATTATCAGTAAATATGCACAATTCTACAGTCCACCTTTATCAGTAAATATGCACAATTCTACATTCCATTATCAGTAAATATGCACAATCTCTGAAGTAAGTCATCTAAATAATTCCACATTAAAGAAATCTGTAACTAATGAAGCGGTTGCTGCTAGCAATCACCTTTATATTTCATGGTTTCATCGAAAAATAAAGTGTCTGTTGCCCCTCAGGAATAAATTGCCTATATTACATTAAAAAATGATAAGCTAGTAATAATATTGCAAGAGGAAATGGATGGCAAACTGATAACGAACTCATAGTTAGTATCTTCACCAAGGAGAACATTCTCAGTACGGCAGCATCCACCCCTTGTGGGAGTAGAACCCACAGCCTTCTGCATCAAAAGCAAATACACAATCTGTTGTGCTATAGTATTAACTAGGCAACACACTAAACTTCTATTCCCCTGCAGCTCTCAGCTCCTTGTAAAATCTACTCAACACTCAACTGCATCTCAACTTCGCAGCTCAAGAAAACTGGAAAAAGCCAAAATGTATTGGGGGGGTCAAAAGCCCAAAAACCAGGGACACATTAAACATTGCTTGTATAATCTTGGAAAGTTGCTAGAATAAAATGTTGTGTTGCCACCATATATTTTACTGCCAAGGTCCCAGAGCAAAAAACAGTCAGAGTAACATACCACTACGCCACATCAGCTGCTTTGTAAAAGAGAGGAAGACTGAAACTTAAATGGCTATCATTTAGTGAATTCAGTTCTCACCATAGCTGTCAACCTCTTAGTACAAAATACATGGACAAACCCAGTAATGAGGGAATACAGCCCTCAAACATATTCAGTGAATTCAGTTCTTGCCATAGCTGTCAACCTTAGCACAAAAACCTGGACGAAGCCAATAATGGGGGAATACAGTCCCAAAAATAGGGACAAATTTAAAATATTCATCTTATAAACTTAGAAAATTGCTAGAAAATAAGGTTGTGCTACTATGTATTCTGAAAAACATGAAGTTTGAAATTCAAATGCCGGTCAGTTTTACTGTGGACAGAACAAAAACAATTTTCAGCAGAGACGCAGGGATTAATACTGCAGACATGTCTTTGTAAAATGGCAGGGCACCAGAGCAAATCCACACAAACACAGGGAGGAGATGCAGACTCCACACAGAAGCCACCCCAACCAATAATCAAACCAGAAAACCTACAGCTGTGAGACAACAATACTACCACTGCACCATCAAATATGTAAGAAATTAAACATTCAGAAACCTGAAGTCTGAAATTCAAATGCCTGTCAATTTTACTGCGGACAGAACAAAACCAATTTTCAGCAGAGACGCAGGGATTAATACTGCAGACACGTCTTTGTAAAATGGCAGGGCACCAGAGCAAATCCACACAAACACAGGGAGGAGATGCAGACTCCACACAGAAGCCACCCCAACCAAGAATCAAACCAGAAAACCTATAGCTGTGAGGCAACAATACTATCACTGCACCATCAATTATGCAAGGAGTTAAACATTCAGAAACCTGATGTCTGAAATTCAAATGCCTGTCAATTTTACTGCGGACAGAACAAAAACAATTTTCAGCAGAGACGCAGGGATTAATACTGCAGACACGTCTTTGTAAAATGGCAGGGCACTAGAGCAAATCCACACAAACACAGGGAGGAGATGCAGACTCCACACAGAAGCCACCCCAACCAATAATCAAACCAGAAAACCTACAGCTGTGAGACAACAATACTACCACTGCACCATCAAATATGCAAGGAATTAAACATTCAGAAACCTGAAGTCTGAAATTCAAATGCCTGTCAATTTCACTGCGGACAGAACAAAACCAATTTTCAGCAGAGACGCAGGGATTAATACTGCAGACACGTCTTTGTAAAATGGCAGGGCACCAGAGCAAATCCACACAAACACAGGGAGGAGATGCAGACTCCACACAGAAGCCACCCCAACCAAGAATCAAACCAGAAAACCTATAGCTGTGAGGCAACAATACTATCACTGCACCATCAATTATGCAAGGAGTTAAACATTCAGAAACCTGATGTCTGAAATTCAAATGCCTGTCAATTTTACTGCGGACAGAACAAAAACAATTTTCAGCAGAGACGCAGGGATTAATACTGCAGACACGTCTTTGTAAAATGGCAGGGCACTAGAGCAAATCCACACAAACACAGGGAGGAGATACACACTCCACACAGAAGCCGTCCCAACCAAGAATCAAACCAGAAAACCTATAGCTGTGAGGCAACAATACTACCACTGCACCATCAAATATGCAAGGAATTAAACATTCAGAAACCTGAAGTCTGAAATTCAAATGCCTGTCAATTTTACTGCAGACAGAACAAAAACAATTTTCAGCAGAGACGCAGGGATTAATACTGCATACACGTCTTTGTAAAATGGCAGGGCACCAGAGCAAATACACACAAACACAGGGAGAAGATGCAGACTCCACACAGAAGCCACCCCAACCAAGAATCAATGCAGAAAACCTATAGCTGTGAGGCAACAATACTACCACTGCACCATCAAATATGCAAGGAATTAAATATTCAGAAACCTGAAGTCTGAAATTCAAATGCCTGTCAATTTTACTGCAGACAGAACAGAAATCATTTTCAGCAGAGACGCAGGGATTAAAACTGTAGCCACATCTTTGTAAAATGGCAGGGCACCAGAGCAAATCCACACAAACACAGGGAGGAGATGCAGACTCCACACAGAAGCCACCCCAACCAAGAATCAAGCCAGAAAACCTATAGCTGCGAGGCAACAATACTACCACTGCACCATCAAACATGCAAAGAATTAAACATTCAGAAGCCTGAAGTCTGAAATTCAAATGCCTGCCAATTTTACTGCGGACAGAACAAAACCAATTTTCAGCAGAGATGCAGGGATTAATACTGCAGACACATCTTTGTAAAATGGCAGGGCACCAGAGCAAATCCACACAAACACAGGGAGAAGATGCAGACTCCACACAGAAGCCACCCCAACCAAGAATCAATGCAGAAAACCTATAGCTGTGAGGCATCAATACTACCACTGCACCATCAAATATGCAAGGAATTAAACATTCAGAAACCTGAAGTCTGAAATTCAAATGCCTGTCAATTTTACTGCGGACAGAACAAAAACAATTTTCAGCAGAGACGCAGGGATTAATACTGCAGACACGTCTTTGTAAAATGGCAGGGCACCAGAGCAAATCCACACAAACACAGGGAAGAGATGCAGACTCCACACAGAAGCCACCCCAACCAAGAATCAAACCAGAAAACCTATAGCTGTGAGGCAACAATACTATCACTGCACCATCAATTATGCAAGGAGTTAAACATTCAGAAACCTGATGTCTGAAATTCAAATGCCTGCCAATTTTACTGCGGACAGAACAAAACCAATTTTCAGCAGAGATGCAGGGATTAATACTGCAGACACATCTTTGTAAAATGGCAGGGCACCAGAGCAAATCCACACAAACACAGGGAGAAGATGCAGACTCCACACAGAAGCCACCCCAACCAAGAATCAATGCAGAAAACCTATAGCTGTGAGGCATCAATACTACCACTGCACCATCAAATATGCAAGGAATTAAACATTCAGAAACCTGAAGTCTGAAATTCAAATGCCTGTCAATTTTACTGCGGACAGAACAAAAACAATTTTCAGCAGAGACGAGGATTAATACTGCAGACACGTCTTTGTAAAATGGCAGGGCACCAGAGCAAATCCACACAAACACAGGGAAGAGATGCAGACTCCACACAGAAGCCACCCCAACCAAGAATCAAACCAGAAAACCTATAGCTGTGAGGCAGCAATACTACCACTGCACCATCAAATATGCAAGGAATTAAACATTCAGAAACCTAAAGTCTGAAATTCAAATGCCTGTCAATTTTATTTAACATTTGTTAATCAGGACAGTCTGACTTGGAACAAAAAAACAATTTTCAGCAGAGGCCCAGGAAGAAATAATGCAGACATGTCTTTGTAACATGGGAGGACACAAAAGCAAACCCACACAAACAAAGGGAGAAGATACAGACCCCACAAAGAAGGAACCCCAGCCAAGAATCAAACCTGAGAACCTGCAGCTGTGAGGCAACAATTCTACCAGTGCAGCATCAAATAAAAGCAAACCCACACAAACACAGGGAGAAGATACAGACCCCACAAAGAAGGAACCCCAGCCAAGAATCAAACCTGAGAATCTGCAGCTATGAGGCAACAATGCTACTACTACGCCATCAAATATCAAGCATTAAAATATTTACAAACCACAGATATTATGAGGAACAGATCAGATCAAATATGAGGCAAAAATCTGCAATTTTTTTACAAATGGTGGCGGGTAGGGAACTCAAGTCTTTAACACCTGCATACAGGGTACAGGGTTCAAGCCTGAGGTATTCCCTACCACACCACCATGAGCACCTGGGGCACACACACACACACACACACACACACACACACACACACACACTTACCTGTCCGTTCCACTTCAGATAATAATAAATACAAGCACACACCATCAAGTATCATCCAGCTAACGTCCTGCCTGCGCAATACTCCAAGACCCGCAAGATCCCTGCATTCAAAACTCCTTCCCGAGACTGTTCTGTAAATCCTGACTGCTGCTGTTGCAGTCTGGCCCCGACACATTCTCCCAGCGAGTCTGTGCACTTTAAAAGTGCACAGATGTCTCCTTGTGTCCCCCTATGGGGACTGCTGGACTGCCTGGAGCATAGACGCGCAGTAGTCAGGACTACTGCGCATGCACGAAATTTAAAAACATTTTTTTTCTATTTTTTATTTCTTTTTGATTTATTTCTTTTTGATTTGAGGGGGCTGCAGTGCAGCAATCCAATAGCATGGGCCGCCCCTGGTGCAGTGGCAGTATTGTTGCCTCACAGCTGTAGGTTTTCTGGTTTGATTCTTGGCTGGGGTGCCTTCTGTGTGGAGTCTGCATCTTATCCCTGTGTTTGTGACATAGTAAAACAACTTTTTATTCTAGCAATAAATATATACTAACACAACCTTTTTTATAGCAATTTTTTTAAGTTTATGACTATTTGAAATTTGTCCTTATTTTTGGGACTGTAATACCCTGTTATTGGCTTTGTCCAGGTTTTTTGTGCTAAGGTTGACAGCTATGGCAAGAACTGAATTCACTGAATATGTTTGAGGGCTGTATTCCCTCATTACTGGGTTTGTCCAGGTGTTTTGTGCTAAGAGGTTGACAGCTATGGTGAGAACTGAATTCATTAAATGATAGCCATTTAAGTTTCAGTCTTCCTCTCTTTCACAAAGCAGGTGATTTGGCACAGTGGTATGTTGTTCTGAGTATTTTGCACAGTGACCTTGGCAGTAAAATGTATGATGGTAACACAGCATTTTATTCTAGCAGCTTTCCAAGATTATACAAGCAATGTTTAATGTGTTCCTGTTTTTTGCCCTTTTGACCCACCCCAATAAATTTGGCTTTTTCCAGACTTCTTGTGCTGCGAAGTTGAGATGTAGTTGAGTATTGCATAGATTTTACAAGGAACTGAGAGCTGCAGGGGAAGAAAAGTTTAGTGCTGATTATGCTAAGTCAGCTCACATTGCTAGTAGCACAAAATGTTGTGTACTTGCTTTTAATGCAGAAGGTTGTTGGTTCTACTCCCATAAGGGGTGAATGCTGCTGTACTGAAAGTTAAGACACTAACTATGAGCCTGTTATCAGTTTGTCATCCATTTCCTATTGCAATATTACTAGCTTATTATTAATGTAATTTAGGCAATTTATTCCTCAGGGGCATCAGACACTATTTTTCGGTGAAGTCATGAAATATAAAGGTGATTGCTAGCAGCAACCTCTTCATTATTTAGATTTATTTAACGTGGAATTATTTAGATGACTTTTTTTACTACTTCAGAGATTGTGCATATTATTTACTGATAATGGTGGACTGTAGAAGTTTGACTAGACTTTTATGATGGAAATGTTCTGAATTGGGCAGTTTTGTTTCATTGTTTACTGGAAAAATGTTCAAAGCAATAGGAAGGTGTATCAAAGAGCACATGCATGTTTCATATGCAAGGGGCCTATGATTTAAAAGCAGCCCAGAATTAATTTTTATCTGCCACGGGTAAAATGTATTTTTCTTTGAATGTGGGTTTTAATGTTGTTTCAATGAATGTGAGTTTCAAGGGCAGAGAAGTTTTAATGCCAAGTTTGTTTAGCAGATGTCTTAGTGTTTGTGCTGTAAAATGCAAAATAAAACTTTCAAATGAAGTTCAAATCATCATAGAAGTAATTCAGTATGCACATTAGTGTTTATGGTAAATGGAGTGAAATAGCAAAGTAATGGATCATTGGAATGGCTGCAGGGGGAGGCTCCATTCGACCATGGTTTTGTGAGGGGGAAGGGCGGCAAACTTAGACAGCCCCAGTTGAACTATACCTCCCAACTGTCCAGATTTTCAAAGAATGAATATATTTTTTGCTTCTTATTTTTGGTTTGTTCCTCAATTTGTGGTTTTCTGGCAAATGATTTAGGAATTAAGTCACTAAATAATGACACACTAGTTTCAGACTTTATAACCTTCAGAAAAATGCATGCTAAAATAAGACCTGTTCTATCAACTGTCCCAGTTAATAGAAGAGCAATTTTTAGTACTGTTTATATGTTCCCTCAATATATTTGGCCTTGTCCAGATTTATTGCATTAACATGTTGAGAGGTACATGCAAATTGCTTTATATAATTAGGCATAGCCAAACCTCAACTGTCCCTGATTTTGGCTCAAACTGTTGCTCTTCCCCTAATGATCCCTCCACAAAATAGCAATTTTGGAAGAAAACATAGAGGGTTTACTTTACTTTTATAAATAACTGTAATGATCAGAGTTGTACATTACTTTTATTTCAGAAATGCATGTAGATTCTCTAATTTTTTCAGCTGCTCTAAGTTAACTGTGCTCGTATTAAAATGGTGTCCCTCCTTTGACAGGTTCCCAGCTGTATTGTCTGGCAATTTTATATTTTTGCATCACATTTTTGGTCCGTTTTTCATAAAGTTGCAGTTTTCTGGCAAATTAGTGGCAAATTGTTAAAGACTGAAGTTAGAAAATAATGCAGACATTTCCGTTTCAGATTTCATACCTTTCAGAAAATTCGTACTGATGCAAGACCTACTACTATTCTATTATCTTTCTAAGTTTATAAGAGCAATATTTAAAAAAATGTCCTTATTTTTGGGCCTTTGCCTCAGTTTTATTTATGAGTTTGTTGCTGTAAGAGGTTGAGAGGTTGTGTGTTTGTGTGTGTGTGTGGTAGGTAGCATACCTCTCAACTGTCCAAATTTTGCAGAATGTCCAGATTTTTGCCCCATATTTTTTGTCTGTTCCTCATAAATTTTGTGATTTTCTAGAAAATCATTGAAGGCTGAAGTTGCTAAATAATGACAGACATTTGAGCTTCAGACTTCATGTCCTTTAGAAAAATTCATACTAGCACAAATCCTGTTATTCTAGCAACTTTCTAAGTTCACGAGAACATTATTTAATATCTGTCCCTGTTTATTTTAGGCTTTGTCCATATTTCTTGCACTAAGAGGTAGGTAGGGGTGTGTGTGTGAATGAAGCATCCTAGTTAGTGGTAGCAGGTGGTTAGTAATTTACTCAAGCTCAAAACCTGTACCTTAGTTACAGAAAACAAAAGCATAAATTCTCTACCCCAACTACCATGCTGCATTTTCCAAAGAACTGACATTTCAGGTTAATTTTCAATTCAAGGAACCGAGTTTGAGTGAATTTATATTATATTACTGAAGAGGCATTACAGCGAATGCCTCTTCATCGACACTAAAAGAGCGAACCGTGAATTACGAGAATGGCCGTAGCTTGGATGGGGAGGGGGGTAGCAGTTTGAGAGCTGTCAGTACAAATTTGAAAATACTAGCTACACCCCTGGCCTGGCAGTGATGAGAGAGGTAAGGTTTTCCAGAGGCAAATTTGGCTATTTTGTTATAACATGATTGTAATTTATTACTAAGAGCTGTGTGCAGGTTAGTGAAAATGCCACTACCATATAAAAGGGAGGGGATGAGTAGGGTATTGGCTAGTTTTACTTTGGTATATTTATCCAGGTAGAGTTTGTGGCGGTATAGTTTACCTAGTTTGAAATGGGTTTTCTTGATTGCAGTTAGGATGTGTTGTTCGTATGTGAGTTTATCATCTATTGTTATACCTAGCAATTTGACTGTTTTCACTAGTTCAGTTTCGGTGCTGTCCTTAGCCAGGATTTTAAAGTCAATGTTGGGTGGTTTTGTTGAGAAAAGTAAAAGTTTAGTTTTGGGGGGTTTAGTATTAGTTGTGCATTAATAAGCCATGATTCGATAAAGGTAAAAGCCTGTTGCGTAAGTGTGAGGAGGTCTGAGAAATATTTAGAGGTGGATATAAGTGTTGAATCATCGGCGTATTGGATTATGTTCTGGATTAGGGGGGGCTTTATGCAGGTCATTGATGAAGATATTGAACAGTAGTGGACCATTTTACTGATTATTCCCTGTTCTGTAGGTAGAAGGTAAACCAGCTGAGGGATTTTGGGGAGCAACCTAGTGTTGATAGTTGGTTTACTAGCTTAGCATGTGACACTGTGTTGAAGGCCTTAGATAGGTCTAGTAGGATTACTGAGGTAGGATGGCCTGCATCCAAGGCTTTGTTGACATTCTGTGAAAGATAATAGGGCAATAATGGTGCTATGCCCTGGCTGGAAACCATGTTGTGTAGGGGATAGAAGAGCATTATTTGAGAGGTGTTTAAGTAGTTGTGAGTGAACACATTTTTACAAGATTTTAGATAGAGGGGCAAGTATAGAGATAGGGTGGTAGCTGGAAAGATCATGGGAGTTACCCCCTTTGTGTAGTGGGGTAATGATGGATTTTTTCCATAGGAGAGGAACGTAAGATTCGGTGAAAGCACAATTTATAAGAATGGTAACTGGATATGCTATAGAGTTAGCTGCTATTTGCAGATATTCTGGGAGAAGGTTATCTGCAGAGATCAAGGTTTGAGTTGTTTTAGTAATTTCAAAATCAGAGAGGTGGGTATAGGTTGAATATTGAAGGAGTTGCCTGGTTGTGTAGTGGGGGTGGATTCCGTTGGGGTTGGGACTTGTATGTTTGATTTGGATGGGCAGTCTTTGAGTAGCTTTTGGATGGTAGAGATGAAGTGGGTATTAAAGGCTTGGGAGATTTCTTGTGGGATTTTTTCTGGTGCAGGGGATGGGTTTTGGATGGTGCCTGGGTTAAATAGAGAGGAGTCAGACTTCCAAAAATGTTTGGGATTGTTATATGAGGTGGATAGATTATCAGATAAATAATCTTTTTTATCTTGTATTACTAACTTTTTTGATTTGTTTCGAAGTTGTTTGTAGTGGAGTTCATTTTGCTGTGTTCTGTCTCTCAGCCACATTTTCCAAGCTTTGTTTCTAAGAGACATAGTTTGTTTGGTTAGTCTTGTTAACCAGGAGGCATGGTTAGTTTTGGTTTATTTAGTATGCATAGGAGCTAGGCTACTGAGAGTATTTAAAAAGAGTTTGTTAAAATAGTCAACGGCTTCATCTAAGGGGACTGTTTTTAGTGGGTTCCAGTTTTGGGAGTTTTAAATATTTATAAAGTTAGCTTGGTTAAAGTGGGCAAGGTTCCTGGAGGTTTTATATGAGTGCATTTTGACTGCATGAGGGTGAGTTCTATAGGAAGGTGCTGACTTAATGTGTTTGGTAGGGTTCCTGAGTTGGAGTAGATTTGGGGATGTGTTACAAGTATCCAGTCTAGGGTTGATTCGGAGTCTGTTGTTAGGCCATGAGTGGGAGTAGTGATGTGTTGGGTAAAACTGTGAAGGTTTATGCTGTTTACTGGAGAGGGGGAGTCTAAGTTTTAGCCAATTTATATTGGTGTCTCCTAGTATTATAGTTTAATGCAGTATATTCTGATTTAGCCAAGATAAGACATTTTCAAGTATGTGGATATTGTGTCCCGGGGGAATATAAATAACTGCTATGCATATTTGTTTGCTCCTATTTATGTGAAAGGATGCGAGTAGTAGCTCTACGTTACCAAAAGAGGGGACAGATTTTGCATAGGTTGTTATTTGTAGTGAGTTTTGCTAGATTAATGTTACACCTCCTCCCTTTTTATGAAGTCTGTCTGAACAAATTATATTATATCCTGGAGGGACAACATCAGTGTCAGCAATGTGTGGTTTCAGCCATGTTTCTGTTACTGCAATAATGTTTGGAGTGTGGGCAGCTAGCCAGGCATGGAACTCAGTAGTTTTATTGCAAATGCTGCGAATGTTTATATTCATTAGGTGGTGTGTGTTGAGATATTGGATTAGCTAGCCTAGTGGTAGATGAATGGGTGTGGGGAAACATTTGGTCAGCTTGGCTGTCAGTGGATGTATAAATATTGATTGGGCCTAGACTTGGGTGTATATCTCCACATTGTTTTAATGTTGCTGTGAGATTGTTATCTGGAATGCGCTTGTAATGTAGTACTAGACAAATTTTAAATTTGGAGGTAGGCATTAGTAGTTTTAATCTGTCTGAGGGAATGGTATTACATGCTAGTAGAGAGGGGGTGCTGTCTGAATAACTTAAGTTTGTTAAGTTGTATGGGAAGAGTTTGTGTGCTGCTACTGGTTGTTGGGGGGATATATGGTTGCATGTATGGATGTGGTTTGTATTAGTAGTAGTAGTGTGAAGATGTGGAGTATTCAGGGAATAATACTAAATAAGTAATGGTAAGTGTGGAATGGAGGGGCCACGATGATTGAGGAGTTATGTGGATGTGGTTGATAGAGTGGGACTTGTGGTTTGATTATGTTGGAGGTGGTTGATTGGATGAAGGTGAGAGAGGGTGGGGTTATGGATTGAGATAAATGTAATGAGGAAGGGGTGGATAGGAATGGGGGTAGGGTAGGGGAGTGAAGTGAGCCCGAAGTGAAGCGAGGGGCGAATGGAGTGGGGCAGAGTCTGGGCTTGAAAACAGCCGAGCAGCAGACAAAAAAAATGTTGATGATGCTTCCACCCTCTGAATGCAGGCATATTACTTCTATAAACCTCTACATCAAGCATGCTCTCCTGCAGTCACACCTGCTTCAGGTAGTATAGGCAAATGCTTCACACCTCCAGACTGTTGCTGCAAAGGCAAGGTATTGCTAATGAGATGTGACAGTCAGTGCACATGAAATATTAGGAAGCAAATTAATAAGCAAATACATTGCAGTGGAACATTTCACTGTTTTTCCTTCTCTCGCTCTCTCTCTCTCTCTCTCTCTCTCTCTCTCTCTCTCTCTGTCAGCAGCATCTCTGAAAAACAGCTCAAGAAATTTGTCCACTAATGTGAATTCACAGTAATACATCACAACTAGACATACAGATATCAGCACAGTAAACAGCAAAGCTGTAACATGTAGAGAATAGCTCAGCATCTGCTTTCATGCCAGTATTATGTAACACTTTAATAACAGGTAAGTGACATTAATAATAGACACCTCTGCTATACACAAAATCCACCTGCAAAGAGTCTGTGCATACCCATACACAGCCATAGGTTCCCAAGCACACCATTTGCACAGTGTATATAGGTAGCTCAAACACACCTCCAACAATCGGTTTACTATCATTTTGTCGATTTCACTGTAGGCAAATTATCGCTTCTACAAAACGTAAAAATGAAAATTCACTACAACGAATGACAAAAACCTTGAACTCGGAAGCGGTGAATGTTCAAATTCGACATAATTCAAATGTTCACCACACTTCCGCAAACTACATTAGTTTGTTGCACACTAAAGAACGTGTTTGCAGGGGCCACACCCTCTGCTACTTAGATATACAAACTCCAGGATTGCACTATATTGAGAGAAAGGATACATTTCCTGATCCCCACTATAGTAAAGTCTGCATCAAAATGTAGAAATTCACATCAGCAAATGCTGTATTGCATTCACTGTTGTAAATTTCTACATTTTGGCATTTGTTTTTTCCGATTCTACCAAATCGGTAGTTTCACACTAACGTAAATCCCTCAAAGTGTTATCGGAAAAACAATAGTAAACCCAACAATCCGCACCATGTGCATACTGATGACCACTATTAGGTCACAAAGTATGCAACAACCAATGTATTTCTGACACAGTATCAGCAATAATGATGAATAATGATTTATTCTGGCTTTTCTACACTCTGGCAAGCGTAGTTTGTATGAACAGCTTTACTATGACTTTTTTATTGTGGGCCTTGAAACCACATTAACTTGTATTGTGCAATTTCACTTTTTCCCACTGCTGTATAACTGTGTAGTTGATTTTATAAATATATATATATATATATATATATATATATATATATATATATATATATATATATATATATATATAAACACACACACATATGTATGTATAGATATATATATATATATATATATATATATATATATATATATATATATATATATATATATATATATATATATATATATATGGGTCTACCTTGTATCAACAAAATTACATTTCTTTGAATTTTACTTACCTGACTCCACTTCTCTGAAACATCATTAAACCCAAAGCATGGATTGCCAAAATCCTTTCCCTGTGTCCACCACAGGAAAAAACTAAATGGATCAAAAGTAAACACAGCAAAGTGGGGGGGGGACTTTGCCCCCCCCCACACCCCCTACTTAATTATACAAACTCCAAGATTGCATTACACTGAAGAAAGGGCAAACTTCACCATGGTAGCCAAGTGGTTCCTTTCACAGAGAAAGGATTTCAGCAGTCCGTGCTTTCAGTTTAATGACATTTCGGAGAAGTGGAGTCGAGTAAGTAAAATCCGAAGAAATGTAATTTCATTGATACAAGGAAGACCCATATATATATATTATATATATGAATTCACTTTGAAAGGTCAAAATACTGAAAAGTCAAATTTCAGTATCTTCAGACCATAACTTTGGAACACCAAAACCTCAATTGCTTACAATGTTGAAAGTCATTACACTGAAAGTTGCAAATATCAACAAAGTCAGAAGTCTGGTCTTCACTTAAAGAAACACTCCCTCACCCCCTCTAAATCACATATACCAACTCTGAGATAGCACTACAATGTGAAAAGGGTCAATTTCTCGATCCTCACTGTACCTCAAACTCCATTTAAAACTGCTGAGACCAATTTAATATAGCCTGAGTCTAACTTGAGGAGTATTCCTTTAATTGAAGACTGGACTTCTGACTTGGTGTTTGACTCACACGTAGTGATGAATTGGACATTGCAATACTGCACGTGATGGTTCAGCAAGTGGTGAGGGGCTTCAAAAAAAAAATTCACATACTGAAGTTCGATATTTCGAACTTTCAGTGTAGTGACTTTAGACATTTTAAACAATCAGGATTCTGGAGGTCAGACATTATGGTCTCAAGATACTGAAATTCAACATTTCAGTATTTCAAGCTTTCAAAGTGAAACCATATTTATAGATATATATATATATATATATATATATATATATATAGAGAGAGAGAGAGAGAGAGAGAGAAATAGATATATTAGACATAAATTCAGTTGATTGGGTTATGGCACACATTTATCCTGTGATGAAATTTGTGATAAACTTCATTGGTGGTTGCAGTGGTTGAATTGTATTACAACTGAACTGCATCAGTTTGACTGTAATATAATTTCAGTAATTATACTCTAACTCTGGGATTGTGGGACCACAAAGTTAGTATATTTAATTTTGAGAGGTATGGAGGCCGTGCACACCCCCCCCCCATAAAAGCAAAGTGTATGGCTCTTTTAGGTGATCGCACATAAAATGCATTTATTTAGTTTACAATCACCTTATTTCATTGTTTTTGTATTTCTGTGGAAGAGATTGCCAATGAAGTTTCATGATGTATTTTATGTCATTGAAAGTTCATCTGCAATTTAGAAGGTGTGTGGGGCTTGCCACTTAGAAAAAATATACTTTTTGTGCCTTTAGTGCTTTTGAGTTACACAACTGAACAAGCCACTCAGCAGATCAAAAATGTATAGAAAACATATTATTCCTGAAACTCCAGAGCCTTGGCTCTTGCATTTTCAGAAGTTAATAAGAGTTACATATTCCAAAGTTAGTATTTTATTTCAGAAAGTTTCAGATTAATTAGCCATTTACAATTACAGAATCTTTCTTTTATTTGTAAAATTTCCTGCCTATATCTATCTATATCAGTATCTATATATCTATAGCTATATATCTGTATCTATATATATCTATATATATATATATATATATATATATATATATATATATATATATATAAATATATATCATTAAATCAAGGTACTATCTACTTGAGTTCACGGTAACTCAGGTAGATGTAAAAGATCCATGTCACCTACTGAAAAGTGTGTAAATTAAGTTCCCCAGTGCCTTGGCCAAATTTCCCTTAGTAGTACAAATATTCCTGAAAAAAGGATATCAGCTTAATGAAACTAACCTGGTTAACAAAGGATAACTAACTAACTAAACATATATGTATATCTATGTGTGTGTGTGTGTGTGTGTGTGTGTGTGTGTGTGTGTGTGTGTGTGTGTGTGTGTGTGTGTGTGTGTGTAGGTATCCTACCATTAGTCAAAAAGCATAGAATTGAATCTCATTTGATCAAGCTGTAAAGACTGAACTGAGAAATAATGAAAAAAATTGTATAAAATTAATAAAGATTATGGGAGGAAAAAGAAAAGAAAAAAAATGAATAAACCAACCTAACGATATCTAGGTCCACCAAGTGGCCATCATAATAAATACAAAAATGATAGGAAGTTACCATAAGCTGTTATTTAACCCTGGCTTATACAAAGCCTTTGGTGTTAATAATCATCTTTTCTCTTTTAGAGCTAAAATTCGGTACCAAGCAGTTCTGTTGCATCCACTTGACGCAAGCCAGACAATATAAAAAAATACAAACAGATCTGGAATACACATTTATATGCTTATAGGGAACAGGTGTCTGCATCTAATTATACTAAGTTGCTCACTTATTCTTTGTTTCAACATCCTAGATATCTTACCATATAAAAAGAGCTGCAAGTACATTGGACCAGATAAATTACACATTGGCTAGTGCAAGTAGAATGAGTTTTAATCTCAAATGTCCATGATATATTACCAATAGCAAAATGGTTAGATGTCATCATATACTTAGAATACACAGTCGCAGTGGCTACCTGCCCTACTACCCCATAATTTAAATTAATTTGGCTTGATACCAAAGCTTGCCCATCTACCTCTTAACCAGTGGTACAGTCCAGTAAGAGGTTCACAGAATGACTAACATTCTTGCTTACAATAATCAATTCCTGCAAACAGACGTAGAACTCTCGCTGATCATGGCACCTGTGAGTGTGTGTAGTACCATGGGCTGCCATTTTTCCTGTGGATTAGTATGAAGTATAAAGACATGTTCTTCCTACCTCTGTTGCTACACCTGATTCCATGAAGGAGAGCATGTTAACTCTTTATGTTCTGCATTGCTTGGCATATGTTGTCACATGTGCCCAGCCTACATCCAGAAATAGGTGCTTGTAGTCCCACATGCTGTTTACTGTAGTCCTTAGGTTCATAGGTTAGTACTAAGCAGATGGTTTGACTGACCATATATTGACTAACCATCCATGTACCCTAGGAACTATAGCCAGAAGGATTTCCTCTTTTCTTGATAATGGCTATACTACCAATCCCTAGAATAAATTTATGCAAACCCATCCAATCATCAAGAAGGCCATGGTATTACACCATTTTTTCCCACAGGTATGGAAATCTTTGAGTAATGAACCTATCCCTCCATGATGCTCTATTTATGTTATGATATAAGTTGTGAGTTTTGAAAAGAGTGTTCCTAACATTACCAGTGTTTCTGAAGTGAAGATTTAGTAAAAGATGGACTTCCACAGACTGAAAGACAACACAGAGATCTCCACATAAGAGTCTGTACATTTAACTAATCCCCTCCAGTACAGCTCTTTTGAGAGTGCATTTTTAACTCCCAGTGGGTGTGGTCTAAGCATTTAAAAAATGAAGTTATCATCTTACAGTTCTAACAAATACTCAGTGACAGAGGTCAAATATAAATACAGTTTTGTTTGTCATCATGTATGCATCGATATAAAACATTCTGATACCTTGTATGTAGCATAGTTTTGGAATTATTAATGCAAATATGAATAAGCAATATTTGATGCCTAGAGGCACAATAGGAGGTACTGCAGAAATGCCTGAAGGTTCACTCGGCTATAATGAGTTAATTTAGGTTCACTCGGCTGTAATGAGTTAATTTAGGTTCCCTCGGCTGTAATGAGTTAATTTAGGTTCTCTCGGCTGTAATGAGTTAATTTAGGTTCCCTCGGCTATCATGAGTTAATTTAGGTTCCCTCGGCTGTAATGAGTTAATTTAGGTTCCCTCGGCTGTAATGAGTTAATTTAGGTTCACTCGGCTATAATGAGTTAATTTAGGTTCACTCGGCTGTAATGAGTTAATTTAGGTTCCCTCGGCTGTAATGAGTTAATTTAGGTTCCCTCGGCTGTAATGAGTTAATTTAGGTTCCCTCGGCTGTAATGAGTTAATTTAGGTTCACTCGGCTGTAATGAGTTAATTTAGGTTCACTCGGCTGTAATGAGTTAATTTAGGTTCCCTCGGCTATCATGAGTTAATTTAGGTTCCCTCGGCTGTAATGAGTTAATTTAGGTTCACTCGGCTGTAATGAGTTAATTTAGGTTCCCTCGGCTGTAATGAGTTAATTTAGGTTCACTCGGCTATAATGAGTTAATTTAGGTTCTCTCGGCTGTAATGAGTTAATTTAGGTTCACTCGGCTGTAATGAGTTAATTTAGGTTCCTTCGGCTATCATGAGTTAATTTAAGTTCCCTCGGCTGTAATGAGTTAATTTAGGTTCCCTCGGCTGTAATGAGTTAATTTAGGTTCCCTCGGCTGTAATGAGTTAATTTAGGTTCCCTCGGCTGTAATGAGTTAATTTAGGTTCACTTGGCTGTAATGAGTTAATTTATCTCATAGCTGAGGAGGTATTTTCATTTCCTTGATCAGGAAACATTGAGGTCTTTAAAGCTGGGATACCATACTTCTTTCTCTGCCAAAATAATGTTGGGGTGATCAAATGCCCCAAAATACTGACAGATTTTTAATATAAAATTAAAATGTTACTAGAATAACATATTTTGTGTTAACATGCATTTTCTAAAGGATATAAAGTCTGAAACTCAAATGTGTGTCATTATTTACTGATTTCAATCCTCAGTGATTTGCCAGAGAATAACAAATTTCATGAGAAAGAGACCAAAAATATGAGGCAAAAATCAGAAATGTCTATGAAAATATGGACAGTTAAGAGGTATGTGGGAAAAATCCTTTGAAATATACATACTGACTGGAGTTGTATATGCAATGACTGATCTAACAAGAAAGCTATATCGGAACACTAACTTCTCTGGATCTTGAGGATGTACCTTTCATAATTAATTTGACAATGAAAAAAGATTTCCTTACTATAACTTTTACTGGCTAAAGAAAAATTCATTTTCAATGAAAGTGCCTGCAGTTCTAATGACAACATCAACCTTAAGTTGGGTTTAAAGTGATTTTACGATGTTACAATGTTTGTTGTGGCAGTTGATGAGTCAAGGGCTGCTATGTTTTTTACACTTGTCTGTAGTTATGTACTTTGGCCTTTTTTCATAAAAAACTTTTGTTAACTTTTTATTAAACCATGGAGCATATAAATTTAGCATTTACTACTGAGATGTCACCTTGGAGTAGTGTTTGTTGTGTCTATAGACATTAATGGGCACTTCGCTCGTGAGTGGTGGTGAGCCCATTAAAGCCTATGGACACAATACTTGTGTTTCCTACACTGATGCCACTAAGGTTAAATATTACTGTTTTTTCTCAGTGATGTCAATGTATGGAAATTCTATTTTTAAAAGTGTTTTTCTTGTTGAAATCAAACAAGAAAATGCTCCCATATGGGTAAATATGCTGTTCTGCAGTTTTTGTACCATATGCCATGATGCAAAGGTAAGGGTAAAAAAACACTGGGAAATCACTTTAATTCACATGACAGTCAGTGTGAAACACTCGTATCCTAAATGTGACTACAATACATTTTTCCCATCAGATCTAAGGCCATGGCAGAACATCAGGTGCTTACTCTATCTAGACATTCTTTAGAATGCAAGAGCCACTAGGGAAACTGATGATACCCACTGTGCAGCTAACTGCATACTTGACAATTTAGTGAGTCCCATCTCAGACATGACCTGGCCCCTGTCTACTGCCACTAGGTAGCAGTCTAATATACTCTACTGCTGCTAGGGAGGAGATCAATATACTCTACTGCCACTAGGGAGCAGACCAATATACTCTACTACCACTAGGGAGTAGTCCAATATACTCTACTGCCACTATGGAGCAGACCAGTATACACTACTGCCACTAGGGAGCAGTCCAATCAATATACTCTACTGCCACTAGGGAGCAGTCCAAACTACTCTGCTGCCACTAGGTGACAAACCAATATACTCTACTGCCACTAGGGCGCAGACCAAAATACTTCAGTGCTGCTTGGGAGCAGACCAATATACTCTACTCTACTCTACCATGAGGTAGCAATTCAATATACTCTACTGTCACTAGAGAGTAGTCCAATATACTCTACAGACCAATATACTCTAGTGCTGCTATGGAGCAGACCAATATACCCTACAGCCACTAGGGAGTAGTCCAATATACTCTACAGACCAATATACTCTAGTGCTGCTAGGGAGCAGACCAATATACTCTACAGCCACTAGGGAGTAGTCCAATATACTCTACAGACCAATATACTCTAGTGCTGCTAGGGAGCAGACCAATATACTCTACTACCAGTACAGAGTAGTCCAATATACTCTACAGACCAATATACTCTAGTGCTGCTAGGGAGCAGACCAATATACTCTACAGCCACTAGGGAGCAGACCAATATACTATGTTTGCGTGAATGTATTCCAATTACTTTTGCTTGCTTATCTTATTATAGAAATAGTGTTTTTTACTCTCACCTTTGCACTATGGCATATGGTGGGACCCCACTACTGACTAATCCATTAAATGAGAAGATACCACCAGCTCTCACCCTGTGTGTAAAATCAGAGAGTTAGTAAGTAACCCATTGACCAGTACAGGAGTTGTTACTTAAGGTGGCAAACTTATCAACAATGCCTGAATGGGGAATGATAGCAAATGCCTTAGCAAGGTCAAGATAACCAGCATGGACAGATGACATCCACCCCCATCAATAAAAGTCTAGTAAATTAAGTAGGGAAGAACCACCTTTAACAAAATCTAGCAGTTACCAATTTTGCTGTTAATGAGCTGGCTTAATATTCACTGCATGCTTTTACAGATAACACAAGCGAGGCTAATCAGACAATTTAGCATCAGTTATAACACACACACCCTTAGTATTAGGCAGTATTCCCTGAAAATCTGGCACAAGTCCTGCAAAGACATGGAGATTAAAATGCTTAAGGAGGGAGTTAGGCAATAAAATGCTAGCAGTAAGACAGCCTGATTAATACAGGCTACATTCAGAGTTACTTTTTACTAGAACTGTAGCTGGCTCATCTGGTGACCTCTTCAGATCCCAAAATGGGTGCACCCTCAACTCAATGATAAGGAGAAAAAAGTCTTCTCAGATTTCAGTACCAAGAAAAATAGCTCATATCTGTTCTTGCAAGTGCAATAAGCTGCACAAAAGCAGCTTGCCACAATTACTACACACTCATCAAACACACTAAGTGCATCAGTATTTCAGCCATGAGTGCAGATGCAGTATCAGCATTCATTTATGAACTCAAAATATCCTTGTGGCTTCATGAATCAATACTGTTACTGCACTACCACATCAGTGACACCTACTGATCATCCCCCTGATAGATTATACCTGGGACAGCCAATCCTTTTACCCATCTCTAGTTACTGCTCTGTCTGAGGGTAACGTTTCTTTCATTGTATAGTAGTTTCACTTCTTAAAAGTGACATGCGCTAATATTCCAGAATTTATAACTCTTAAAATGGTACAACCTGTTATAAAGGAAGGGAGAAGAGAGTCAGCACCAGGACTAGATAGACTGATATGGACTTTACAAGTGAATAGAGATGGAAGAAAAAGCATTATTAAATGAAAACTTAGATAAAGGAATATAGCAAGAAGTACGTAATGGGGTGATACAACTTATGTGAAAAAATATGAAAGGAAAGACATAAGAAATTGGAAATGTATAACTTTAGGGAATACTGATGAAACATATTTGCAAATAATAAAAAAAGAATGCAAAAAGTGTTGAATGTAAAGGAAATGTTAACAACAAATAAGTATGACTGTGATAGAAAGAAATGAGGTAAGATTGGTTATGTGTGATGTAGAGAAGGGTTTTGATATGTCATAAGGCAGTGAAGGAAATGATGGAAGCAGATGGAATAAGTAAAATAGTGGAAACTAAAAATGTGTTATAAAAACTCATGGATGAAAGTAATAGTAAATGGGTGGGAAAGAATTAGGGTAAGGGGGAGTAGGGTGTCCCCTAAGTATGTGTAATTTTGTTCTAGTAGTGAAAGCAATTATTCATGCTTTCATGCAGATGGATGAAGGGTGCAGTACGATTGAAAAAGAAACAAAGATCCTGCTGTGTATGTATGTATGTTTTAATGCAGAATTGGATATTGCAGCAAAAAAAGAGGATGGATGATTGAAAGTTATAAAAATTGAAAAATTTATTGGAAAATGTGGGTTTTAAGATTGAATAAAGGAAGAAAGCGGGTTTGGTGTAATAAAGAAAGATGAGCAGAATTTATTGTAATAGGAAGGAAATTAATATATTGGGATTAAGCTGGTGAAAATGAAAACATACTGAATCAATGGAAAGTGAAACTGCAAGAAATAACGTCATGGTGGAAATATTTTAATTTGTCATATGATAAAAAGTGTGTATGTTAAATATGGATCAACTTTCAAATCACAAATAACCATGTGATCTAAATTCAAAATCTCGAGACGAAAAAGCTGAAAAAACACATCACTGAAAGTTCAAAATATCGCATGCCAAAATACCAAACAGGACGTTACAAATGGAAAGTTCGCGCAGTCCACCAAAACAAAACAACCACAATACAAAATGTCATACATTTAAAAATAACATTACTAAAACTTTTGAAACTATGATACATCTCCACACAAATAATTACAATACAGCAACAATATACCATGTATCCTGTACAAGCAACCCACCAGTACTAAAAAACAAACTCTTACCTAAAATAAACCCACCAACCAAAACTCCAGAACCAAACTATAATATTTCTATGTTTTTGCAGGGGGGCTGTGTCCCCCTGCATCCCACAACACCCCTGCATATTAATTATACCAACTCCAAAATTACACTATGTTGCATAAAATTGTAAACACTAATAGAACGACCAGCATTAAACCTGATGAAAATATCCTACTAATATATTCACTCCATCTTCTAACTGACAGTTTAAATCTACTTTCACAGCTGCAACACCTCCGGTAATGTCTACCATAATTCCTTAACTTCAACAACAAAAACCTTAAAATGATAGCATTGTTCTACACTACTGCTACTATAACAACTATATGCACTTCAGTAACATAACATTTGACCTTCTACACTTTCATTGAACTGAAACTTCGGATTTTCATCTCAAAATTCAGAATTTCGATCATATGATAATTCCTGATTTAAAAGTACACCTGTTAAATACATATGTTTTTGGTAAAGTTGCTTATGTTGGGTGAGTTTATTTCCAGGAAAAATGGAAAACATTTCTAGAAATATTTTTTATTTTAATATGGGATTTGAGATTGAATCCTATTACAAGAGTAATAACATGTAAAAGAAGGGGGTTAGGTACGAAAAATCATATTTTTGTGTCAGTACATTAATTTTGGGTTATAGATAGTGTGAAAAAGAGGGAGAATAAAATAGTTGGAAAATTATTGTAGAGAGGTATGAAGATATAAAAAGGGATTATGGGAAGGGAATATGTAAATAAATAAAGTTAAGGTTACTACAAATCTATCATTGTAATGAGAACATGAATGAGTAGTAGGAAAAAAATTATGAAAGATCTTTTTCTTGTATATCCATGGAGAGATTTATCAGATGTTACAAATGCGATAAAGCAAAGAAGGAAAATACTTGAAAATGTCTGCGAAGCTGTAGACTTTGTAGAGAATTTTATTAAAGAAGTTCCCTGTTAAGGGGAATATGAAATTTAAGGTAATAGAAGATGACCGTAATTGGAAGAAACTACAAATCAATGATCTTTAGAATCTAAAATGAATATTTTTGGGGGGGTTAAAATAAGTATAGGTGTGAAATCTATGTATATGAATGTGTAAATGATACTGCATGGTAAAGATGAAAAGGAGGGAGAAAATTAATAAATGGGAGAGATTATTTGTTATAGTCTGGGTATTGTGGAAGAGAAGATGTAAGGATTATTGTATAATAAAAATAAAATAAAGGAGCTTTGAATATAAAAACCCTGTAGTATATTTAGCATGTATGTATGTATCTGTCTGGGTAAAATAAATTTTAAAAGAGAGAGAAACCAAAATGATAGGAGAAATGCTAAATGTAAAAGGTGAAGTAGTGCAGAAAAATGAAGGAGGGAAGAATAGCAGTGAGCAGGAAAAGCGTGAAGGAAAGTTGTACAAGTTACAATTTAATGAAGTTGGTGGATATAAAACAGAATGGTATAATATGGCCATGCAAAAACATTACTTGATAAAACTGCGGAAAGAATAAAAGGGAGAGGTAAATAAAAGCTGTGGAAAGGCCACCATAGTGGTATAGCACGATAAAGCCCAAACTATAGCCCAGGCAACCTGGGTTCATTTACTGACATGGGCCCATCCTGGATGGGGGGGGCGTTCACTGAAGATGATCCCTGTGGGGTGTAGTCTTCAGATGAGATTGAGAATGCTGGGGAGGTAAATGGGTAGGGCATAAAGAAAAACTCCTCCCTGTGTGGAAGTAGCCAGCGAGACCCATGGGTCCTTCTTAAGCTGTGTGCCAGCTTGTCCCTGGGGGATTGAGGTGGCTGGTTGACCCAGTGATGGATGTGAGGCACAATGTAGACTGCCAAACAATTATGCGAGTGAGGTTGATGACAAAAAAGTGTGTGTATGTGTACATATATATTTGTTTATAAATAATATTAGTAAAACAGAAACAGTGTAGAAAAAAAGTCGAAAGCTGATAATCCAAACAGTTTATAAAACAAAATTCAGTGGTTTTATAAATAATGTAAAATAGAAGGAAAAGGTCTGAGGGGCAACACAGTGTTGCAAAATTTAACATTGTCATGTCACAGCAAGAGGTTTTCTGGTTCGATTCTCAATTGGGGTGCCTTCCGTGCAAAGTCTGCATGTCCTCTTGTGTTCGTGTGGGTTTCCCTCGGGTGCTCCAGTTTCCTCCCACATTCCCAAGACATGCTGCAGGTGAATTGGACATTCTAAATTGTCCCTAGGTGTGAGTGTGTGCATGTGTGTGCCTTCTGCAGAAGGTTGGGCATCGGGCTGTCAACTCGACACTATAAAATTCTACTGTCACTCGTTCTGCACACCGATGATTTGCTGTGGTGACCCCTAACAGCAGCAGCCAAAAGGAGAAGAAGAAGAATTATGTACATGCACCCTTACCTCTGTCCCACCCTGTCTGTCTACAAAATATAAATAATTCAGCATGCACTGGCAATGAGAAAGGCACGCATAATAAAAATTAATAAGGAAAATATTAGTGAATGATTCGGTCCTCCTTTTCAGAGACTGAGTTTACCAATCTGGGAAAACTCTAGTGATAGGCAGGTAAAGATATTGAGAAAAAAAATACTTGCATCAACTTCCATGGCATCCCATCAAATCTATCAAACTAAATATCTGTGATCTGTCAAGACAAGTCATTCACTGAGATTTTGAATATAAGAAAGGAGTTCAGATTCTTTTAGGGAAAGACCGTCTCAACAGAACAAAGCAAAATGAAACTTTACTCAAATTGTGAAACCTCTTTAGCATCAAACATTTAATTATCTGTCAGGATTCTTGAACTTGAAGTATTTTTCATATGCTTCTAATATTCAGTTATGCAGAAAGATTATAAATAATTAAGGCCCATGTGGTGACCCCTATAACATTCTGGACAAAATGTTCTTGGATGTTCTCAGAGACATGCTAATATTAGCATCAGTTTTGGTGGTAAACAAGTCAGGAGACATGGGACCCTGACTGCAACAGTTTTGAGCAAAACATTCATCAAATCAATGGATTGAACAATAACAAAATACTTCTGTATTGGGATAAGCAAGCATCAGTTTTTAGTGTGGATTTCCACAAAGTGCTCTTGACAATTACCGGAACAGCTGGGTGCATAAGCTACATCAGTCAAGTGCACTGAACAATCCCCATGTCTTGCTGTAATAGGATACGCAAGCAAAAATTATTGCAATACATTAACACAAGCATAGTATATTGGTCTGCCCCCTGGTGGCAGTAGAGTATATTGGTCTGCTCCCTAGTGGCAGTAGAGTATATTGGAATGCCCTCTAGTGGCAATAGAGTATATTGGTCTGCTCCCTAGTGGCAGTAGAGAGGGGCCAAGTCACATCTGAGATGGAACTCACTGTTTGAAACCTCCAAGCATCTGCTTGCTTGTAGTCAGAGAGCTAATTTGTTTGTTTGAGCTTTTTTTCTGCCTGTTTAAAGTCATTGTGTTTGCACTGTGCTGCTCATCGCACAGCAGTGGTTAGCAATATCCTGTGGATATGCAGATAACTAGAACTGAATTTTTTCCTGTTCAACTAACTCTAATTTTCTAAAGCCCTAGTTACACATTGAACAGCTAGTTTGCACACCAAGAATCTTGTTTGTGACCTGAGTAGCTAGTTTACATACTGAGAAACATATACCCCTTAAGTCTGTCCCTAGGCAGTTTTAGGCAATCTTGTTAGTAATCTACAGTCCTACATTAACTAAGCTAGTCTGCTGTCAACCTGCATTCTCCTGGCCCAAGTAGAATAAGCAACTAGGATTGAAAGCCATGGACATGCACGTCTCTGGTATCTCTATAGATGACTTGGGGACATGGGCATCCTGAGGCAATGTAGCATCATTTATGTTGACAACTGCCTAATCCTCCAACATGGTCATTGGAGGCAAGGCTCTCACCTATAAACACCTACACTACCAAAGAGGTTGTCAGTAGTATACACACATGACACATACCTCACATAGTACAGATCAGTCCCATAGACCCACATGTGCTGAGGCTCTTAAATGTAATCTCTCCACAGCACAAAGACCTCCCAGATGCTACACACACAAAAAAGTCCTCAGCAACCCCAAAATCACTCCACAAAAATAACATCCAACAAGACACATACTGCCGCAACCCACGGCAACTCAATTTCTAAATCCATAAGGCACACAACTACACAACCCAGTGTATTGGTTATAGGAGACACCATAGTGAGACACGCAGACATCCCACTCACAGGCTAAGTAAAGACAGACCCATGGTCAACTGTCTATCAGGGGCCAGGATCCATCAAATCACTCATGCACTCAGGTCACTGAACCCCAATACAACTATGATTCAGTCATAGTTGATGTGGATGTTAATAACCTGAGATGTACCTCCCTGGACTATTTGAAGAGAGACTTGATGGAGATTTTAGACTATGTATCCTAGGCTGGTATGTGCCTAGCATTGAGCAGCATTCTACCATCTCTAAGGATGATGACACAGTATGAACAGAAAATAATTGACTTCAGCAACTAGTTTAAAGTATAGTGTCATTCGAAGGAGGTGCAATATTTGTCAGCCTGGGTGAACATGGTTGACAGACTATGCTGCTTTGCCAGGGATGGTCTGTACCTGCTCACCCCCCTGAGATTTCAAATATGACTAAAACCTTTTCTACCCCCCTTACTGCCTTTGTTATGCATTGGCATTCAGATAAACCTTCTCTCATAGCTGTATCAAACCTGGAAAATCTGGAGATGTTACTGCTCAGTGCCAGGAGTCTGAACAATAAACTCCACTCTCTGAAGCTCTCCTCACCTTGGGGAATGTAGACATCTGTGCAATCACTGAGACATAGGTTAACGCTACAGACAGTACCTAGGCAGTGCAGGGCTACAATGCCTTCTATACATTTCGACCAGTTGCTGCACAAGAAGAAACAAAAGGTGGAGGTATCTCTCTATACATTAAAAATAAACACATCGCAAGGCTGGTCCATCAGCATGATGGACTTGAGTTCTCTACATCCAGATTACTATAAATAAGATCCATGCCATATACTGGTAAGCTATAGCCCCTGTTAATGACCTAGGAAAACCACAACACTTACTTAAATGCACTTGACACACTCCCTGTCCAACCCAATGCTATATTCATGGGCAACTTCAATTATATCAATACAAACTGGAAATCATACACTACCTCACAACATACAGGTCCAAAGACTGATGGACTTTGTAAATTCCAACACCCCAGACCAGCTGGTTCATATACCCACTGTAGGGTCAAACATTCTTGATTTGTTCCTCACAGGCATGAAAGAATGCTGTTCCCAAGTGCAATGTCCTCACCAGTCACATCAGACCATAAAGCTGTCTCATTTGAGGTATATATAAAAAACAGGGACACCTGAAAATCCTAGTGTGAAGAAATCCACCTGGCTTCATGAGCCATAGCTCATCTGTGCTTGCATGCCTGGGTGAGGCTTTGCACATAATTTCAAATTAACCAGTGTATTATATGCCAGCATGACTATCTATGATATTATAAGTTCTTGTTTGTCTTGGGGAACTTGGCTAAGCTTAAAATGGCCCCTTGGGTTGTTAACCTAGTATTCTACTATGATACTGTGGAAACACCTCAAGTAGTACTTGATAAGAATTTACTAAAGAAGTGTTTTTCTTTTCTCTTACTGGCACTTAAGCATACTTAGGTTTAAAAACTGACAATAAAACTATCAGCCACAATGTCAAGGAAATCTTCTGTTAGCTAATAAGATAAGCACATTGATCCTGAATAAATCTGCACTTTAGAAATCCACATCACCGAGTTCAGTCATGAGAACAGGTTCTGATATAATTTATTTACTATAACAGAACCAAAGATTATAATTAGCACTGGACAGATGTGTTTTTGTATTATTAGCAAGCTTTATTTCATATTAATAGATATTTGTATTGACTTGTACATGCTCGGCAAGCAAGCATAAACATCACTGGAGATGGACTGTCTTGTCCCACAGAGGAAATCCCCCCATGCCCCCATGCAGGGACACCATCACTAAACATCTTTACATAATTATGATCAACTTTGAGGCCATGCAGTTAGTAAAGCAGGGTAAAAACCATGAGTTTCACTCATCTAATTCCAATTTTTTTTTCTTATTTAATTCCTGTTTGGCAATTCTTACTGTTTCCTTCTGCTGCATTGAAACTACCCCATAAAAGAGGTTTCAGATGAGGTCTTACCTGATGTTGCAATCACATCTGCAAAATAAAGTAAAGTTGTGAACAACATTGAAATAAAAAGACATTATAGGGTCATTAACCCCAGCAACACTGATCATACTGCAATGTTTAAGCACCTGATGTCATTAATATCTGCAAAACAGAGTAAGATTGCCAAAAACATTCTAAGGAAAAGCCTTAGATTAATTTAGTCTGGCAGCCCTGATCAGACATCTGCAGCACTACATCCCTGTAATGCTGTGTCACATTTAAACCTGCAGCAGTTGCGAAGCAGACACCACAATGCCCTTTTTCTACTGTAACTTTATTGTGTCTGAATTTGTAGCATTCAGTACCAGCATTAAGCACATTAAATGTGACAAAATTACTTCAACATAACAAGAATGCAGAAAGCTGCTTTGCTTATTCAGCTGAAAATATTTTCTCACATTTAATGCTCATTTTAATATCAGCTCTAGACAATTGCTACCTTGTCTACTGGATGTCAGTAATGTAAAGCCTAATTAACCGACTGCGGGTAGGCATTAGTCTAGACCGCATATCTTGACTATGACCTGAGTGATGTTGATCAATTTCTTGCAAAAGTAGCTTCTTTGGACCTGAATTCTGTTCTTTTATTAAAACATGCTGACTGGTACATTACTTAAAATTCCATTAGTTCAAGTGTTTTGACAAAAAGGTGAGACTTTCTACATCTCTTCAGCTTTTGCCCTGCTGTTTTATCATAAATGTCTCATCAGACTGAATTGGGTAAAGAAGGACAGGTACTTTATGAACCAAAATTTAGAAAAGCCTTTGTTATATGCATCTGCAGAACTATTGCGATCAAAAGCATCCTTATCCCCAGAAAGTCGCACTGGAACCAAAGTTGTAGTTTACCATGGCTGCATTTCAGTTTTGCATATTTACGCACTTGGGAAGAATATAATAAACAGATTTGTTTCCATTATTCAAGGTAGCAGCTACTTGTGTGATAGTCATTATAGACAGTAATTTGGTAGACTTTTTGCTAAAATAAACAGCGTTGTTAAAGGAATAGGCATTAAAACGACCCTAAATCAACCAATCTTCAGTTTGTCAGAAAGTCTGTAAATTCCTTGAGAATGTCCCTCTGGTCTTCAGGTAGATAGCAATTGCAGGTGATCCAATACTCACATTCTTGAATGAGGTATTTTACTAGTATTAATGTTCCCCCACTGATAGCTACTTGAAGTTCAAATCTGTCTCATAATGTACGAAAATTCTCTTCTTCGTCTAAAGTTCATTGTCATTTGTGGAATTACCTAGTACCTAGCCAGAACTTAGCTACTATATATACAGTTAGTTAGGTTTTAATAGGGTGACAGACAAGTTGTTGAGCAACAAATTGTCAAACCCAAAAACAAAAGCCAGCACAGCTTATCAAAAATCAGCCACTCAAATGTGCTAGCTTTACTCATTTGCAAGATTATGGTACAGTATGGACAAGGGAATTTGCCCTTTCCCCCATTGTAGTGCGACCTCAGAGTTGGTATATATAATTAGTAAGGCGTGTAGAGGGTACAGGGTGGCTTGCCTCCCTGTAAAACAAAGATTTACTTTTTTTTTTTTTTTGCTTTTGTTTTTTGAATAGGGTGCACTTCAAGCAGTTGTGTTCTCGATAAAGCAACGTACACCTGTTTTAGTCATACATAATATGTTGAGCTGTTTCTGCAAGGCCAGCTATAATAACTGTATTACTACCTGTGTCACATGATATGCAAGTAGAGACCAAGATATGTGGCTACAGTACCCTTTGTGTGAGCACAAAGATGGAAGGACCCCTGTAGTATCAGCTCTTTGGCCCAGGATGCCTCAGATATACACAACCCACACATATCCTGTCCAAGTAGATTTCCCTATTAAAATGCCAACACTCTGATTGCTGAATCCCAAATGTCAGAGGAATACCCCTGCACCCCCTGATGTGAGGGTAAGTCCCCCACACACCCCACAAACTGATATACACACACATATATATATATATATATATATATATATATATATATATATATATATATATATATACTAAGTCCAAGATCGTCATACCTCAGAGAAAAGGGAATATTCTAAGAACTGGTTATATCAGACTTAGTATACGTAAGTCTTAATTTTCGGTCATTCTGTCACCATATTTTGGGACTAGGCAGTCCAAGTCTCAATATTTTAAATTGTTACCTTTCCCATTAGTTGGCAAGGTATAGCTTTAACATTTTCATATGTTATGGTAGGCAGATGTTTTTATAGCTTATACACACAAGGGGAGGGGAAGCCAATGGAGTGAATTAACTGAAGTAAGGTAACGGACTACTGTAGACTAAGGTCCTCTCAGCAAGGAACATTCCAGATAGAGATGTAAATGTTAAAATATTAAATGACGACTCATATAAACACACAAGCTTTGTTTCACAAAAACATATGTGTTTTGTTAAAAATAATAATGTTTAAAATGTACAAAATATTTCAAAAACAAAGCATATGCAAGTCATGATGAACTCAGGTGACCTTGTAGCTACGATATTTTGGGTCATTATGTGAATGCATAAAGTCTACCTGCACTGTTATGCATTTCTAGAGTAGAAACATTCAAAGGGACCATTTATGCTAATACAATGGCCACAAATAAGCATAATGAATCAAAGTAACAAGATGTAAATAATAAACAATGTAAATCTGCATATGCTGAAAAGTCCTTCTCCCACGTCTGCAATTCATAGGTTCATAGGTTCATAGATTAGTACTAAGCTAACTGCCCTTGTGAGCCATTTTAAGCCTAGCCATCCTCCCTCCTGACCCACCCCCCCTTTGTGTGTGTGTAAGGGCACCTTAACCATTAGGCCACCCTCCCAACCCTACCCTCCCATAGTCATAATCTGACTTTTGTGTAGCATGCACAGATTCATTATAAAGTCAGAATCACACCTTTTCCATCTACTTTGCAAAATGCAAAGATGGTTTCCTTTGCTGCTAACCTTGCTATTTTCCAGTGTGAGCTGTATGTCCTAAACAAGCCAAAACCACTTACACCCAGCAGCATTCACTGGCCAAGAAGGCAGAGATATAAGTAGAGAATTACTCATTACAATTTTGATAATCAGGAAAATACATGACAGGTTCAGAGTGGACAGGGATATAATAAGGGTCTTAATCAGTATTTATGGTCCCTACAGGGGCACTTGGGGATATGTGGCCATCCTATCCCTGCGGATACTAAGGTATGTATAGCCCTTACTATATTTAAATCAGGGACCTTCCAGAGATGGACTGAGGACACTCTGGGTATCTCAAAAGCTTCTGCCTCAAGGATACTTCAATAGCTAGCAAACACAAAATGAACAGCTGAATCGACAAAAACTATACTAGTAACCAAAAAACAGCCAGGCGACAAATGCAGAAGTTCAATGAAGGTCTATCCCTCAGCAGTGTAACAGGATAACAGGAAACACACAGCTCCTAACAATACAAATTGAATAAAACTTTATTGGATTGAAGTGCTTTTCATTTCACCACGTGAAACTTCTTCAGAATAAATAATCAACTCATTGTTGTTCTTAAATGCCCATAGTGGGTTAGTACAAATTTAAAATCAACCATTTCATTGGATGCTAGTTCCAAACAATTAACCTAAGTAACTATAGAAAATCACAGAATTTTAAAAGTTAAAGTGCATGTTTTTTATATGACATAAACAACCACTTTAAAAATATACACTTTGAAAATATGTATACTCATGAATACAAGTCTAAATATTTTGTTGTTTTGTGTTCCCATCCCCTCCAAATAATAGTTTGACTCGACCATAACGCTCATTTAACACTTTGTTATGGGCTCTACAGATCTCATTCTCCTTATAGCCCCTAAACTCAAAGGCTGCCTTAAGCTGTTCCATCTCAGACATGAGCTGTGCCCCTCACACCCCCCACTACTTAAATATACCAACTCCGAGACCGCACTACATTGAAGTAAATGGAAATCTCCCCTAACGGAGAGTTCCGTTTACTTGTTCAATGTTCGGCAGTTTCGCTTTTCTCGTGTCGACAATGTCAGATTCGACATTGTTGGCTTTTGAGAATCTAATATAGATCCGGTTCAATGGAAAATTGGTTCCACGGCCCAAGAGCAGGTTTTTCCAACAGTGCCCTTGCTGTTTCATACTCAGAGAATGGCTTCTTTCAAACAGGACCACCAACAGGGCAGAATGAAGTGCAAAGAACCTCCGAGCACAGGACAGGTATGGACATAGAAAAAGATGTGGGGGTTGAATGACACAAGCTAGTGCGGAACATTTCAAGTTATGGTCTTTCCCCTGCTGAGTATTCCTTATTTATTGACTAAAGGACTGGGTTTTATACCTTCAGGTAGACTTGATATAAGTAGCTGCCTTATTGAATTAAGGTTGTTTACACGAAATGTTGCACTCAAATGTATGTTCAATGATCAATTGACTTCTTCTAGTAATTGTTTTAAGAAACCTAGTTGTTTTGTGCCCAATTTACCACACTGTGTTGAGGTTTTTTTACAGTTGTGTGAAAAGTAAATCTATGATAAGTTTGAAAATCAGAGTATAGATGTTTACAAGTCTAATCTAACTAGAATGGAGCAACAGGCCCTTGATGGCCTGAGATCTAATGGTAATCTAGTTCTCTGTCCTGCAGATAAGGGTGGGCTGGTAGTTGTGATTGATTCTGTTTACTATCTAAATCCCATGAGTTCTATGTTGGCTGACACTGATGTTAACAAAGCAGTAGATGCCAATGTTGTAAATAAAGGATGGTATTGTGAATACCTTAAATTCATGTTTATGTATGGGGTTGATTACCAAATGCTTGTTTGATTATTTCATGATAGAATATCCTGTTATTCCCCAGCTACATGGCCTACTCAAAATTCAAAAAATCCAGACCATCCTAGTTTTAAACCAATAGTAGCAGGTGGTGGATGGCTCACTTAGCCAGTATCTATTTACTTTGACTCTCAGCTTAGAATGGTGCTTGAAAACTCACCATTTGTTATAAGGGATACTGAGCATTTCCTGCATGACCTGTATAGTTTCATGCACAAGACTGATATGAATGATACTCATTTTTTGGTAACCTTGAACATTGTTTCCTTGTTTACCTGTATCCCTAATCAGGAGGGTATTACCATGGTTAAGGAAGTGCTCCTTAATTCTAATAAATTTTCACCAAGACATGTTGATTTACTATGTATGTTATTAGAAATGGTACCTGAGATAATATTTTTTCTTTAATGATCATTGTTACTGGCAAGTTTCTGGTGTGGCAATGGGGACGAGCTGCGACAACTCATATGCAAACTTAGTCATGATTTATTGGGAGCAACAGTTTATGATAGCATTCTATGGTAACCATGTATGGTTTTACCATCAGTTCGTAGATGATCTTTTTGCTGCATGCACGGTGATGAGTTAAAGCTAAGACAATTTTTAGACATGGCCAACCTAAGCAGTGGGTTTCTCCGATTTACTATGAATTTTTCCTCTTGCTCAATTAACTATCTTGATATAGTCATTTATAAGAAGAGCAATGCCTTTAGCACCAAACTTTATAGGAAAGGAATGTTATGTTCCATCATATCTACACAGGGATAGCATGCATCCCCAGCATGTGCTTCCTAACATTTTGACTGGTCAGGCTATGTGCATATCCCACTTACCTTGTGAGGATGGTTATGCCATGTCTGAGATCGAACAGCTTAAGGCAGCCTTTGAGTTTAGCGGCTATAAGGAGCATGAGATCTGTAGAGCCCATAACAAAGTGTTAAATGAGCATTATGGTCAAGCCAAACCTTATTATTCAGAGGGGATGGGACCTATGAGCAAAACCAGCTCCAGTCCCTCTGTGGTTCCGGTTGTTTTGACATATACACAAGATGTGTGCCATATACAGGAGGTTTTGATTAGGAACTGGCCTATTATGCAGATTGATGAAAGAGTTTCAGCAATGATTGGGTCTAAACCTAGATTTGAATTTAAGGATAGAATGAACTTAAAGCAGCATCTTTGTTATTATAAAAGAACAACAACCAACAGTAGCATGGGAGGCACATGTAAATGTGGGTGCTGTAATTATTATAATAGCATAGATGAATCCAGTTTTTTTAACCACCCTGGCACTGGTAGGCTTTGGCAGCTTAAGGCCACTGCTGACTGCAATACCCAAAATGTGGTATATGTGGCACATTGCACTGTATGTTTCAGATTCTACGTGGGTAAAACCAATCTTAGGTTGAAGGAACATATAAGTGATCATCTATACTGTATCAAGAAAGGGTTAGATTATAGTGAATTAGCAAAGCACACTATTCAGGAGGGCAATGCACATACTTTCTTGTTTCAGGTTTTGCAGATAATTGAAATTAACAAGAGAATGGGTGATGTAGTCAATAAAACAGAAAATGTAGAGTTGCAATGGATTTTACGGTTGGTCTCACACAGGTTTGGGACTTAATGACAGTGTGCCCCTGAAACCTGTGCTTAAAGCCAAGAAATTGAGATAGTGTTATGTGAGTTGTATGCAATGATTTTTAGTCTTTTAAGGTTTTAATTGTTTTTCAAGATGGTTTTTAGTGTGTTAATTAGGGTTGCTTTTTGATAGGCTGGTATTGTAATTGTTCTATATTTAAATACCTTGTGTGATTTAGTGTATTTTGTCTGAAGAAGCAGCGGGTTTCACTGCGAAAGCACTCACACTCATTGTTATTAAAGTATTTTGGATTTTATGTCATCTACCTGAATTTATTCAAGTTGCTGACTTCAATTGTATGTATATACCTTGGATTCCTCCCCTCTGTTGGGATATTTTATTTATATATATATATATATATATATATATATATATATATATATATACATTTGTATTTAAGTAGTTATTTGTGGTAAAATGTGTTGTTTAATAACAAACAATTTTTAATTGTTTTGTCACCTCCCCCCTTTTCTCTGTCTTTTCTTTCAGGTGATACTGGATATCCACTGGACCTATGACTCATGAAGTTAGTGAGAAATGCAAGAGGAGCTGCTGCAGATAATTTCAATACAGCCTTGTCTCAAACCCATATTGCAATTGAGAGGGCCTTTGGCATGCTGATGAGCTGATTTAAGAGCCTGGATGAGTCTGGGGTTTCCTTCAATATGACCCAAATACTACATACACCACGTTTACTGTGTGATGCATTCTACATAACATGATCATGCACTGGTCTAGTGGTGAAGTGACCAATACTATCACTGCAGCTCCCAGTTCTAGTCTTAGTATGACTAATGATGACCAGCCAGCAGCAGTAGTAAGGGACCCCATGTGGTGTGGCCATCCAAGTAATGAAGCAGTGTCTAGTCTAGAACCATGGGCCATGGCATTCAGATTAGTGTTTCCTTTTTTGTAAAAAATCATAGAGTATAACTAATGCATGCAGTGATATGTGTGGGCTATGCTGTGTGGTGCATGGTCTGTCACCGTTCATTAGAAATTCCCCATGAGCTTTAAATATTTTTTTTTCAGAACAGGCAGCCATATTATTGTTTATAAACATTATACCTAAGTGTTCACTGACACTTGCTCAGCGATGTCATTAGGCATTGTTAGAAAAATATGTATTAATGTATATGTTTAGTGCTTTTTTGAAGCTAAAAGGGTTAACACATTTCATTCTATTTTATGTACAGCTTAATTCTGTATGAAATTATAAGATGCTTTTTCAAACTGCAGTATGCTTTCTGAAATTGCAAGATGCTATCTGACCTAGTATTTGCTAGCACAGCAAAATTCATGTTTATGCCTTTTGGAAATGTACTGAGAAGCAGGTGATTATCTTCTAGGTCAGGAAAATGAATGAATAGTGAATGAATAGAACAATACTGTTTTCTATAATGTGATTGAATATGAACAATCAGCCCTGTCCATGTTATGAGAACATGCACAGCTGCAGAAAAGAAGAGATACATCAACCAAAGACTGCTTGAAGAAATGAACTGCAATCTGTACTTGCTTTGTGCCCGAATTAGCCATAGTACCTTGAATGGTAACATTGCATAGTGAGAAGTTGTATCTGACCGGTGGTCATCAAGGCCACGTTGTTTTTCTTAGGAAGTTTTTTTGTAAACTTGATATGCCAGCAGAAAATCATGGACAAACAGCTGCTGTGAAATAATACATTTTCGACTAAAGTGTTGGGCATATTGGGAAGGCCAGAAGAGGTGAATATCATTGTTCTTTGGAAGTTGTGAATGGGTTAACGGAAGAGGTGAATACCATCCTGTTAGCTTTAATTTAAAGCTCAACGAATTTTTTTAACATATGGGCATGAACTTTAAATGTTTTTTTTCTTTTAAAAGAACGATAAATTAATGTATTTTAAACTTGGGGAGATATTGGTTACACTTATGGAGCTAATGTTTTGAAAACATGTGCATTATTAATAACAACAGTTAAAAAATATGTCTAACATATGTGAATATGCAGATTAATTTTATATTTATGCTCTGTTATTTTCCATAAGAACTATATTAATATTAGTTATTGGTCTTTAGGACATATATGTGAGCATCGACATAGTGAATTGTGAACAATTTATTTATAATTTGCATGCATGGATCTAACGGCTATTCTGAAGAGGCTATCAATAGATAAAGAAGACATCCAGGTTTTTGGAATGGGGAGTATAAATGTGATGAACAGTCAGACAGCTAATAATTCAGACCAAACGTATATGTCTTTGTTTGACCAGCTTATTAGACACATGAAAAATGTGAGATATTTTGTGTGGCATTTAAGACTTTTTAAGGCCTATTTAGATAAAGGAATCACTCATAGGGGCCTTAGAGTTCTTATTAAACCCTTAGTTAGCCAAGTAGATGATGTGTTATTGTCATCTTGGGCAGATATTCAACAAAAAAGTACTTTACAGTTTGTAAAGACCTTACACAATTTTTATGAACAGAAATTAGATTCATATATACCAGAAGTTGCTCAGATATGTGAAAAAGTTAAGTCTTTTGAAGGTTCTGTTATTTATAGAAAGATTGGCAAATTTAATAGGGACTCAAGGGACCACCAATTAGGGAAGCCCTTTGAGTGTACTAAAAATGGTTAACAGAGTAAGAATGTTAGATTTGTTCAGAAGGAATTTATGTCTACATGGTTCAAAAGAAAAAGAAATAAGTCTATTCTGAAAAAATCTATAAGTGATACCTCAGGGGAAGAATCATCACATACTGATACAGAGGTAGATAAACAGCAAACGCCACCAGCTACCAAAAAGTCATGTATGCGAATGCAAGATAATATGTTATTGAATTCTGACTTGGCCCCTTTACCTTTAGGAAAAGAAGTAGGGGGGTAGGAAAGATATGTCCAAAAATAGGGATCAATGGATCCCAGGAATCCATGCTGAACTTCCTGAAACCCAGATAGTGTCTCCCAGTAATGTAATTAACGTCTCTTCAGAGGTTTTATCTGAATCTGAAAATGTGTTGCTGAGCAAGGGCCTCAATTTTATTCCTGGGTTTTTTGTTCCTGAGGATATCTTTGTGGAAGATTTATATGCTTTTTGCAAACTACTTAATCTGAAACTATATTTTCAGAATGGGGAACTTGCTAGTGAAAACAGTGGCTTTAAGTTTCATAAATCAACATTTATTCCACCTATGAATAAGAATGCAGAAATATTTCAGAAATGTGTACTTAAGGACCTACATTTTGGGTATAATGGTCCCACAACATGTTTCTCCTTCTAACTTATCTAGTGAAGAAAGGAATGCTTTGACACTGCAGAAAAATAACAAAATATAGTTATAGTTTGAGCTGATAAAGGTGGAGCAACTGTGACTATGGATAAATCTTTATATGTCACTGAAGCTAATAAACAGCTACAAGATAAAAGATTCTATGCATGCATGTCTCAAGATCCCACTTCTGTTTTAAAAAAAGAAATTGATATGTTTCTTAAGTCTGCTGTTAGTGAGGGGATTATTGATAAATGTACAATGTTTCATTTGAAGGTTAAGAATCCGTCTTCCCAATATTTTTACCTCCTCCCAAAAATACACAAGGACATGCAGCAGCCACCGGGTAGACCAATTGTATCCAGTCAGGGTTCTTTGACGGAACCTTTGTCTGCTTATCTGATGGTTTATTTGAAGCCATTGTTAGCAGGAGTGAGAGCAAGGATAAAAGACACTACTGAATTTTTGAATATCATCTCTAACACCCAACTAGAATCTACTTTATGTACTTTAGACGTTATGTCTTTATATACCAGTCTTCCTCATTTGGGCTGGTTTGTGTGCTTGAGAGTATTGGCTAAACAAAATGGCTTTATATAGCCCTGGTTTCAATACTTTCTTGTTATGCTTAACGGAGCATGTGTTATCTAAAAATGTTTTTTTCTTCAATACCAAATGTTTTTTGCAACTGAGGGATACAGCTATGGGTGCATTGTTTGCACCCATATATACTGACCTCTTTATGGGGTATTTGGAACAGATAATAATTTAGATATACATCGTAATATTTTTCTTGGTGAGATTGACATCTGGCGTATGTTTTTGGATGACTGCTGGATGGTGTGGAAGTCAGGTATTATATATTTGCAGGAATTTGTTCAATATTTGGGTGACAATAAATGGGGCATCTGTTTTACAGTAAACTATGATAATACATCTATTTCTTTTTTAGATGTCAAAGTGTCCAAACAATCTGATGGCACTTTGTCTAGTACATTATATAGAAAACTCCATCATTCTAATACTCTACTGCACGCATCCAGTTGCCATCCTAAACATATCACAGCGAATATACCTAAATCACAGTTTATGACAATACATAGAATTTGTCCAATACTGAAGAATATATACATTTTGATAATGACCTTATAGGTCGTTTTGTTGAACGTGGTTATTCATTAGCACAGGTCAGACAGACAAGTAGGGAAGTACAATCATATCCTAGAAGGGAGCTTTTGAAACATAAGGATAAGGACCCTCGCTCTAGCAAGACCATAAGATTCACTACCACTTATGGTAGGAACACTCATAGATTTTTAGATATGATACAACATCACTGGGACATTCTATTAACAGATCATAGGCTAGGGGGGTTGTTAGGCCAGAGATGTTTTTATTCTTTTAGAAAAGGGAAAACTTTTAAGTAGTTATTTTAGCCATTAAAAACATTTTTCACCCTTGATAAATTCTATACAAACTACTATAGATGGTACACAAATGGTGGGTTGTTATCCTTGTGGCCACTGTTCTTTTTGTAAATCTATATGTTCAACCAAAGAATTTTCAAGTATAAATACATCTAGGGTTTTCTCTACCAGAATGTTTGGTAATTGTAATAGTGATTGGGCTCTTTATCTGGCTATCTGCTCTTGCACAGCCTTTTATATAGGTCAAACTTCTAGACCACTAAAATTGCTTATTTCAGAACATATGAGTAGCATTAGAAATAAATATTTGGATAATGCATTGTACAAACATACTATTATACACAAAACAGTGATGTTTAAATTTATTATTATTGATTGGGTGTTGGGACATAGATCAATGAAAAGTAGCTGGCACAATATTTTAAATAAAAAAGAGAAGTCTTGGATAGTGAAATTGGGGGGATTGTTTCCACCTGATCTTAATGAACATTTGTAATAATTGTTTAATGAGATATAATTATCTCAATATGTGATGGTATATAAGATGGGGAATGTACTGATGTGTTTTACATTGAAAAAGGCCTGTGGGCCGAAACTGGTCTGTTTTTGCACATTAAAATCAGATATTTGCTCCAGCTGAGTGCTGGGTGCTTTTGTTGTTTGTGTCCTCAGAGATGCCATCATTTGTGTAATGCTGAGGGTGAAGTGTCGACTGTACTACCTTACGTGGCAAGTACTAATGTAATACTCTTTGTTTTCTAAGCAGTATTTCTCTAGTATGTAGTACTTGTTGTGATGCCCCTGCACTGGCCCAGTAATAAAGGAGCCTCAATCCTCACCACTAACACCACTGAGGAACATGCACATTGGAAAGATGACAACTATGCACACAGTAAAGTACAATTTCCCTTAAGAGCACACACAGATCACAGTTAGTTGGGGGCTGGTTTCTCCCTCACTCTCCCCAGATCCCCAATATGACTCCCAACTGGCACAGCTATAGGGTTAAGATCTCAGCCGAGTGGTCAAGCCAAAACCTCCAGCACCCTCTCTGTCCAACCAGTGTTTCATGTCCCTGCCCAAGTAGCTGACACACACACACACACACACACACACACACACACACACACACACACACACACACACACAAACACACACACTTTGAGATTTGATGTATATATAAACATACAGACACTACTGGGGAAGGCTGGCACAAGTTTACTAACTATGCCCCCTTCTGCCCAGACTATAAGGTAGTAATCACTGCCACCAACCACCTGTCCATTTTCTGAGAGTTGTACATCTCCATGGCCAGTATGATTGTCCTCCTGGTTGCTATTCTCTGATGCAGCTGTGACTAAAGCTGCAATTATGTCTGCCTTAGTCAGGTTGGCATGCACCAGTCATTTATCCTGGCACATCTCAGCCAAATGGCTACTTATCAGCTTCCCATACTCCTCTGCTGACATGCTTGCCTGCTCTCACTGACTAAGCTAACAAAAGAAATAAAACAATTGTGATATGAACTCTGAATGTTCACTGTGTGACTGATTTAGAGTACAAACACCTTCAGTGATCACTGTACACAAGCTACAGGAATTCAATATCAGCACCACTACAAGCCAATTAATATGTGGTGTGGGTCTCTTGGCACTATCAACCAATTAATATGTGATGTGGCTAACTCACCACTACCAATTAATATGTGATGTGGCTATCCTACCATTGCCAAACAATTAATGTGACACCCCTGCATTGGCCCAGTAATCAAGGACCCTCAGTCCTCACCACTAACACCACTGAGGGACGTGCACATTGGGAGGATGACAAGTACACACACAGTAAAGTACAATTTCCCTTAAGAGCCCACAGAGATCACAGTCAGTCTAGGGCTGGTTTTACTCGCTCTCTCTCTCCAAATCCCCAATATGACTCACAACTGGCACAGCTACAGGGTTAAGATCTCAGCTGAGTGGTCAAGCTAAAACCTCCAGCACCCTCTCTGTCCAACCAGTGTTTTATGTCCCTGCCCAAGTAGCTGACACATACACACACACACACACACACACACACACACACACACACACACACACACACACACACACACACACACACACACTTTGAGATTTGATTTATATACAAACATACAGACACCACTGGGAAAGGCTGGCACAGGTTTGCTAGCTTTGCCCCCATCTGACCAGACTATTTAAGTTACCTGGCACTTGCTCACTAAAGCAATTATATAAGTCAACACTAAAAAAATTAAAAGCACTACACCCTCACAAACTCCCCTTGAGTACCTTGTTCCCCATTGGCCCTTTTTTTCAATTATAAAGGAATTCCCAATACTATTCTAGCATATCCAAAGGTCAGTTGTCAATCTCCTCTCCGGTCCAGCTGGTGAATCTGGGAATCTTGAGGCAATGTTACAACTGCCTCATGTACACAGACAACCCTCTCCTCCTCCCAACAAATTCCAACACATGTGAGAGATGCAACCATATAGCCAAACTGGAGGCTAAGCTCTCTCAACTCAGTACTGGCATAACCAGTCAGGAGGAAAAGGAAACCACACTCACTACAATTCCAGTCTCACATAGACCTACCACGACAGAAAACCAAACACATAAACACACAAAAACATACTCGAAGGCTCTAAATAAAAATCTGCCTAAGCAGCAGAGACCTCCAAAGCAGACACCCAAGCAACCTCTACCCCAAAACAAAACACGTGCAACACATAGCTCACAAAGCCAGTGTGCCGAACAGTCACAGCCCTTAAGGCTAAACAACACAACTGATACACTTGTAATAGGTGACTCTATCATCAGGCACACTGACGTCCCGCTCACCAGGCTGAACAAGGAGAAGGTCACGATGAGCTGCCTGTCGGGCGCTAGGATCCACCACATAACACAAGCACTCAGGTCACTCCAAGGCAAGTACAAATATGACTCAGTCATTGTCCATGCTGGTGTGAATGACCTGAGACGTACCTCCCTGGACTATATGAAAAGAGACATAGAGGTGCTCTCTGAGTATGTAGCCCAGGCCGGTATGACCCTGACCTTGAGTAGCATCTTACACTCACCAAGAATGATGCCACAATATGAAGACAAGATGATCAATTTCAACAATTGGCTTAAGTATTGGTGTCATTCAAAGGGGATCCAGTGCCTGTCAGCCTGGGATGACATGCTCGACAAGCCATGATGCTTCGCTAGGGACGGCTTGCACCTGTCACCCCTGGGCTTTCGGATATTGGCAAAGGCTCTTGCTACCCCCATAGTGCCTTTTTTAGGCAAGGCTCATAAGACAAACCCACCTCCATAGGTATCACAAGGGATAAGAAACTAAGAGTAATGCTACTCAAAGCCAGAAGTCTAAACCTCAAGATGCACGCACTCGAAACTCTCCTTAGCATGGAGAACATCGCTATCTATGCAGTAACAGAAACCTGGTTCAAGGCTCCCAAGAGCACCCCAGCACTACCAGGTTATACCTCATACCATGCTTTTCAGCCCCAAAACTTGGACCGAACCACAAAAGGAGGGGGAGTATCAATATTCATCAAAGATACCCACACCTCCAGGTTGGTGGCACAGCACGAAGCATCAGAGACTATCCATGTGCAACTAACAGTGAGTAAAACTGCCTTCCAGTTTATAGCCTGCTACAGACCACCCTCCCAAACCCAGGAACACCACTTGGCCTTCCTGAGAACACTGGAAAATATGAAGGTCTCTCCAAACACCATCATATTGGGTGACTTCAACTACCCAAACATAGACTGGGAGCATTACTCTAGCTCCAACACCCTAGCCCAAAGGTTCCTAGAATTTATAAACTCAAATGCTATGGAACAACTTGTTACCACTCCCACAAGAGGGGAAAACATACTGGACCTAATCATTACCAACATGGGGACTTTATGCTCCAGACCAGAAGTGTATCCCTCACTGGTAAGATCAGACCATAAACTAATCTCACTGGATATTCACATCCCGACCCCACCCCCTTCCCAGAAAACCACAGTGAAAAACTTCTCTAAAGCAAATTTCACATTCCTCAAAACTGAGGTGGAATCCTTCAAAGCCCCCGGGCCTGTGGAAATTACGGCCCAGACAGCAGAATCCTTTATAAATGCATTCTATGAACACCTTCAGGAATGCATGGATCATGCAATCCCAAATAAAACCAAGACCCAATCCTCCAAAGGCAGACGTCCTGTCTGGTGGACCCCAGCCTTAAACAAACTATACAATAAAAGGAGGAAGCTACTAGATGACAGAGCAAAATCCCAAAAAGGGAAGGCATTTCTGATCAGTATTAGCAAAAAACTACGGGCACTCATAAAATCGTCTAAGGCCAGCTTCGAGAGAAAAATTGCACAGGCCACTAAGGATAATCACAAGGCTTTTTTTAGTTATGTTAGTAACCTTGGTGGGAATTCCCAGATATGCTCAGAATTAGTCCAAAATGACAAAAAATACACCGAACCCACAGACATTGCCAACATGCTAGCTAACAGGTTCAGCGCAAACTTCTCCCCCCCCTTCCCACCAAAAGGGCAAATATCTATCCCAGCAGAGTGCTGCCTCCCTGACATCTCAGATGCTCGGGTAAGAGCCGCCCTCTCCAAAGCAAAAAACACAGCATCAATGGGACCAGATGGTGTCCCAGGCTGCGTCCTACATGAACTCCAAGAAGAGCTAAACCCAAACATAAAACTACTGTTCAATCTCAGCCTATGTACCCAAAGAGTGGCGTACAGCAACAGTGGTCCCTCTCCACAAAGGTGGTGCCTCAACGGATCCTGGAAACTATCACCCCATAAGCCTGACTAGCTTGGTCTGCAAAGCTATGGAAAGGATCATCATGGACCTCATAAATAAAGATATTGGGGACCTACAGACACTGGATCCTACCCAGTTCAGCTTTGTTAAGGGCAGATCCTGCCTCTTAAACCTGGTAAATTTCTTTGAAACAGTCACCAAGGCCATTGACGAGGGGAAGGTGGTCCACACAGCCTACCTGGACCTCGCAAAAGCCTTCAATACAATACCCCACTCGGGCATTATAGATAAGCTCACTAGCTTAAATATAAACCCCTATGTCACTAGATGGGTTGCAAACTGGCTCAAGGGCAGAACCCACATGGTTAGAATTGCTGGAGCCATGTCAGACTCCAAACCAGTTACAAGTGGCATCCCACAAGGCTCAGTCCTGGGACCTCTCTTGTTCGGTATATATTTCTCGGAGGTACAGGCCAACACGGAAGGACTGTGGCTGACCAAGTTCACAGATGACTGCAAACTGGGCACTATAATCGACTCTCCAGCTGATACAAGCATCCTCCAAAAGGGCCTCATAGAAACAGACAACTGGTGCCAGAGCCATGGCCACAAGCTAAATGCCAAAAAGTGTACAGTCATCCCCTTTGGCAAAAACAAAGTGCCCACAAATTACCACATAGGTGGTAATTCATTAAGTACAGAAGAAGTAATTAGGGACCTGGGGACCCAAGTTGATAGCAATCTCTCATTTGACAACCACGTGGAGAAAGTGGTTAGAAAAACATTTTAAATAGCCCACCTAATCATGAAGGGATTCACATCTAGATCAGGGGAGGTCATCGTGCCTCTTTACTCATCCCTCATCAGGCCCATAATTGAGTACAATGCCCCTTTTGGGATGTACCTTACCAGACACCTGCAGCAACTGGAAAGACCCCAAAAGTACCTCACCAAGAGGATCAAAGGGCTCAAACAGATGCCATATGCTGCCCGGTTAAAGAAACTCCAGCTCTACTCAGTGGCATACCACCTGCTCAGAGGCGATCTGTGCCTGACGTATAAAGCCATGTCCAACCCGGAATTAATGGACATGCTGCACCTCAGAACATCCAAATCCCATCAAGCCATGCGCTCAAGAGACTTGAACCTCAGCACTGAAATAAATAGGACATGCTGGAGGGACAGATTCATAACCCAGAGGCTCCCTTCACTCTGGAATAAAATCCCAGTCCAGGTTAGGCAGAGTCCCTCATTGACTCTCTTCAAGAGGAATCTTGATGAGTGGATGGGAGATCATAGGTTTACCCCGGGTATCACTTCTGTGTCACTGTTAGACAGAGACACAGTATACTAACATCAAAAAAGGGCATAGCAAAATTATTTTAAAATGGGTGGTAAAAGCCAAACACACTCTGGCTAGGCTTATAAATGCCCTAGGGCAGATAGCCTAGTATGAACCTATGAACCTATAAGGTAGAAATCACTGCCACCAACCACCCTTTATCAGCTACTTTAAGGCCCTTTCCAAAGGGTGACCAATTCTACTGTGTAATGTTACTATTATCCAAATGGTAAGTGTGACCAACCGCAAGAATATTTAGGAGTGGCCTATACAGTGTCACCAAATACATATGCAAGTACTTTAAGAGCTTAAATATCTCTAAACAAACCAGCCACAATTAAAATGTTTAAATATATTTAATAATAAATAATAAAAGCACAAGACAATACTCAATAACTCAACACAGTGCCAACAGAGTTCAGAAGCACAGGAAATACTTTAAAACAACATTGCAAGACAGTCTCAAACAAATATAGAAAAGCATCTAAACTAATCTTTACTGTATTTCTATCTATATGTAAGAGATACTATGCCCTAAATTATTTACTTACAGAGCCAGACAAATATAGATGAGAAGTGTTGATGAGAGGATGTTTCTATGTCTAAAGTCAAATACAAAATGCACAGAATCTCTCTGAGAGACAGTTCTCAAATTAATAATGCACATTACTGCTGGGTTAGCTGGATGACATCACTATTTGATACCTCTGCCTTCAGTTCCCAGGCTAACAGAAACTTAACATTTAGCACCTCTGTGTCAAAAATACTTATCTCTTAGAAGTTTGCCTGGACTGGAAGTTGTAAAACAGTTAAATACTTTTACCTTTGAAACCTGTAATTACTTCTGTTTCCAGACAATAGAAAGTATTTCTAGCTGCAAACAGTCTGTCTCTTAGCTGAGATAAACACCATTGTAAGCAACTCAACTTATTTTCTTAGAGTTTGCAAATTAACTCTGTTCTTTTCCAGTAGGGTACACTGTGGTTACATTCCTGAAGCTCAGCACATATACAGTTTTCTTACATTTGTAAGACAAGCATACAAACCATATTACTATTCACAAATAATGGAAAATTATTTACAAAATACCAGCTAGCTGGGCTGGCAGCCTTCACACTTGTATTGTCTTCTCAACATTTTGTCAGCTGTAACACTGATAATGGCTAGACCATTAATGGTCTAAATCAGTGTAATCTATCTGAATGTTATGACACACAGCTTTGTTTCTAGATAGTTCCTTTAACAGTAATGGGTTACATTCTAGAATCTCGTATTCTGCTCTTTTTCCTTCAGATTGTTTATTTTTTCTATTTTTATTTAATAACTTATTTTTCACATTGAGCACTGACATCTCTGTGTTAAAATGTCAAATTGTAAGTCCCTGAAATATCTTGCCTGAAGCACAGTAGGTCAACATCAAATGTGTCATATACAACATCTCCTAAAGACAGAATAGGTGAAGATGCATGTCATCTTGAGGAGGGGCTGTCATATGAGCTAGATGGTGACTTGCTGTGATGTTGTGACCAACTTGATACAGTTGATCCTACAGACACTGATTTCACAGTGCTGCAGGACCATAAATTCAAATGAGAGGTTCTGCTACATGTAGATGAACATTGATGAGGGCTGCAGGAAATCAGTTGTGTTTGTCTCCCCAACTATTTCCACTACCTTCTTGAAAAGCAGTTGTAGTTCCATGCAATATGTCCCCATGTGTCCAAACAATACTGCATCCTCTGTCCATTCCAAAACTGACTCCTATTTGAGTTGGTAAGTCCTCACTACTGTATGAATACAGGTCGTCAGGGATGCTTGGTGTGCAACTATACTATGCATCAGTGTAACCATGGCAACATCCCTACTCTCTGCCATTTTCATGTGGTGTTGGAAATCCTCATGTACAACCTGGAGGACACTGACCATTTCTAGCCGACTTTCTGTGGCAGAACACTGAGACTTAAAGATATCGTAGCACATTTGCTATGGGGCAGCCAGGGCTTTACATGTTTCCTGAGGTAGCTGTGACATATGCCTACACCTGGCACCCCTTCATAAAGATGTTACTGTAGACACTTTTACCTCTGAATTTCTGCCATCATCCAGGAGGTGTTCATGTATATTTGGAGATGCTGGCATAGAGGTGCAGGGGTTTTCTCCCTGTACAACATATACAATAATGTCACCCTGTACTTGACTTTATTGGCCAGTGTCACTGACTACAGAGCTACTAACATGCTGTTGGTATCAGATCTGGCCATTAAACATGGATGCCACTTTCCTAGGTTGTCTTATTAAGATATGTATGCCATCAGCAGCAGCAGCCTTTCCGGTGCTTATACACTCTCAATTTATAGGCATAGTGCAATTGTTTCTGCTGTTGATCCTGTAAAGAATTAACTGAATACATTAATAATCAAATAATATCATTCACTACTGCATGTATAAGGAGGTGTGGAGGATACTTACCATGAATACTCTGTTCATTGTCATTATGTGCAGAAGTGGACAGTTCACCTATTAACAGTAATAGCCATGTGTTACATGTAATCATTCCATTTCAGCATTCAGTTTTCCGCATAAATATGTTACTGGTGTTAAACCAACCTTCCTTAGCAGATGTCTGTTGATTCTGCAGACATGGCTAACAGCCAGTGTCCGCACCACCTCTGATTATGACAGCCCCATCTTTATCTGTTTTCCAATCTTCCCCATGAATAAAGAGTAGGTATTCCTCATTGGGCATTAATGGGATAAATGTAAGACGTCCCCCAAGTATTGCATTCTGCCTTGCCTTTGCTCTAGCATGTCCTACCATATCATTGGACTTTTTCTTTCTCTGTGATAATGTGCAGCTCCTTCCATGAACTGCATTTATTTCCATAACCCCTTGGTCCAAGCCTTTGTCCTCTCAGCTTGTTTGGGTCTCCCTTTTCCAAAAAGGCATTTGCTGCATGTCCTAAGGGCTGCCATGTTCTCCTAAAGGCTAAAACTGCCATTTCTCTGACTACATTCCTACTGCTACATTATTAATGTACCTAAAACAACATGCCAAAGTCATACACTGAAATGTCTGATACAATTATCATCCCAAAAGCACAGCAATGACCTCATGCCACTTTCATCACAAAGAAGTCAAAATACTGAGTACAAAGTGGGGTCTGTTGATACAATAGCCATATCCATACACATATGCAAACCACCAATCCAACAAGTTAAAGTTATGTTGCAATAATTTGTGCTGCACCTTCAATGCATTCATATCAGTATTGCAAGCACCTTGCTAACAGAGTTGTACCAGTCCTCTAACACTTGATTGTATTCATACTGTCATTTTTCATTTAGGACTGACATGCAAAACTCCCTAAGAAAAGATGCATGTATCTTGAAAAACAACACATTTCTGAAAATGCAGTACATCAGACTATAATCACTTCAAATTATGTACTCAGATTCTGTGTAGCATAATCACTACATTCCACCAAAATGAATTTCCAAAATATCTTTCACATTATCATTATAAATTCAATATATGTTTCCACTTCTGCTGTCGCGAATTTCCATTTATAAATGATACTCATGTAATCAGTATTGACATGAACCATCCACATCTGATAGATCAGTAAAAACACAATTCTCCAAGTAAACATTATAATGCAAAGTTAATATGAACTGTTTGCAAATAATATCAGCCTTTTTTTACTGTTTATTCCTTACTTGAGAAAGTTTGTAGTTTCCTAAAGCATTTTACCTATCCTGAGTAATCACAAGTTAATATGGCATTCAGGAATGTCTTTTCATAAATTCAGGGTCATTTATGTTTGTCCCATGCAAACTGGACTTTTTTATGATTATCTCAATGAATCGCAGCAATACACAAGTACATCAAAACACGGGGGTTATATGAAAAATTGGGTCAGAATACCACTATAGTGTACAGAAAAGAAATAATTTAAAGAACAAAACTGACAGTACATGTAATAGGAAAGGGTGAAATAACTTGGCTGCAAAAGGAATGTCTAAATGTGGCGCTTGCAGCCAATGTAGATTCATGTTTGAAGATTCTGTTATTACAGTGGGTAACTATCCAAGCTTTATTTAATTTACCTGAATGGGAAATTTAATTGCAACACCCTAAGGGTAGTTTATTTTCCCAGTGTGGTACCTACCCATAGGAAAGACTATAAATGCATTAAAACTTAGAATTTATCAACACAATTATGCAATTAGAAAAAAGGAGATAAATGATGGCTTATACAAACATTCTAAGTCATGTGAAAAATTCAGAAAGTTTTGTTTTTTAATATTGGAGAAAGTACCATGGTTCGAAAGTGGAGGCGATTGGGAATCCTTTGCAGAGAAACGGAAATTACATTGGCAGGTACTTTTGAATGCAACGTATCCCACAGGTATTAACAACAGAATTTCCATAACAAGTTTATTAGTCAACAAAAGGTCCAAAATTTAGATATTAGCTACTTAACAAATGTACTAACTATTTATAGCATTAAAATTTTATTATTTGTAGAAACTTATGCAATTTATGGAAGTATTTTAATGATTTTAGAGGGAATATTGTTGTGTACAATATACTTTCACATTATTTAATAATACATGTAATGTAGCCATCAAACCACTAGATGACAGTGTTGTCTTTAAGATTTAAAAGTTGGTGCTGGGAGAACTGTTTGTTTTATTTTTTTTTTTTTTGAATTCTTTTTTATTGCAAATTTTCAATATTCCACAATATGACAAAAACCATTACAAACAATACATAAAACTGAGAAATACATTATGCAAATTTTGTATAGAATAAGAACCTCAAAAACAACAACTATGTACAATTCATACAGTGCCCATATCCATTCCTGTATAATTCAAGTACAGCGAGATAAAGCCTACTGGTTTCTTTAATAATACAGTGCTTATTTAAGTATATGTTCAGATAATATTTCCCAAAATTCCTTCATAACCGGTTTTTGTTTAATATTGTGGAACAGGAATTTATGTGCCTTGAGGTGATTCATCGCTATGTGTTTAAATCCTTCCCATGATAGGGAGTTTCTGTTTTTCCAATTCAGGGAGATGTAGTATTTAATTAACAAAGATAGGAATCAGTACCTTGCATTTTCTTTCTGATATTCCAGGGGGGGGGGATATGAAGAATGGTAAATTCCCATGACAGGGTGGATTTTTCATATCCGATTTTTTCAAGAATCACCCTCAAAGCACACCATAGCTTGTAGGAACATTTGCAGCTCCAAAACGAGTGAAGGATATCATCCGATTGGTTCGGGCAATCTTTACAATTAGGGGAAAGACTAGGGAAAATTTTGTTCAGGATCGAAGGGGTAAAATACGCATTGTCCACTATCATCATTTGGGTGTATTTCATCTTCTTAAAGGGAATCGATTTAGTGCTTAGGTTTATAGCCTTCGCGAGTTGATTTTGGTTAATATCAGGGTTGATCCTTGACCAGAATTTCGAAACATTTAGTTTATTCTGGTATCTAAGCGTCATAATGGCTTTGTACACATTTGAGATCATTTTTTTCCCACTAAGCAGGAGATTTATTAGTGTTTTGCATGTTAATATATCATTGTCCAAAACTAGTGGATGATCTAGGAGTTTACTTACTATATCCCTAATTTGTCGAAGTATCATTAAGTACTTGTACGGTAAGCCGAGGCTAGTTCTCATGTCAGGTATTGATTGGTGTCTAAGGGGGAAAAAATCCAAAATAGAGGTATTTAGGAGTAGAGGGTATTGCTCTAAATTTAGCATGTTACCGTTTATCTTAAGATTGGGGTTTAGATGAAGCGGTTGTAGGATTACAAACGAGTGTGAAAGGTTCAAAGATTTAAAAATTGCCTGTAGGGATTTTATGTTAAATATTATATTTTTTGTGTTCTTTAGGGTCCCTAGGTTATTTTCGTTTATAAATGGGAGAGCGGCCGGGTTGAATTTTAATGATTTAATATAGTTATTATAGAGAGACATCCATGGTGGGGTCCATACCAGTTTAGTCTTCTTGTAGTACGCTATTTTAAAAATTCTACTAGCGTTAATAATCTCATAATAGGTTTTAAAGTCAGGTAGACCCAGTCCCCCCTGTTCCTTAGGACAGATAAGCTTTGAATAGCTAATCCTGACCGATTTAAGGGCCCAGATAAATTTAGAGATAGTTGTTATAATTTTTTTTAAAAAAAATTGTTATGCAGAGTGTTAGTAGTTGCTTGAAATAGGTAGAGAAGCCTAGGGAGAATATTCATTTTAATCACTGTTGTTCTGGCCAAAAACGGGAGCTTGAGCTTAGACCATCTTATGATATCGTTTTGTACGTTTGACCAGTACCTGACTACATTGTCTTAATTGTAAGTGTGGTTACCTTGCGAGAATTGAATACCTAAGTATTGTATTTGCTCTTTGAATTTGATCTCTGTAGTTGATGTGATGTCAGGTAACCTCGAGTGAATGTTTAAAGGGAATATTAAGGATTTTTCCCTATTTATCTTGTAGTTTGCTAGGTTAGAGAATATTTTGATAGAAGATAGTATTTTAATTGGGTCAGAGTTGGGGAGGGTGAAATATATGTTCAGGTCATCCGCGTATGCCGATAGGGAAATCTTTAAGTTATATATATTAGGGGGATGGTGAAATGTAGCTTGTTTGATAAGCATGAAGAGTGGTTCCATATATAAGTTAAAGAGGAGAGGGGAAAGAGGGCAACCTTGCCTAACTCCATTAACAATTTTGATTCTGTTAGATATGTGTTTATTGATTTGTAGGGTGGTATATGCTGTAGAATAGAGAGTTTTTAATTTGTTTATAAAAGAGATTGGGATATTGAAGCATGGTAAGATAGCAAATAAGAATTTAGTACTTAGTCTATCAAATGCCTTCGATGCATCTACTACTAAAGCATATATCGGGTGTTTTTTTAATTTAGAATGATTAATCAATGCTTCTAGAAGTAAAGTCTGATCATTAGTTTGTCTACCTGGAATAAAACCCGATTGTTCGGGGGAAATAATATATGAGATAACGGCTTTGAGCCTATTAGCCAGGATCGAGGCTAGAATTTTCATGTCTAAGTTAATCATGGATATGGTCTGTAGTTTCCCAGATTTTTTGCGTCTGTATTATGTTTGTGGATGGGGACAGTTCTAGAGGCGTTCAAATGGATATCTTTAAATCCATACAAGATAATATAATTATACAATAACTTTAAGATTTTGGCTATTTTCATATTAAAAGCTTTATAAAATTCTGCCGTAAAACCATCTGGGCCGGGGGATTTATTGGGTTTGAGGTTTTTTATGACGGAAATAATTTCTTGTGTAGTAATATCCCTCTCTAGGAATTTATTTTGTTTCTCTGTTAGTCTGGGAAAGGTTAGGTTATTGAGAAAGGAATGTATTTCTGTTTCATCAGTCATATTCTCAGAGGGTCCATAGATTTGGGAGAAAATATTTTCAAATATTGAAATAATTTGAGTGGGTTTCTGGTAATCCTTGCCTTGGAATTGTATTTCTGGTAAAAAAGTAGATGATTTAGTTAGGTTGATCACTCTGGCCAAAAATCTAGAGGGAGTATGTATTACATCTGCGTATAACGCCAAGGATTTAATTTCGTGTAAACTTAAGTTATCTGCTTGTAATGATATTAGTTCTTTTTGTAGCCAGATTATACGTTCTTCCAGTAATGTAGTGTGATTCACTTGGGACTCTTCTTCAGCTTTATGTAGTTGGGCAATTAGTTCCCTTTCTTTTTTGTTCCGAAGTTTTTTATAATATGAGGCTTTATTTATCAATGAACCCCTAATCATTGACTTAACTGCGGCCCATTCACAGTCTATGGGAGATTGGAAGGAATCCTTTGATTGGAGAAAGCTATCTAAATATTCATTGATTAGAGATTTAATTTCCTCTCTCCCTAGAAGGTTGGGGTTCAGCTTCCAACTAATATCTGTTTTGGTTGATGGGTCTTTGCTATACTGGTGAATACTAATAGAGATCTTCGAGTGGTCTGAAAGCGTTCTTGGAGATTGGATGAATGAAATGTCCATGTTATAGAATGCCAGAGATATAAGGAAAAAATCCAGCCTAGACCAGCTTTTGGCACAGCTAGAGAAAAAAGTGTAATTTTTTTTTTTGTGTACCTGGTCCAAAAATATGTACGGGTAAAATAAATTAAAGTCTTCTTTTAATTCAATGATGGTTTTGTGGGCTAAGTAGTTAAATCTCGCTTTGGGATTTGATCTGTCTGTTTTGGGGTCCTGTACTGAGTTCCAATCACCTCCAACAATATAATAATGATTAGGAAATAAGGTGATGAGGTTGTACAATTCTGTGAAAAACGTTTGTTGGGATGTACAGGGGGCATATATGTTTATAATTAGAATAGGTTTAGTTAATACAGGGTGTTTTGTAGTGAAGTAACACCATCTACCCTTCTCATCTGACCCCACCTTTTCTATATCTGCACCAAAATTGTTTTTAATAATAATGGCTTCTCCTGAACTATTCGTAGTGCCTTCTGACGCTATGATCTTTTTGATCCATGGTCTTGATTTTTCTTATTACCATTGTTGATTCATCAAATGTGTCTCTTGAAGAAAGGTAATATTCGAGGAAGATTTCAAGGTTAAATGCATAAGTAGTTTTTTTTTTAGGTGATTGTAATCCCTTAATGTTCCATGATTCTATGTTCCACGACATTTGAATGAAATTAGTAGCTTAAACTCTAGGGAATAACTTACAAAAAAGAAACAACACTGTATATTATTAAGACACTGTATTATGAGCATGAGGGCAAGTATGATAAGTCCTTCCCGCTTAATCCCGGTGCCTATCCACCTCCCCCTAAGCCCGGAAGGGTCTGGGAAAACCAGGTAACGTGATCTTGAAATCACCAAATAGGAGAAAGATATTGTTCCCAGAAAGTACTTTCTAACATACCATATACCAAAATGCATAGCAAAGCCCATGCAGTGTTTAGCACAAACTTAAACCTCTGCCAGATAAAGGTACAAACATGCAGGGTTACATATTTCGAATATCTCTATTCAAATCTTATATAAGGGTATTGTAAATTGTTACTTAAAGTATTTATCTTCTTAAGTGAAGCTCTCATTAAATGTACGAGGAGGGGGGACTTTCCCAATTAGAGACTATATACCGATTAAGCAATTTACCCGGTGATCAAAGGTCAGTGCCATATATACTGGGGTCTTTAATGCTAATTCCCTTCATGAGAGAGACTCTCCACTGGCAGGTCTATGTCTGTCAAATGCGTTAATCCTATGTAGTTATCTAATAGTGACACCTCCTGAAGAATCGAAAGGTGTTTAAGGAGAGAGAATAACTCAGATAACCATCACAATTTTATGGACAATGGACGAATAATAAGAGACAAAAATCTGGACATTCTGCAAAAATCTAAACAGTCGCGAGGTATGTCCAGGACCTCAAGATTACAAACATCAGCACCCAATGTACTAACTAATTCTGATACTACCTGTACATAAATCTAGAGACAGCAGAATGCAGTATGATAAGTAATTACAGACATCACACAATGTATATAAAGGCTAGAGAGCATAGTATGCAATGCAATAAATGGTTAATATTTTCATCCAGTCTGTGAACATTTGTAGTTATTGATTCATTTTTCAGTTGGTTTTGGTAGGTGATACTTAGAGGTATTACATCTTCCTATCAGACAACAGACTGCGGTATAAGAAAACCTCTGTATCATCATGTTTTCTTGGTTAATTCCTGTACAGTAAGATGTAGTTAAAGAAGATTGCTATATACTACTTTGCACTGTGCCAATATCTGTCTAAATATGAGAGCCTAAAAAAGAAAGTCAATATTACTGAGTGTGCATTAAACATATATTATTGCACGTTTATGGTGCGTGTATAATATTTGCTCCGACTATAACCCAGCATAACATGCTCATTTGTCCGCAGGAGTAATTCCTCTGCTTCTCATCTGTCTGTCTCTGTTTCTCTCTATAAATGTATGTGTCAGACAGTCTAAGTGTATTGTAATACTACACTTCCACCATTCCCACATTATTTTTGAAGCACTTTGTTTCTATCTTCCTAGTCTCCTTCCATCCCCCCTCTCCTAGTTTCCCTCCAAGAGTGTCTGAGTCACTGAAGTAAGGAGAATGACCATGGGTCGTCACTGGTTTATGCATTCTCACTGGATAATGGGGTTGTATGAATGGAATCTCTCTGAACGCAAGAGCTACAACCAGTGAGAAATACACTCCATTATTATATTAAATTGTGTGTAAAGGTACACAAAAGAGAGTTGCTGGACAGTGGTCTTCCTTCTAAGAAATAGGTGTCTATATTTTCACAGCCACGTTCTCACAATTCTATATATAGCATTAGGTCTTATTGTGTATAATATGTTTTATGTAGATGCACACAAGTCTCACATTCAGAATCTTAAACGATGCATATTCCAGATCCTCAGTAGCTTCACAAAACAGAAACTGCTTGGAAGGTACCAAGTTTTCACTGCTCATATATTTGATTAGTTCAAAGCTTTATATAATCTGAAAAGTGGAATTCCACCTCCACATCCAAATCTCCAACAGGGGCTACATTAACATACCCACTTTATTTGTCGAGGTGGCCACTTTATAGGGCATAAAGAATTGCTCTTTGTAAAGCCCAGTTAGCAATATGTGTCTGGGGCACAAGCATCGCTGCAGGAGTGTATATGGGGGAAGGCAAAGCTGCTACAGTTTAAAATATGTCAATACTTTAGTGTTTAAGAGATGTTCAGACCTTCATGGGTCTCTATTTTTACTGTTACCTCTTCCGACATGGGCTATCTATTGTATATTTTAAGTACACTTTCTCCAATCCATCGTAGTTGATTGCAGCTTCTGTAGAATCGACTATTCCACACTCCGAGGACTGATGCTAGCAGGAAACTTTCTAACCGCTGAGGAAGCTATAACCGGTGCTGTTGCTTTAAGAACCCTTTGCATCAAGGGAAGGCTGAGGGTCGTCGCACTGTCGGAGGTCTAAACGCCTTGTTTGGCAGGCCTGTAGTGTGGAGATTAATCCAGGGATTGCCCTATAGTTCGCATATCCTCCGTAGCTGTCGCTAACCAAGGGAGAGCCAAGGAAAGACCGCCAGTTCATTACTTCGGTATGTTTATGTGTTTAAACCTAGAAGGCTCCTCAGGGAACTGTTATACGCTGGACAAACTTTTCGGAAGTGTGTTAATTGGAGATTTTGACTTCTTTTATTAGTAATCACATATACTGTAGACATTCTTTTCAAGAGCTGTCTTTTTTAGGCAGAGTTCGACTAATTAAGTAAGTTGTGTCATATTTTCATTATGAGAAGTGTGGAATGAGGCTGACAGTGACAATTTACCTTAGATCCAAGGTAATTAATGCTTTTATGTCCTGCAATAGCACATTTTGGATCTTCTTTTTTTTTTTATTTATATATAAATATTTCAGTTAAACTTTTTGTGTTGCTTTATCTGGGCGCTCTCTAAATGTTTTTTCAAAGATGACCACTGCTTCTTCATAGTTATGTGCTGACAGTTGAACTCCTTGGTGGGTGAAATTAAGGGTATTCGGATACCTCATCTGAAATCTGATTTGTTTTTTGATCAAGAAGTCGCAGAATGGAGCTAATTTCTGTCTCTCTTGCTTGATTGGGGTTGGAAGATCTGGGGAGAGGGATATTTTTGAGCCTTTCCATTGTATGAATTTCTTTTTTTTTGATGCATATGTTATCTTATTCACATGTTGGTAGTATAGAATCTTAACATATATTGGTCTCGGAGTAGTACTGTTACTTGCTGGTCTTAGGGCTCTGTGTGCACGTTCAATAATTATTTTATCTGAGAGAGGTTCTTTGTCCAGAAAAATGGAAAAAATTTCAGAGATGCTTTCTAACAAGTCTGTTTGTGTTATATTTTCTGGGATGCCTCTAATGATAAGGTTGTTACATCTGGATCTGGCTTCGAGATCAATTAATTTCTGTTGTATGATCTTTATGTTTGAGTCATTATTATTTTGATCTTTTTGTAACTGATCCATTTTAATCTCATTTTCCAGCATTCTTGCTTCTGTTTTGTCCATTCTGGTTAGGATTCTGTCTATGGATTCATTGAAGGATTTAATTTGGTGTGAGAGGCCTTGAATTGCTGATTGAATAGGTAAAAGAGCAGTCTTTAGTTCTTCCATGTAGATTGAGTCAGGTTTTTCCTTTGATGTTACTGGTGTTGCCTTAGGCACTTCTTGTTGTTTAGTAGTTCTAGCCCTTTTTGTGGTTACTTCTTTTTCTGGAGAAGCAATAGTTGAAAATGTTGCTTTAGTAGTCTGAGTTTCCATGTAATCCAGTTCTTTTGACATGGTTTAGTATCTTTACACTGTTTTTTTCTTTCACAGGAGTGGAGGGCCTCCGAGGCCTAGTGCACATGCAGTCCGGCCTACTAGTAGAGGAGACCAACAGATCAGGCACAATCCTTCACAGCAGATCCTCTCTCGTTCTCTCAAAATATTGGTAAGCACCGTAGGTAAGGTTCTTGAATCTTCTGTTAAGTTATTATGATATGAAAAGAGCTTCAACCCTTAAAATTAGGTGTTAGATTTTAGGAGAGTGGCAGAGCTCTGTGAAAACACTGCTTATAGGATGGCAGCCATTTTGGAATCCCAGAACTGTTTGTTTTAATCTGAAGAAGTCTGCTGTAAACAAGTGGATGAAAGCTCTATTTTATTCAATAAAAATCATACCTAGAGCTAGAAGGCATCTGCATTTTTTTGTTTGTTTTTGATATTAATACACAAGCATGTAAGGCAACAAATCCACACAACCAGGCCACACATAATTGTGAACATGCCTCGGAAAGGAGTAAAGTCTACAGCAGTCCCCGGCAATCTGTTGGAATGTGTGAGCAATCCTAGTAATGCTGCAATGTCCCTGTGAGTAGAAAAGAGAAAAAAAGAGTCTGATATGTTTGAGTGTGCCTAAACATGAAGCAATCCATGGAAATCCTGCATAGTGTGGCAGACTTCCTCACCTCAAATCACTCAATATTTTAATATTAACTCATAATGACACACACACACACATAAAGATGTATTGTACGGAAAAGAGAAGAAGCAATACTGCAGAATGAATGCTTAAATAAATGATTAACTTATTGTTCAAATAAAGATAAACAACAGTAAAGAACAGAAGGAGATGTAAGCAACTTTAAAAGTAACTATTTCATTAATGAATTTCATGCACCATAGAAAGGAAATGTGAATGTTTTTCTCTAGAAACATATCTGTGTGACAAAGCATTTTGGTAAAACCAAACTTGTCAGTAACAGCAGTGTCATATCTATTGCCCCTGCACTTGCATACTTCATTCTGATACTGGCCCTTTGAGAGATAGCAGCACCTTTAAAAGCACAAGGCTGAGCTCTGAGCTACTCTGACAAGGAGACAAAACCTATGCTGCACTGTCATAGGAATTCATATCTGGAGAAAATTCAGTGCTGTATATGTGTGTCAGACTGGAAAGAAATTGGCATCTGGCAGGAGTTGGGTGAGCACCTATCCAGAATCACCCACTCTGGCCACCAAGTGCCTCCACAGGTATGATGATCTACAGAATTGTAGGCCTAGCCAGCTGGCTGAGTAGATAGACTTGATGATAATAAGAAGTCCAGATTTCTATAGTAAGCATTTTTCCTTATTTCTAAACCCTATCAAAATATGTTTAAAGCAAATAGTATAAAAATATTGCATAACTGCAGGTAAATGCAAGAAGATATGTATATATAAGTGCAAATATGTATTTATATGTAATGCACAAGTAAGCATTAACTGTAAACAGAGATATGTCTGTTTCAAAATATGGAATGTTTACGTGCTGACATGCTTTGTGTATAAATGCAAATGTATATGTACGAGAAAGGAAATATTTGTAAGCATACATCCATATATCTCTGTAAATAACAGATGTAAATCTTTGTGACTATATTTAATATATATATATATATATATATATATATATATATATATATATATATATATATACACACACACACACACACACACACACACACACACACACACACACACACACACACACACACACATACACACACACACACATGGGTCTATATTAGAACACCGAACATTTGAAATGTCGGGTGTTCTAATATCGACCTGTTTTCAGCGAATGCTGAAAATATCGAAGTAACAGGAAACTGAATTCTTTCCTAGGGAAAGAATTCAGCTGTCTGTTTCCGTTGCTTCAGTAGTTTCAGCGCTCTGGTGGAAAGTTATGGGTCAGGTTCAGGTAAGTGTGCGATTATGTGGACGTGTGGGTTAGGGCGGGTTAGGTGAGTTAGGGTTAGGTATGGGTCAGGTAAGTGTGAGATTGTGTGGACTTGTGGGTTAGGGCGGTTTAGGTGAGTTAGAGTTAGGGCACGGGTGAGGTGACTATGCAATAGTGACGGACCTTAGGGTTAGGGTTTGGGTTAAGGTAAGTGGATAGTTAGTGGTGTATGTATAGTTTAGTGTAGGGTTAGGTGTATGAGGTTAGGTGTATGTGTGTGGATTGCTCTTTGTTTGGTGTGCTTGTGTTGTGTGTATGTGTTTTGGAACAGCAAATTTTTTCCCTAGGAAAAAATTTGTTGTTCCAAATGTTCAATGTTTTTTTTTTCGATTGCTAAGGTTCGATATAAGAACACTCGACATTTTGAATGTTCGGTGTTCTAATATAGACCCATATATATATATATATATATATATATATATATATATATATATTTATATATATATATATATATATATATATATATATATATATATATATATATATATATATATATATATATATATATATATATATATATACACACGGATCTTCTTTCAAAAACCAACTGACCACAATATTGAATGACACTTGATCAAGACCAAAAACCCAAACTTTCAAAACACTGAAACATTAGAAAGTCGAATATCAAAACATCAAATAGTATAAAGCAAACATTACCTTCTTCCTCCATAACCACTGTACTACACCTTAGAGATTGAATTTGTACTTATTTCAAACAACAATGTTTATTTAATAGCGAAAGTAAACTACTTAGTGGAGGAAAAACAATTTTATAAAGTGTTAATTTCATTACACGTTCTACATGTTTAGCATTCCTTTTTTTAAACAGCTTTATTGAGATAAATATTGTCAAATAAGCATAAACTAGAGATATGTACATTTTTCAAAATGAGTGACATAACAAAATGAGAAAAATTAAACAAAGATTTTAAACTATATACAATGACATTCTCCACAAGAATCAAATATTAATAAACAAGTGCATTAAAATAAGAAGATTATAAAAGAATTTGCATTACTTGTTCAATAAATCATATACTTTTTTTCCACATATTAGATGAATTAGTATTCCTAGAAGATCTTGCAGTATTGGTCAAAATTTCTAAGTTACAGACTTCAAGAAGTACATTTTTGAATTCAATTATTGAGGGTGAAGTATGAGACTTGCAATTTCTTGAAATTATTTTTCTGCCAATGGATAGAATTGACCAAAATCAGAGGATGATTAGATTCGCTGATACAATTAGTGAACAGGATGTTAAATATAACTAGTGATTTAGAAAGATATAATTATCTGTAAAATAGCTTGTAAAAAGGAATTAACATCTGTCCAAAATTTATTTAATTCTATACAATCAAACATCATGTGTGCCCAGTCTGCATTAACAACTTTGTTACATCTCCAACAATTCGTATCTGTTTTTATTAAATTTACTTAAAGAAAATGGGATAATAAAAGACCTATGTAAATACCTACATGGAAAAAAATCCATTTAAGTGATGAAGTGGTTACACTTGCTGACTGTAAGATATTTATTTTGTCAGAATCTGCATAGGGGGATAATTATTAATTAAAGTAAAACAGTTCCAATAACTTTCTGAAGGGTTATCTAAATCAAATTTGATTGCTTTATATAAATGAGATAAAATATTTTTAGGTGTAGAATTATGTTGAAAAGCTATTATCATAAATTGAAATAATTTAGGTATTGCATTTTTTGTTGTTAAAGACATAGAATCCATTTTGTTTAGAACATATTTTCTAGCTTCCTGTAAATCTAACCAAGAGAAAGAATTATATTCATATTGAGTTTTTTTAATATGTTTATAGTTTTCAGATCATTCTTAGTCATCAATTAAAACCAAAATATTAGATTTTTCTGTTGAAAAGAAAGCATTTTATTATAATCAGATGAAAAGATGACGCCTTGTGTGAAAGCTATAGAAAAAAGAATACATATCTACTCTTTATAAATATTGAATTTATAAATATAATTTCTAAATGATTTCAGAAGAAGAATTATATAATTGGAGTTACATTTTTGAGAGGAATAAGATAAGAAATATTTTTTTAGAACCGAAATAAAGGAGTTACTTAGTATAGTTAACTTCTGAAGTTTGTTGTTATTTATATAATTACTAATTAAGATTTCTAAAGTATTTTTCCAGTTTTCTGTATAATTATCTATAAGTTGGTAAATAGTTTTGGCCATTGAGGAAACAGAATAGATTTCCAAATTAGGCATAGCTATACCACCTTTTTCCTAGTTTTTCATATGATTAGATAGAGCTATCCTGGGTTTAATTGGGGACCATAAAAATAAGTGTATCAAGGAATTAAATTTTTTAATAATCTGATTAGGAGGCGATAATGAAATGGATTATATAATATATATAATTTTAGGTAATAAAATCATCTTTATTATTAAAAGTTTTTCATCCATGGAGAAATGAATTTTATTCCATTTTAATAAGATTTTCTATTGCCAATAAACTCTTATTATAGTTTATTTTAATGATATATTTTATGTTTTTTGTAATTATAATACCGAAATAAAGTATTTCATCAGATTTTGCCAGATATTTACTATAAGCCACTTGTATTTCAATTTTTAATGACCAATTAATAAGATTTGAGTTTTATCATTGTTGAACAATAAACCAGATTTCTTTTAAAAAAGTTCAGTATTACTAAAAAGAGCATGAGTAGATGAATCATTATCACCAAGGGTAATAAGAATGTAATCTGAGAACATTTGTATTTTGGAAGATTTATTGGAATTTAATTTAAATCCTTGAATATTTTCATTATCTCTTATCAAATTGGCCCACGGTTCCATAATAAGGGTACATAATAAGGGAGATAAGGGGCAACTCTGCTTTATTCCTTTAATAATAGGGATTTTTTGGGAAATATTAGTACCTATTTTAATATATGATTGACTATCCTGATATAATTGAGTGATTAGATTTATGAAGCTCTTTGAAAAGTTTAATTCTTCCAGTAATATAAATAAATAGTCCCAATTAACTGAATCAAATGCACAATGTATATCTAAACTAATTAGTGTTAGATTATTATTTAAATATTTGACTGATTCTATTAGAGATAATGTTCTTTTAATGTTATCATAAATATTTCTATTAATTATGAATCCCATTTGGTCATCTTGAACTAAGATTGGTACAAATTGTTTTAGTCTGTCTGCAATTATTGACATAAGCATTTTATAATCAATATTTAGCAAAGAAATAGGTCTATAGGATGAGCACTGAACTGGATCTTTGTTAGGTTTAAGAATAGGAGAGATAAAAGTATACTTCCAAGAGGGGGGAATTAACTTATTAGTTTGGGATAAATTATATACTTTATGAAGTAATTTTATAGCATCAGTTGGTAAAATGTTATTATTTATTTATTTATTTTATTTATATTTGTTGACCGGGAGTGTCCGATTGGACATAGGTCCATTTTCAGCGGAGGCCCGGGGAGAAAAGCTCCACAGTTAAAATAAACAGACAGTAGTTACATTGGATTACAGAGCGATTAACACTTTACATAGCAATTACTTACAACATATTTACAGATGAAGAACATAGTACATCAGTAGACAACTAGAATCTTTATCTGTGAAGTACATAACAGACATTAACAAATGTTAAAATAAGAAGTTCCTGCTGTATAAGTACTAGGCTTATGAGCATCTCAGCTTGCTATAATCAAGGTAGTTAGTGGAGTGGAAAGAAAGGTAGTGGTTGGATGGGGTGGGTGATATTAGAGTGGGAGTTGCAAGGGTATAGCCAGCATGTTTTTAGGTGCGCTTTTAGTAAAGTTTTGAAGTGGGTAGTGGGTGCATGATGGTACGGAGATAATTGTGGGTGGGAGGGAGTTCCATAATTTGGCTATGGTACAAGAGAATAGTGCTTTACCAGCAGAGTTATTGGCTTTAGTGATCTGCATGTGATTTTTGTTGTTGGATCTTAGTAGTCTGGTTGTGCGATAGGGTTGGAGTAGATTCTGGAGGGATGGGACATTTAGTGGATGGTTTACTAGTTTGTGGGCGAGTGAGAGTTGATACCATTGAAGGAGGTGAGGGAGTTCAAGCCAGCCCAGTTCAGCAAGTGAGAGACAGTGGTGACTATGGTAGGATGCCCCTGTGGCGAATTTGGCAATTTTGCTGTAGCAGGTCTCTAGCTTGTTTAGATCGCATTGCCTTAGGTTGGTATATATTGGAGAGGCATGAAATCTTTGCTGCTTTGGTGAGAAGATGTTTATTTCTGTATAACGCTCCTAGTTTTTTGTGGACTTTTTTATGGTCATGGATATGTGAATGTCAAATTTTAGTTTATTGTCTATTTCCACTACTAGCAATTTGGTGTGTTCAGTTGGGTATATACTGGTGTTGTCTTTTGCTGTGATGTTAAAGTGAGAGTTGTTTTGAGTATGTTTGGTGGGTTGGAAGATGAGTAGTTTAGTTTTGTTTGGGTTGAGTATTAATTGGGCATAGGATAACCAAGTTTCAACAGAGGAAAAGGCTTCCTGTGTGACTTTTTGCAGTTTGGGTAGGGACTGGGCTGAGCAGATGATGGTCGAGTCATCTGCATATTGTATGAGTGTGCCATGTGTGGTGGCAGAGGCTAGATTATTTGTGAAAACAGAGAAGAGTAGAGGTCCAAAGATGGATTCTTGGGGAACCCCTATGGAGACAGGTAGTTGGGGAGATATGTCATTCTGCCATACAACGGATTGTTGGCGGTCAGACAGGTAACTCTGAAACCAGTTGGTGACTGATTGTGAGAAGAATAGGATATTTAGGACAGAGATAAGTTGTCTGTGTGTGACCATGTCAAATGCTTTAGATAGGTCTAGGAAAGTAGCAGAGGAGAGATAGCCATTGTTTTTATGCTGAAGGATAGTGTTAGTAAAGGAGAGTAAGGCAGTGGTGGTGCTATGGTTTGGTCGGAAACCATGCTGAGTATTGGAAAGGAGGTTGTTAGTAAGGAGGTAGCCTGAGACCTGAGAGTGTATGCATCTCTCTAGTATTTTGGAGAGTGGAGAGAGAATAGCTATGGGGCGGTAATTGGTTAGTTCTGTGGAGGGTCCGCCTTTGTGGAGGGGAATTATATGTGATACTTTCCACAGTGTGGGAACATAACTTTCTGACGGAGATCGGTTAATCAATATGGATACTGGGTAGGCCAGAGCATCAGCTGGGATTTGTAGGTATTCACTTGGGAGGTTGTCTGCTGCTAATTTGGTGGGTTTAAGTTTAGTTAAGAGCTTTTTTTATGTTGGAGGTAGGTACAGGAGAAAAATAGAAGGGAGTGGGGAGATTAGTAGTTGAAGGTGTGGGTTGGAGGGGAGGGGGGGTTGTGTTGTTTAGCTAGTGATAGTATGGTTTGTGTGAAGTGTGTGTTGAATGAGGTAGCAATATTTTCTGAGGAGTGAGGTTTGTTAGGAGGAAAGGTACTGACTTTACCTGGGTGGAGGATGGAGTTTATGGAGGACCAGAATTGTTTGGGGCTGTGTTCGGAGTCTAGGGCAGACTGGTAGTATTGGAATTTGTCCTGTTTTATTAGCTTTTTGACTCTATTGCGTAGTTCTAGGAATTTCTGTTTAGTTGAGGGGGTCTTGGTTTTGCGCCAGTGCTCCCAGGCTTTATCCCTGTTTTTCATTTCTGACTTAGTGGTTTTCTGTAGCCATGGGGAGGGTTGTGCTTTGATTCTGGAAAGTCTTATGGGGGCATGGTAATTAAGGATGCTCAGGAAGGTAGTATTAAAAAATTCAACTGCGTCATCAAGACTGAGGTACTTTAGTGGATGCCAGTTACATTCTTTGAGGGATGAGATGAATGTGAGTGGGTTAAAGTTTATTTTTTTACGTATCTGACAGTAGACGACAGGTTTAGCATGGTATAGGTATTTTTTCAGTAGGAATGTTGGGGAGTGATCACTGAGGCTATCTGATAAGCAGCCTGTTATATATGACTGGGGGCTCTTACTGACTAGTATCCTATCCAGGGTAGTGTACTTGCTGGAGTTTTTATTTATCCTGGTTGGCGACTGGACTAGTTGGGTGAAGCCATGAAGGTTTACATGATGGGTTGGATGGTTGCCAGAACAGGATTGCCAGTCAATCTTGAAATCACCTAAAATGATAGTTTCTTGGGGGAGATGGTGGGTAGACCAGCTGAGGAGGTTTTCTAGTGGAGGGATGTTTTGGCCATGTGGGAAGTAGCATCCAATTATGTTGATGGTTCTGTTTTGGTTTATTTTGAGGTTGGTATATATTATTTCTTCATTGCCTATTTGTGGAGATGATGATTTTAAGATCTGGATGTTTAGATGCTGTTTAAATATTATAACTACACCGCCTCCTTTCTCGTTTAGCCGGTCTACTCTTAGTATGCCATAACCTGTAGGGAGTATTTGCTCACTGGTAATGTGAGGTTTTAGCCAGGTTTCTGTCAGGATGACTATATCTGGGGAGTACAAGTCTATGGTGTCATGGAGTTCATGGACGTTGTTGGATATATTTCTAATATTTAGGCTTAGTAGAAGGAAGTCATTTGGCTTTCTATTGTCTGTAATATGGGAGAAGTTGTGGTTTCTAGTCTGATTATGAGGATTGGGGTTGGAGATGGTAGGGCCAGGGTTGGGGTGGATATCTCCACTTAGGGCTAGTTTTGATATGCATGAGGTTATTAGTTTTCTCAGTTTTTAAATGTGTTTGTTTATAAGGGAAACTTTATGATTGTGCTCTTTGGGTAATAGGTATGGTTGGAGGGTTACTATGTTAAGTTGTAGGGATGCTTTATGTTTGAGTAATATAGTTGGTAGAATATGTGGGGGGTGCATAGGGATGCTTCTTGAGTTGGTGTGAGGGGAGCTGAGTGAGCGTGAGACATGAGTGGTGGTGTGAGTAGTAGTACAGTGGTAGTGGTTGAGTGCGGGAATGATAGAGCTTTGGTAGGATGTAAGATATGCAAGGAGAGTGCATGCAGTGAGCATAGTTAAGGTATGCTTGTGCATGTTAGTTGAGGAGGTGTGATAGCAGTGCCAAGATGGAGGAGGTAGTGTTGGGTTAGCACTGTGGTTGGCTACTGGAAAGATGGGAGGGATTTGTGAGTGTAATAAAGGTGGGACCACTGGGGGCGGGAGGGAATAGGGGGCAGGGTGGGGAGCAAAGCGTGTAGACACCCTGTTAGTTGCTCTTATGAGGGGGCTGGAAACAATCAGGTAACAGAGTTAATTGATGAATGAACATATGATAGTGACAAGGGTGATTGTAGTTTTAAAAAATGGGGCCTGCCACAGGTAATATTTATTAACTTTGGTATTGTCTTAAGGTAATAAACAGGGAAGGGGGAGGGGAGAACAGGGGTGTGAGCAGGCAGTTCTTTGTACTGCTGCTAATGAGCCAAAGCAAAGGCAAGTTAGTGTTTGAGAAACAATCACAATTGACCAAGGACTGCTCTGAAACTGTAAGTCATTTCTTAACCATTTTCAGGTGGAAAAACAGGATAACCTTGTATCAGTAGGCCACTGTGGTCTCAGTTTAAATTAACAAACACACAGTATTGATCAGATTATGGATACTATCTGCTAACAGAAGGGAATAAGAGAGAAAGTGGAAGATGAGTGTGTGTGGGGGGGGGCTGCTTACAAGCCAAAGCAGAGTGCTCTCCAGGGGAAAATGAATATTGGCTCAAACAGGTAGACACATACTCAAAGTTAACTGTAGCTGTTTGCAGACAGTTCAGACCCAGACTGCGCTTTTCTTACAAGAATGTTAAAGGTGGTACCACAGTTGAATACTTAAGAGTGGTGTTAGGTTCAAAGTTAACTGTAGCTGTTTGCAGACAGTTCAGACCCGGACTGCACTTTTCTTATAAGAATGTTAAAGGTGGTACCGCAGTTGAATACTTAAGAGTGGTGTTAGGTTCAAAGTTAACTGTAGCTGTTTGCAGACAGTTCAGACCCAGACTGCACTTTTCTTATAAGAATGTTAAAGGTGGTACCGCAGTTGAATACTTAAGAGGGGTGTTGTGTCTAGAAAAGAAGAGTACAGAGAGGAGTAAGCACTTTGAGATGGTAAAGATATATTATAAAGATTACAAAAACAAACTGAGCAAATAGCTACTGTATGCAGGAAAAATGTCTTGAACCAACTATTAATATATGCAGATACTGAGCCAATTGGAAAAAATCTGTTAGAAGAAACCTCAAGACAGTTATGCAGTCACAGATAAAAATAGAAATTATTTCTGGGATGATTCCATCATTCCCTGGGGCTTTATTGAATTTTAAATTTTTAATCTGGGTTTGAATGTCTTTAAAGGAAATAGGTTTAATTATAGAATTAGCTTGTTCATTTGTTCGTCTTTTTTTTAGTAAATCTATTAATAAAATTTTTAATTTCTTAATTAGAATCTATTATTTATGATTGTTGATTAATATTAATAAAAATTCTCTGAATTCAGCTAGAATGTTTTGTATGTCTGAACATCTTTTTCTTTCTAGAAGAAAAAAAATAATTTATATGATTCATTTTATTTAATATTGTGGTTTAGTTAGCTAATAAATTTAATGATTTGGGATTTGTGGAAAATTTAAAAAAAATTATATTTCTCTAATATAATCATGTTTTGTGGTTTAGGATTTCAATATATTTATTATTAAAAGAATTTATTTATTTTTTCTTATCCTTATTATTTAGATCTGACTCTTGATTATTTTCAATGAATCTAATTTAAGTTGAATGTCTAATAACTGTTTATCCCAACTTTTCCTTTTTATATGATACCAGTTAATAATTCTCCCATGTAAAAAAGCTTTTAGGGCATCCCACACAAACATTTCTGAGGAGTTATTATTATTATTTAGTTCTCTAAAATGTTGTCTCTCCAAAGTTAAGAATTCTTCAAAATCTTTCAGTTTTGTGATATAAGCAGGTATTCTTCTTATCTGTGCATTGTAATTTGAATTAATTGAAATTTCAAATATTACTGAACTATGGTCTGATATTGGGCAAGAAATAACCTTGATGTTGACCAGAGAGCCTAATAAGTCATTAGAAAATAAGACTCTATTTTTGAATAGGTGTTATGTCTATGACAGAAAAATGTATAGTTTAAAGAATCAGAATCTGCAAAGGAATGAATATCTTTCAGATTATATGATTCTAGAAAATCTTTTAATGATTTGGCTGAAGCTGTAATCCTTTTTTATTTAAAGATGTTGATTCTTTATTATCTAAAATGCAATTAAAATCCCCCGCTATTATTAAGGACCCCTTGGAATGTTGTACTATGAGATCCAGATGTTGTTTCACTGTATTGATACCTATTCCTGGTATCCAATATAAATTCACTAAAGTATACATTTTCTTATTAAATTCAACTGTGACAAGACAAAACATTCCTTTATTATCTTTATATGTATTGGTAATCTTTGGGCAAGGTAAAGTATTATTCCACAGAATTGCTACCCCTCTTTTCTTCTGAAGATGTTCTGAACTAATTAATGTTGAATAAGATTTAGTATCTAATCTAAACATATCTTCTGATTTCAAATGAGTTTCTTGTAAGAAAATTAATTGGGATTTTATTTATTTATTTATTTTACATTTGTTAACCGGGATAGTCCGACTGGATACAAGTCCATTTTCAGCGGAGGCCTGGGGAGAAAAGGTCCACATTGCAAATAATTGACACTTAAGTATGTAGTTATATAGAAATCTAAGCATTTAAGAAATCACTAACAATTTATAGTCAAGGTTCCATCGAACAAAAGCATTGTGGGTTTATGGTATTCATATACAGAGATAACATTATACATGTTTGAAGTGTGTAAGAGAGAAAGACATGTATTTCAAGGTTGAATGTAAGGATGACAGTTAAGATAAAAGGTGGTTAGCTAAGAAGGAAAGTTTTTGTGAATAGAATATAGAGGGGAGAAGAGCGTAGGCTCAGAATGGGTAAGAAACAAGCTATCTTCCTGATAATAGGATTCTAAAGTTTGTAGAGAAGTGTATGTTGTTTGGGTGGGGGAAGGTTATTAATGGGTATTTCACCTCTGTGAGCTATGTTTATCTTATCTTTGTCTTTTTTTTTGGGGGGGGGGGTTAGTCTAGGTGGAGACATGGACATAACTATGTATTTTCTTACCTATTTGTTATTTTTTGAGTTAGTCTGGGTTTAGACATGGACATAGCCAATCCCTGTTTAGATAGATCTTTAGGGATATTTTAAATTGGGGCAGGGAGGATATAGTGGTTAGTTCAGCAGGAAGTAGGTTCCATTTTTTTCCAGCAAAGGTGAAGAATAAAGATTCTCCAGCTGAGTTGTTGGCTTTGTTTGTTTGTACTAGCATTCTGTTAGCTGAGCAGAGGGATGCTAGGTTGCTGTAGGGGGTAATAATATTAGACAAAATGGGAGTACTTGTAGGTAGGTAGAGGGTTTTATGAATAACTATGAGTTGGTTATAATGGAGCTGATTGGGTAGCTCTAGCCAGCCTAGTTTGTGAAGATTTTGACAGTAGTGGGTTCTATAGGCTGACCCTGTGGCAAATCTATCTATATTGTTATAGGAGGTAGTGATTTTGTTAAGGTTTGTTTTATTTAGATTTGTAAGGATGCGTGATGCGTAGAGAAGGGTTGACAGCAGATGTATCCGAGCTATGGCAGTTTTGGCAGATGGGGTTAAGAATTGTTTAATCCTATACAAGGAGCCTATTTTTTTGTTAACTGTTTTTATGGTTTTGTCTATATGGGCGTCATATTTCAGATTATTATCAATGATTAATCCAAGTAGCTTAGTGTAAGGTTCAGGGGAGATTATGGTGCCTTTGTTAGATGAGATTGTAATTTTTGGTAATGTTAACTTACGGGTAGGGGAGAAAAGAAGAAGTTTGGTTTTGTTTGGGTTAAGCAGGAGACAATGATTATTCAGCCAGTTCTCTACTTTACTGAAGGTGATTTGGGACAGGGAGTGTAGTTCTGTGGGAGTGGAGGCAGAGCAGATAAGTTTGGAGTCGTCCACATACTGTATACAAGTTGTAAACATTGGGTAGGTCGTTTATGAAAATAGTGAAAAGGAGGGGACCCAATATAGAACCTTGGGGTACTCCAAGGTTGACAGGTAGAAGGGGGGGATATACTGTCTTAACATAGAACAGCTTGTTGTCTGCCATGGAGGTAAGAGTGGAACCAGTTGATTACTGAGTTGTCTAAGGAAAGTGATTTTAGACAGTCTAGGAGTAGGTGGTGATTTACCATGTCGAATGCTTTTGAAAGATCAAGTAAGAGGGCAGAAGAGAGCTTATTCTGATTACGGTTGTGATTTATTGTCTGAGAAAAGGAGATAAGGGCAGTAGTTGTACTATGTGCAGGTCTAAATCCATGCTGGGTTGGTGCTAGTAGAGTATTCTGAGATAGGTGTTAGAATTTGCTTGTGTATGCATTTTTCCATTATTTTGGCTAAGGGAGACAGTATGGCTATAGGTCTGTAGTTAGAGAGTTCTGTGGAGTTTCTCCCTTTATGAAGAGGAATAATGTGAAAGATTTTCCAGATGGAGGGGATGTAGGATTCGTGTATAGTACGGTTGATTAGGATGGAGATAGGGTACGCTATTTCATTAGCGGTCTTTTGCAGAAACTCTGCAGGAAGGAGGTCTACTGCCAGAGTGGTAGGTTTTAGTTTCTTAAGCAAAGATTTAATATAGTCTGTGGGTATAGGATCAAATTTGAAGGGAGGGATATTTGCCTGAGTGGGTGTGGTTGTAGTAGAGGAGATGGGAGATAGGTTGTTAGCTAGGGACTGGACTGTTTCTGTGAAGAAAGTATTAAAGGTCATTGCAACACTCTTAGGAGGTAGCTGTAGAGTAGCTGAGGGGGTAGAGGTTGCGGATTTACCTGGGTGGAGCAGTTTATTCAGACATGACCAGAATTTTGGGGGGTGATTTTGGTGTTTTTGCTGTAAATTTAAATAGTAGCTTTGTTTGTCTAACACAATAGACCTTTTTGTTGCATTTCTCATTTGTTTTGTATCTAATGTGGGCTTGTGGGCATTTGGTGGCTCTCCAGGAGGCCCATGCTGTGTTTCTAGCAATAAATTTTTGTTTAGTACTATTGGTTAGCCATGGAGCAGTTTCGTTTTTGGTTTTGATTGTTCGTGTGGGAGCATGCCTGTCTAAGATAGCAAGGATGGCAAGGTACATACTATGTTTATAGATTTGTGTTTGTTAAGTTGGACTTTTAAGATGATTGTTTCGGAGTTGGTATTTTTTAGTTCTTGTGGGGTGGTAATTGTGGATACCTCAAGTGTGGATTTATAAAGGATGGCTACTCTGCCTCCTTTTCTACCTTTCCGGTCCCAGTCTTGTTATATTGTAGTTGGGGGGTATAATTTCATTATCAGAGATAGTGGGCTTGAGCCAGGTTTCTGTAAGACAGAGTAGATCAGGGGAGTGCATGTCCAGGAGGGAATGCAGATAGTGGATTTTCTTATTTATACTTCTAATATTTAGGTGACAGACTAGAAATGAGTTAGGGGAATGATATGAGCTTTTTAGTTTAAAAAGAGTACTATTTGTGGGGTTAGTAGTAGCCTGTGAGTTTGGGCCTGGGTTAGGGTGGATATCGCCTTCGGCTATTAGGGTAGGTAATATACTCCTTATGAGTTTGGTGATCTTTAGTAGGAGTTGGTGATAGTTTTTAGTCCTAGAGTTTAAATATGTAGGTCGTATGAGGTGGAGAGCTTTTGGAGTAGTGGAATTGGAGATGAGGTGGGGTAATATTTGTGTGGGGGTGTGTGTGGTTGGATACTAGTGGTGGTAATTGAATTAGGATGTTGAGTGTTAGGTAGATGGTGGAATTCAGAGGCGGTGAGAAGATAAAGTATGAGAAGTGGGGGAATGAGGTAGTGATGTGGTCTAGGTTGTGGAGATATGGTGAGAGTTAGTGGAGACATTGTGGGGTAAGGTAGTAATTGGGATAGAGAGTATGGGTGGGGTAATAGAAGAGAGTGAGTTTTGATGGGTTGGGAGTGGGAGTTGGGTGTACAGGAAGGAAGAATTGTAGTTGGAGGAATGTGATGTGTGGGAGTGGCAAAGTAATTAGGGGGTGTGGTTAGGGTAGTATAGAGGTAGGAGTACCGGAGTGGGTGGGATTTGGGGGCAGGGTAGGGGAGCGGAGTGAGCCTGCAGGGCGAACAGAGCAGGAAGAGCCAGTGAAGGACTAGATTTTGAGAAAACAATCAGTGGAGTGCTGACTGTTAAGGTAAGTTTAAGGGGAGATAGTAGGTTGTGCAGTTGAAAAATGTTTAGTAAAAAAAGGGGGGTATAGTGGGTCTACCAGATAGATAGCTATATTAGGAAGTGAATGTCTGGGATCTATAATTTAAGATTGGAAGATAGTTGTTCAAGGAGATTAGGCCTGGGAGGAGAGTGCCACCTAGTGGGCAAAGGCTATCCTGCAGCCAAGGCTACTCACAGGGATAGCAGATCTAGTGGGAGAGGGAGGCTAACTCAGGAGTTGTATGAAAAGGCTATAAGAGGGGAAGGTATGGAAGTTGGGAGGAGAGAAGGTTTAGGCTGCTGGCTGTCCTGGCTAGGGAGTGTACAAAAGACACCTGGTGTTATATAAGAAGAGTAATATTTACAAACAGTGGTTTAAAACATACTTTCTTGTACCCTTGAGGGAATGATGCCCAGAGAAAGGTTTGGATATTTTCCTTAGCTTGGGGAAGAGGCAGCAGTCTTATACAGGGCAATAAAGTCAAAACCTAGTGCAGGTCAAGCAGTTTGGATAACTGGATACATAAAGAGAGCGAGAGAGACAAATAATGGTGAGGTAAGCAGTAGGTCAGACACACTTTCTAAGTAACTCAACTACTAAAGAGAGTAAATATGTAACCACTTAACCAAGTATACACTAGTTAGTATTCCATAATATTCAATGAGGTTAACACAATAAGGTAAATGCAGTTTTCAGGTGATATACACACAGTAGGGATCAAAGTATCAGTATAACAGCAACTATATAGTTCATAGAAAAAGCCATACAAGGAATACACTATACATCAATATACATCATGGTGGAGATAACAGTTGCCCAACATGGAGAAAGAGGTAGGAGATTCATGTGTAACTATTGGCTGAAATACTACATGTGTTCTCTTGTTAAGAAGAACAGAAATTTACCTAAATTTAACATGTATGTGGCCACCCTACCATGAACGCTAACGTAATTCTGTGTTTTAGCACTAAAGTGTACTAATACAGCTTCAATGTCCTATTGTATGTCATGTATACCAAACATATATGTAAACCACACATATGCAGTCTACATATACAGTCTACACTATGGAGTGATAATCTAACCTGGTGTTTTCTTGTTTTAAAAAATACCACTTCCTCTTAGGTTGTTATCAGTTAAGTTCCAAAGCATATGCGTATTGCTTCGCAGAGAACGCTACTTCCACATGCTATGTTACTTGTAGTGTTAGAACAGCATCAATGATGGTGAGGTGAAGATTAAATCTAATTCTTTCATTTATTGCCTAAGGATCCAATGTATGTGCGGTCCCCCATACAAAAAAAAAGTACCTTGCTGTGGCGTTTCAGGTGTTAAGCTACAGCCCCTTAGTTGGTTAGTGGTTTGCTGTAACAGCCCTCGCATGTACTGTATTAGATGCTTAAATGCTACCCAACTTCCCGTTCCTGTGTAGGCATAAAACAACCTCTTACTATTAATTTAAAATAACACTCCGGCAGAATTACTTTGCTGCTTGCAGCAAATGCTTAAGCGCTACTCTAACTTCCCGTTCCTGTGTAGACATAAAGCAACCTCTTACTGTTAATTTAATATACTAATCTGGCGCAATTACTCTACTGTGAGTGTAACTCTACAAAGCTTTGATAATGCCTGTTAGAAAAGGACCATTACTTCCTACATTAGGAACGGAACATATTTCAAGTTCATTCAGTAACGCGTATCAGAGCCATATTCTACAAGCATACAAACATAGGTGCTGACTGAGACAGAGCAGCTAGTACATCATTACAAATGTATTATAGCATTTAGCTATGCATAAACAGTTTCTATCACTTTAGTAAGCAGTATATGTCTCTTTAAACAAATAATGCAGCAATAAGAATCACTTACTCAAGGTGTGGACACTGGAGGCAGGAGCGCACAGCAGCCGAGAGGTGAACTAAGATTTAAAGATGGCGCCACTTGGGGTTAGGCATATTTATGGATTAGGTGAGGAAATAGGTAGAAGGGGGAGGAGTATGGTAGGTTAGTGCAAGTACAGACCAGATGTGATCAGTACTCTGCACCAGTAGGGTAGGCTGGAAAAAGATTAAGCTTTGTGCTTCACTAAACTAATTTAGTTAGGTTTGAGAAAGGAGGGTGGAGCAAGGAATGAGGGAAAGAACAGAAACTTAGGTAGGCAGGACTATGAGCGGGATTGTTTTAGCAGGGAGGTAAATGAATGATGCAAGGTACATTAAGAAAGCTGAGTAAGAGCCAATGAAGAACTAAATTTTGAGAAAACAATCAGTGGAGTGCTGACTGTTAAGGTAAGTTTAAGGGGAGATAGTAGGTTGTGCAGTTGAGAAATGTTTAGTAAAAAAAGGGGAGTATAGTGGGTCTACCAGATAGATAGATATATTAGGAAGTGAATGTCTGAGATCTATAATTTAAGACTGGAAGATAGTTGTTCAAGGAGATTAGGCCTGGGAGGAGAGTGCCACCTAGTGGGCAAAGGCTATCCTGCAGCCAAGGCTACCCGCAGGGATAGCAGATCTAGTGGGAGAGGGAGGCTAACTCAGGAGTTGTATGAAGAGGCTATAAGAGGGGAAGGTATGGAAGTTGGGAGGAGAGAAGGTTTAGGCTGCTGGCTGTCCTGGCTAGGGAGTGTACAATAGACACCTGGGGTTATATAAGAAGAGCAATATTTACAAACAGTGGTTTAAAACATACTTTCTTGTATCCTTGAGGGAATGATGCCCAGAGAAAGGTTTGGATCTTTTCCTTAGCTTGGGGAAGAGGCAGCAGTCTTTGCAGGCAGGCAATAAAGCCAAAACCTAGTGCAGGTCAAGCAGGTTGGATAGTTTCTTGTATCCTTGAGGGAATGATGCCCAGAGAAAGGTTTGGATATTTTCCTTAGCTTGGGGAAGAGGCTTTGTGTAATTTAAGATATTTGAATAAACTTCCCCTCTTATTTGACTGATTTAATCCATTAACATTAATAGAAATACTCTTTAATGAAGTCATAAGAAGTACAATTTGTGAAAAGGGTGTATTTTGACCAAAACCATATCAAATAGTTAAGTATTAAAGGAATATGAAGGAAAAGTTTAGATTGCTTACATAGTAATAGATATGAAAAATATGAGTTTATTACTATAGTATTACCTTGTATTGTGAAGAATGTAAAAACAAACTGTAACAAACTTTTATAACATAAACTAGTAACAGCAAAACCTCCCATAACCTTCCTGGAGTATAATACTCCTAATCCAAGTGATATATAATCACTCAGATTAACCCCCATCAAGTAACAACCTCTGATCAGCATCTGTCTAAGAGAAAATTTCCCGATCATGGTAAATCAGTCTTAACTTCTATAGAAATATCAAAATATCTAATAATTTAAAATTAATAACAAAAACATTATGCAAAAGGCAAATAATATACAGTATTTAAAGAGAATCACTTTGTAGTATAGTAGTATTAATTAATTCCTATTAACATAAGTTAATCCTCCTGTTTCAATAACCTTTTAAGTGAAGAAAACTTCTAACTCCAAAAAGATTTTATACATATATCAATCTTCATTATTCTATTATGTAGTTATTATTTATCCATGAAAAGTGACATTGACTATCCTTGAAGTGAATTTAAGTTCTATTAGTCTCACTATGAAACTAGATATTGAAGACAAATAACCATAACATATAGTTGATATGATTGCAAATAAAGATAGTAAAGCAATTTATAAATAATATATTTTCATATATAAGTAAGGAATTGATGCATTATATATAACTAAATCATAAAAAACAAGTTTATTAATATTCTAAAACTCTCATATTTTCTTAATATGAAATTCTAAAGAAATAAAAGAAGAAGTTATAATTAATGATCTAGTGAAGGTATGGATTATTCTCATTTGTAATAACTTAAAAAAATGTATTTACGTTTATTGTATTTATGCAATAATAAAGATTTTGTAATAATAAGTGAGGTGTTAATAAAAATTATTTCTAATTAATTGCTCAAAATATAAGGAATAAATTAGTTTTCATCTATAACATGAATATTTTATTGACAATGTTGCTTAGACCATTTCAAACCACCAATTCAATGTGCTTATTCTTTTCTTTATTTATTTTAGTCACAGAATATTGTCTAGAATTTGAATTTATAATCATCATTCTATTTAACTATGTTCATCCAGACCCTAGTAATGTTATCAGACCTACTAAGTTGCTGTGATAAAGTATTATTCTGCTGCTTATGAAAATAAACAGACAATTAAATATGTATGCAAACCAGTGACAATAATTGGCACTTATGTATCATCGCACCCACAATTCCTAGCACTTATGTATCATCGCACCCACATTTCCGATTTTAGAAGCATCTCATTTCAAATCCATTCATTTGTCAACAAAAAATACTAAAACTATCTAGGCAAGAGTGTGTCATTAAACTGATATTTGTCTGGGACCATGAGAATTTCTGCACATATTATATTTGTATTTGTCTTCAAAATAGTTGTGCGTTTTAAAGTTAGTGTCTTATTACAAATTTTCCCATGTGAATTTCTTTCCATCACTACAGCAAAGAACCTTAGTCTGTACTACTTTGAGAATAAACAAATTGCACATATCTTCAGAGTAATAATGGCGTGACCACTAAGCTGTATTTTTACTGGGAATTGTATTGAATATGGTACAGAATTGCAGCTCCTATTTATAATTACTTACTCTTCACCTGTGTTTGCATATATAAAAATCACTTCAATATGCCTCCTAAAAACTGTGCCTTTTCAAATGATCAGACTGTAACATTATTTGTGACATGTTCAAGGTAAGAACTACCACCAACCTATGTAGAGAGGTCTGAATAATACTATACCTTTATGGAACCCCTCTGTTAAACCCCCACCATTCAGCGGCTCCATCTGTACAAGCACTGAAATGTCTGCCAGATGGTAGGGAGTCAAAACTGAGAGGCAGCACAAGAAATGAGAAAAGCATCTGGACTTTTCCAGCTTAAAAGCACCGCAAACTGTTTGAAGCTTATTATTATCTAGTCTTTCCGGTGAGTCCATCAAGAAACCAGCACAACCCCACTGAAATGGTGGAGACATACCGTGAATAAGCAATTTAGAATGCTGCAGAATGGATAACAGGATGTGGCAATCTGTTAAACTGTAGAGCCGCTGAGATGCTCACCACTATTCTTCAACAATAAAGTCCATTAGGATGGAAAACACCAACCTGGGAAGCAGGGGAGCACATTCCTCAAAACAGAACTGTGCCAGTACAAAAAGACCTCCCGCACTTGGGCTCTACAGCCCCTCCATTGATCAGAAAAGGAGTTAAAGAGTCAGTGCACTGTCCAGATCCACCTCCATCACATTTAAGGCTATCACACAGTCCATGAAGGAAAGTAATTACCCCATGTACAGTTATTCTAGAGAGCAATGGCCCGCACATACGAAGCACAACAGATGTCCCCAAACGCCCAAGCAAGAAATGCTTCCAAACGCCTTTCAATATATACCCTTCATAAATCTGTGCTGCACTTCCATCTCCACACATACTACATGAATCATGAAAAAACAAGCATGACTGGGTCACCTGCAGTAATCGGCAGCATTCTGGAAAAGGGAGAATAACTCCAAAAACCCTGGCCAAAACCCTGCTGCCAACCCACCCCTTCCAATTTAAGCATTCTATTTTATTTATTATATATATATATATATATATATATATATATATATATATATATATATATATTTTTTTTTTTTATAAATATGTGACACAGCAGCGTCACTCTCCCCAAGATTATAAAGTAAGCTCCTTTAGAGATATAGAGTTTATAAAATTTTAATGCATTTAAATTGTCTTACACTCTCCTGTGTCCACAATTCTTTGGCTATGTATAAATATGTAAATGACTCTCCTCCAGTTTTGGAATCTGCAGCCGTACCCAAAACCGAGTAGTTTCGATAGGTGTATAGCCAAGTTATTTGTAGTTTTGTGTCACATTTTAGCTCTGAACCTTAATCCTATTTTTTGTGTTGAGAAGTAAAATCATATATTATGCACAAGCTGCAAAAAGCAGACCAACGTGAAGCGGTAGGGGTCCAACGGAAAAGCACCACTTTTTCTGGCCAAATACTAAATGATCACAACCCTATACATTTCAGTATGAAGTAACATCTATTTTCTTATGAGTTACTGACTTCAGTAACAAATACCAGTATCGAAAACAGGCTGATGATAGCTCCCCACCACAGAAAAGTCAGAAAGCAAGCCACTTATGCACTTCCTTCCAAAAGTGGTGTGATAATACACAAGTAACCAATAAATTAATTATAGGTTATAATTATTAAACACAGTTTGTTAGCATATGAGTAAATATATCACATCACCCATTAAAAGCAACAATGCCTAATCTCCGTTGCTTTTTCTCTTTTTTATTCCCTTTAAAGCGTTTGAGTGTTCTGAAGCCTCTGACACTTTATTTCCGGTATAGGAATGTATGGTTTCCATGGCAACAATCTAGCTGTAACCCAAGAGAGAAAGTCCATATTAAGAGATCGATCATGAAGTAGATCTCGAACTGAGGTTAATAACTCTAGACTTTCACATTTTCAGCGGGAAAAAATGAGTACGAGACACTTTAACTTTAAAGTAACTCGAGCTGCTGAAGACGTTCGAAGGTGGTGAAACAATGGTTTCTGAATGTACAGCAATCAGAGAATACGCTGTGCAGCTCACAAACCATTTCAAACCACCTCTCTAAACCAGAGCCCAACACTGTGAAAGAAAAAACACCCCAGTTTCAACCTCGGAGAAAAAGAGCAACACCATAACACACCAGCAAAAGACACAAATCAGCCAGAATTAAATAAAAAAAAAGAAAAAGCAAACGTTCAAAAAGGAGAGGGAAACAACAGTAGCAGCAACGTCAACCCCATATGACCAAAGAACTCCGTACATTTCCAACAGCAACTTTTGAGCCCACCATATTCCCGGACATTACCAACAGTAACCCCATAACACAAATTCAGTCCGGACATCGACTATAGCAACATATAGGTTCATAGGTTTATACTAGGCTATCTGCCCTAAGGCATTTATAAGCCTAGCCCAAAGTTTTGTGGCTTACGCCACCCCTTATATGAAAAAATACTGTGCCCATTAGTTTGTTGTGCCTCTGTCCAGCAGTGACACAGAGATGATTCCCGGGGTAAACCTACGATCTCCCATCCACAGGTCAAGATTTCTCTTGAACAGAGCCAGCGAGGTGCTCTGCCTCACATGGACCGGGATTTTATTCCACAGCATAGGGAGTCTCTGGGTGACAAATCTATCCCTCCAGCATGTCCTATTTATATCTGTGCTAAGGTTTAAGTCACTTGCTCTAGTGGTTTTGGTGCATTTGAATTTTTTGAGGTGGAGCATGTCCATTAATTCCGGGTTGGACATGGCCTTGTATGTCAGGCACATGTCACCGCTGAGCAGATGGTATGTGACTGAATAGAGCTGGAGTTTCTTTAATCTGGCAGCATATGACAGATTTTGGAGTCCCTTTATCCTTTTGGTGGGGAACTTTTGGGGTCTCTCCAATTGCTGCAGATGTCGGGTGAGATACATCCCGAATGGGGCATTGTACTCGATCATTGGTCTGATAAGTGAAGAGAAGAGTACAGAGGAACAATGACCTCACTTGATCTGGATGTGAATCCCTTCATGATCAGGTGGGCAATGTGGAAGGTCTTTCTAACCACTTTAGCAACATGAGTGTCAAAAGAAAGGCCACTGTCAACCTGGGTCCCCAGGTCCCTGATAACCTCTTCTGTGCTTAGTGGATTGCCACCTATATGGTAGCTTGGGGTTACCTTGTTTTTCCCGAAGGGTATGACTATACATTTTTTGGCGTTTAACTTCAGGCCATGGCTCTGGCACCAGCTATCTGTTTCCGTGAGTCCCTTCTGAAGGATATCCGTGTCTGATGCACTTTCCACTATGGAGCCCAGTTTGCAGTCGTCTGCAAACTTTGTCAGCCAAAGTCCTCCCATGTTGGCCTGTACTTCTGAGAAGTAGATGCCGAACAATAGGGGGCCAAGGACCGAGCCCTGTGGGACACCACTTGTGACCGGCTTGGAGTCTGACATAGCACCAGCAACTCTAACCCTGTGGGTTCTGTCCTTAAGCCAGTTTGCAACCCATCTTGTGACATATGGGTTTACATTTAAGCTGGTAAGTTTTTCTACAATACCCGAGTGAGGTATTGTGTCGAAAGCCTTTGCAAGGTCAAGGTAGGCTGTATGGACTGCCTTTCCCTCATCAATGGCCTTGGTGACTGTTTTGAAGAAGTCGACCAAGTTCAAAAGGCATGATCTGCCCTTGACGAAGCCAAACTGGGTTGGATCCAATGTCTGCAAGTCCCCTATATCTTTGTTTATGAGCTCCATTATGATCCTCTCCATAGCTTTGCAGACTAGACTTGTTAAGCTTATGGGGCGGTAATTACCAGGGTCCGTAGAGGCCCCGCCTTTGTGGAGTGGGACCACAGTTGCTGTATGCCACTCCTTGGGCACGTATCCTGTGGTAAGGCTAAGATTAAACAGCTGCCTAATGTGCGGGTTTAATTCCTCATTTAGCTCGTGTAGCACACAGCTGGGGACACCATCGGTCCCATTGATGCTGTGTTTTTAGCTTTAGAGAGAGCAGCTTTCACCTGCGCATTTGAGATGTCTGGGAGGCTACACTCCGCTGGGATAGTTATCTCTCCTTTAGGGGAGAGGGGTGAAGTTTGCACTGAACCTGTCTGCCAGTATGTTGGCAATGTCTGTGGGTTCAGTGATTTTTGTATCATTTTGGACTAATTCTGAGCATATCTGGGAGTTTCCACCCAGGTTCCTAACATAGCTGAAAAAGGCCTTATGATTGTCCTTTGAATCCATGGCAATTTATCTCTCAAAATTGGCCTTAGTTGATTTTATGAGTGCTCGTATTTTTTACTAATAATGATCAGGGGTGACTTCCCTTTTATGGATTTTGTTCTATCATGTAATAGCTTTCTCCTCTTATTGTAAAGTTTGTTAATGGCTGGGGTCCACCAGACTGGACGTTTGCCCTTTGTGGAAAGAGTCTTGGTTTTATTTGGGATTGCCTGATCCATGCAGTCCTGGAGGTGTTCATAGAAGGCATTTGTAAGGGCTTCCGCAGCTTGGGTTGTGGTTTCCACTGGCTCAGGGGCCTTGTAGGATACCACACCAGTCTTGAGTAGTGTGAAGTGTTTTATATGTTTATATCATGTTTTATATTAGCTCCGGACACTACCAATAACAACATTTATGTTAAAATTATCTCTGGATGCCAATAAGAGAAAGCATATGCAGAAAATAATTTTATATATACACTAAAATCATGTCTATAGAAACTTCTGAAGACAATATAAACTGTCTCCATCAATACAATACTAAACTAAATATAAGCACCAAATCATTGAGACATGTTATTAAAGAAGATATTTATCCAAACAAATTTGCAACCTATAAATATAACTGTGATTCAATACAAATGGCAACAAATAGACTGCAATAATAACTCAATTTGAACAGTAACCCATACCTATCAAAAATAAGAAACAACTAAATATTTGCATAATAAGCATAAAAAAACAGTAAAGACTATCTTTAAAAAGTATAATAAACAGTGGTAAAATCTTACCTGCTGTTCCGCTTATCAAGTTCCCCGACCTTGTGGGTCATTAGTATGTTTAGAACAAACAAACTAGATTTCCATTGTGAATAGAAGCAAATAAGAGCAGTTTTTTTTTTTATTTTCTTAGCTTCTTCTTATGCTCATAGGTTTTCCAAGTTTTATTTTTGGCTAATCTCTTCAAGTTAGCATTGGCCCAATCCATTTCTTCTATTTTGTCCAAAAGTTTGTTAGATTTAACAAAAATAAGAGCACTGTCTAGATCTTCAAATATTTTAGCTGTATCCTGGTAAAATATTTTTAGCCTTGCAGGAAACAACAGGTGAGATTTTATTTGACTGTTTTAAGTTCTCTTATCAAAGGTAGGAAAACTTTGCTTTTTGCAATTACCACAGGAGAATAGTCACTATCAAAACAAACTAAATTATCTTTTATTTTAATTTGAGATTTTGCCCATGCTGTCTTTAAGACAATTTCCTTATCATGTGAGGAAAGGAATTTTGCAATCACAGATCTTGCAGAATTGCTTTTTTATTTTTTGATGAAACCAAAGATCTGTGTGCTCTTTCAATGCCATATGAAAGAGCCTCAGGTAATTCTAATATTTCAGGTATCCATAAAAACAAGAATTTTCCATACTGTCTCCTTCTATTTTTTCTGGCAAGCATCAGATTCTAATATTATTACGACGTTGCCTGTTTTCTAGATCATCTATTTTATTTATTTATTTTTATTTTACATTTGTTTACTGGGATAGTCCGACTGGATACATGTCCATTTTCAGCGGAGGCCCAGGGAGAAAAGCTCCACATAGACAAACTTACATAGATTATAGAAATGGGGGCTGCCATGGCTCCCAGCATAGCTAACATAGTCCTGGGCAAGTGGGAGGAGGACTTTGTGTTAAACAACACAGACTACATTTATTTAGTTTTTCTTTAAAAGAAATTCAATATTATGCTCACCTTCCTGGAGCCTAGAATCCATATCATTTAGGGCTGTTTTCATACCTGAAATCTGTTCTTTCTGTTGTTTTAAATCTTCATCTATAATGTTCATTTGTTTAGTACAGCTCACCTTAAAACTATCAAAATTCAGGTCCATTTTATCTATTTTACTAGTTAGCTCTTGAATGTTGAGTAACAAAGATTGTAATTCCTTTTTGAAATATGTATCCTGGTGAGAAGATTTGTTGAAGCTCATCTTGACTGAAATAGTTCAGAAGATCTCTGATGTTTTTTGAAAGGAAAAAATAAAATAAAAAGATTTTTTATACTATCCTTGCATAAGGTATAAAGTATTCTTTTATTAAAAAATATCCAGATTTCTGATAGATAAATTTTGAAAATCCTATCAGAGAAAATTGAAATAGACAGAGCTGAAGAGAAGTGCTGTTACTCTGAGTGCATCTTGGCCACGCCCCCCCATGTTTAGCATTCTAGCGATAGGTTTCAAGAACTAAAGAGAAGTAAAGCTTGCTTACGATTATAAAACATTTTCAAATTTAGAATATGGATATAATAATTTTCTTTTTTAGAAGATGGTTGGCAATACTTCTTTCTAAATAATATACGTACATTTCCATGGTAAGACCTTTGTAGGTTTTTTAACATGATGTTGTTGTTGTATACAAGCTTGCAATAGTTCCAGGAGCATGGAATGTAACATTTGCCATGTTTTTTATTACAAAGCATCTGGAGCACCTTCTGTGTGGAGTCTGCATGTCCTCCCTGCGGTCGAGTGGCATTCGAAAGACATGCATGAATGGGCGTGCCTTTGTTGAAGGTTGGGCATTGGGCTGGCACCTCAGCACCATAAAAATCTACTGCCAATCATTAGCGGACTGGAGTTCCGCTGTGGCAACCCCTAACCAGGAAAAGCCGATAGAAGAACAATATATCTTTTTAAACATGACAGTATCATATTTAAAAGCTTTGATTACACTTTTCCTGCTATTTTTTGATATGCTAAAATTCAAAATTTAAACATGCAGCATTTTAAAAATTTGACGTTTTGGTCTCGATCAAGTGTCGTTTGATGTTTTGGTAATTCAGTTATTAAAAGTAGATCTCTCTCTTTCTCTCTCTCTCTATATATATATACATATATATATACATACATACATATATATATATATATATATATATATATATATATATATACACACACACACACACATATATATATATATGCACACACACACACACACACACACACACACACACACACAAATACACACACACACACACACACACACACATATACACACCTCTATGTTTATACACAGACAGAAAAGAACATATTTGCATCACTGCATAATACTGTAGGTACTTGATTAGTAATTACTTATGCACAAAGACATTTTATAGAAACTAAAGTGTTTATTAATATAATTGTATAAGGCAATTGTAGGTATTAGCTAAGTAATTAGTTGTACTACAGTCAGACAATTTATAGAAGCAAAAGCATTTATTAATATGATAATTATGAGACAGTCATTTCCTCCGAAATTTTTACTCCACATACAAGATGGCTGAAATCATTTAGCCACCACACCCATGTCAGAGTGGAGGTAAGGATGAAGGTTAGGGGTTAAAGCAGCATGAGAATGATAAGCACAGAGGAAACTGAGAAATGCTCTGTTTCATTAATTTTTATCTGGTTTTCTACTTAATCCCCTTATATGTTTACATTTGTTAATCTACAAGTTATGAAAGCACACATTGACTTGAATTATTTATAGTGTCTGCAGCATGTAAAAGTAAATATGTTTCATTCCATACAAACTTGAAGTGGAAGAATATCATAATTTCCTTTCGTTTGACACATTTTTATGTGTGTATACAGTTTCTGTCACTGTGAGGGGAAGCTAAAAGTCTTTACTTAGATGTTATTTAAAACTGCAAGTACAGTATGTAAGACATAGTGAAAAACAGAAAAATGTAAAGGAGGTATAAAATGGGTTGCATAAAGGACCCATTCCCCACAAATATAAAGGACTTGTAAAAAGGGTTGCATAAAGGTGTTTATATTACATTATCAAACTTTTAAAAGTTCAAACTTCATATGGTTGACACCATATGACTGAACTTTTAAAAGTTCGAAAATGTAATAAAAAAATAAACCAAAGGAAAAAACCTACCTGAATGGTTTAAGCAGGGGGGCAAGCCCCCCTGCCCCCTCACTTGGGGGGCTGTGCTCCTACACACACCCGCTCTTTAAATATACCTACTCCGAGGTTGCACTACACTGCAGAAAAGGGAAATCTTCCCATTACGCACTGTACAGAGTTCTCCGTTGAAACGTTCAAACTTTTAAAAGTTCAATCATATGGTATAGACCATATGATGTTCGAACTTTTAAGAGTTTGACAGCATGATACAGACCCACATAAAGGACCCATTCCCAAAAAAAAACAAGCTGTACAGATGCATAAAAATGCAGCAATTGTAAAGAAGTCATGCAATCCTTGTAGTTCAATTTGTATTAAAGAACAAATCCTGATTATCCCAAATTGATTAGTCATAATGACAGTATGAAATTCTGTATGTTGCTGCTTTCCTGTTTAATAAATGAAAGCACACAGCAAAAATCAATATGAATGTCTACAGAAGTAAACATGCATCTTACGTAAGTGCAAAAATAACAAGTACCTTTCTGAATAGTAAACATAATCTGGTCAGAAATGTTGTAAAACACACATCTGAGATAGTTAGATAACCATCCTTTGTCTGTGTCCTATATGCAGGTAAAGAGGAGATTAATTACAATCAAGATCAAGAGAATAGGAGACTTAAACAATTGACTCAGGGTGCTCATATGTATGCAAAAATAAATAATTACTTACATTTATAAAAGAAATGCTTAGAAATTGATGATTTTTTGACCTTTCTTATTTATTTCATATGAGTGCAAAAGTAATTCTTACACAAAAATAGCAAAATAAGTAGAAGGCTTTCTGTGCACAACCACAGCATGACCCATAGCAGCCAAAAATGTCAACTGTAGTAGGTTCATAGGTTCATTGATGTATACTAGGCTTATGGCCACTGGTGTAGTTTTAAGACTAGCCAAGCTCCCCCATTTCTTTTGTTAAACAAACATATGTCATTATATCAACAGTGTGCAAATGTGAAAATCACCACCAGTTCATAGTAATGTACTGACAGCTCCCATGTTTCTATTGCCACATCCCAGAATTTGCCTTTATCTGAATAAACTTTTAATAAAAACTGTTAATAAAGATTGCACTAATGTATTTTATTATGAGTCCCTTTCTTGTTTGTCTGGCTACCCCCCCCCTCTCTTTTTCTTATTTCAATTATGCATTCCTTTATGTTTCTTTATTTTCTTTCTCTCCCATTTCTGTTTTTTTATCTAAAGGTCCAGAATTCGTAGGTGCAGCCCAGCCATGTTCCTTCCAGGTCAGGGAGTGTTGACCCTCTGCCCATCCAGGGCCATCCTCCTGGGGTTAGAGTGGTGGCACCATTCCTGTAGGCACCCTGGCACATGGCAGCCTGGCAGGCTGCACTGACCTGGTTGAGGATGTGGTGGAGCAGGTAATGAAGAGACTCCAGCCAGTCTGGGATGCTCTTCAGTGGGCTGAAAACTCATTGCTCTGGAGGGTGCTGACCACCACACTACCCATAGGCCCCTGCTTCCTCAACACTGGCGTCCTCCACTGCAACATCATCAGGCAGTGGATACATTTGAAGTCCTGTGGACAGGAGGTTCCTCGTGATGTGAACTTGTCTTCCCCTCCCTCCTTTCCAAATCCTGTCTTCTGCACCCTTTTACCTACTTCCCACCCATACAAAACAAATCTGAAAAAACAGGGGGCGTCTATCTTCCCGCCAAAAACACACACAGTACCCTTTCTTTCCCCACCACAACCCTTTTGATGTTTACCTTCTGTGTCCCCCTCTTTGTTATCTGTTCCCTTTTTCAGTCTTTCCTATCCATTCTTTAAAGAAAGCAACCGATTTTCTACATAAGGCTACCACTATATAAACCCTATAAATCCCTTTATATTTTCTAAATATTAAAAATAAAAGCTGCACTGTCAATCACTTTCCTTACCTACTTCAATCATCCTTGTGCATACCTTGTTCATACACAATATGCACAAACATGCAAAACCATGCAAACACTAACATTTTCACATGGTACTTCATACATACTTAAGGACTAACTTCATCTATTTTACACTTTTGCCACAAGTAAGCATGTTTTTTTTTTTAAAACTCCTTTGTATTTACTTACTCAGTAAGAATAACCTGCACTTAGTATATTTGTATAAAAGTGTAGCAGTGTTCTTCACAGGTAACCACTATACAAGTATGAACCTCGTAACTATAAATATCACCCTTAGAGTATAAACATTACTGTCCACATAAAAGTATTCAGACCTCATGAATCCTTCTGTTTTCATCTTATGCTTCCTTTAAACTGGAAGGAAAATCTGGGCTACATTTTGGCTCAATTCCTGAAACAAAATCAGTGCAAAGAATAATTCAGCAAAGCATAGTTACTTCTATTCTTATGAATTATCTGCCAACATGCATATTAAACATGCAGTATTTTAATAGTTTAGCATATGCAATGTTAATTAGTATTAAATTCAGTAGACTAATTCATTGTTCCAGTTATAGTGTATATGTATAAATAGTTCAGTTGCACTATGACAGTCAGCAGATGAAAACCATAAATGATTTTTTCATAATAGTTCTTTGCTGTGCTTGAAAGCAATTTTGTTTAATTGCTTTTCCTTGCTGTGGCAGGGAAATGCTTGAAAATGTTCTAGCCTTCTAGCCTGCTGGAGGCAAAGAGATTAAGCAGATGCATCTTTTTGTTCTGGTTTAGAAAGGTTTGTGCAAGGCAGTAGAAATTTATTTTCTCATTAAGTCTGCTGGAATAAACTAAGTGTCAAGGACATTATGTTCCACAGCAGCTCTGTTCTGTGAACAAAAGCAATCCACACCAGTGACTTACAAAACACCTTGGCTTACTATGAGCACTTCATTAACAGACATTACAAAAAAACAATTCTTCATCTAAGGAGTACTGCACAAAGCAACATGCAGAAAAACAAGCACCGCAAGACAAAACTTTAAAACCAGTATTGTTAAGCCAGGTGCAAAGTTTGTTTAAGGTGCAGAAATACTGAACTGGTACTTTTCACAAAATTAGAGCAACACCACAAAGTAGGAATGTTCTGCTTGGTGGCATTTATCCAAGCCCCTTCACAGAAGAATAGGCCAATAAAGAACTTTTAAAACTGAAGGTAGATAAGGCAGTGAGTCTAGATTGCATTCATCCGAGTGTTATAATTTATTAAGATTGATGCCTAACAAATTATGGTAAGACAGTCTGGTATCCACTACAAGTCAGTTGTTATTCATTTACATATTTATAAATATATGAAGACGCAATCAGAAGTACAGTAAATATAGATAGAATAGATCTAATGTCTATAACAGTTAAAGAATCTATTCCAAAACTGATTGATTACTTGATATTAAATTTACAGCATAAAGTTTCTGATAAAGGTAAACTTTCATATATACATAAAATTATCAGACAAGAAACTTTTTACAGTGTAGATTCATACTGGAATTATTTCACCTCTATTAATGGGGACCCACCAACTCAACAAGATAAACAATATATATTGGAATCTGCTTATAGAACTACATCTTCCATTGTCTGGAGACTTTATACATGGAAATTTTTACATAGATCTTTTTATACACCTTTGACGATGAATAAAATAAATAATAAAGATAATCTATGTAAGAGATGTAATGTAGAAATTAATGCTGACTGGGCTCATATGTTTTATGACTGTATGAAGTTGAAAGAATACTGGAAGTCAATTAATGAATTTTTGCAGGCTCTTTTTACAGATAATTTCATTATTTCTAAGTCTCTTATATTATTCAACACACCTGTACCTCAATATGTTAAAAAGATTAAGCTTCCCTTGTTATGGTCTATCCTAGCAGTGGCTAGGAAAATAATAACTAGAAATTGGATTTCAGATACACCTCCTTCGTTCAATGAATTTAAAAATGTTATGAATATAATGTGCCATATGGAAATAAGCACAATTAGAATGAGAACAACTAGAAAAACATCATATTATATTGTATGGGATAATTTACAAAATTTGTTAAAAAAATTCTAATTTCAATAGCACGGTATTTTAGTTTAATTAATTGATCTGATTGTAGTGGATGTCTTTGTAAATACTTTAGTTGTTTTGTTGAATATTATAATAATACCTATTTTTAATTACTTGTATAAAATTGTTATGATATTTCTCTTATATGTTAAAACAATAAACCTGTTTTGAAAAAAAAAAAGAAGTGCAGTAAATAATTTAACAAGTCTATGCAAAGGATGCAGCTATCTCATGTGTAGTCAGCACTCCCTTGCAATTTCCTCATCCTTCGACTGCTCTGTCTTGTATAACACTGATCTTACCTACTAAATTTGGTAGCACCACTGTCTCAAGCAATGCATTCCATGGCCCTACCATCCTTTCACTGAAGTAGTATTTCTTTAAGTATGTTTTGAAATCTCCATCTTCTAGCTGCCGTCTATGTCCCTTTCTCTGCCCATGTCCTTCCTCTTCATTTATATCCCTTGTCTCCAAACAGTGCATTACATGTAGATCATATTGATAATTTATCTCTTAGTGTATACTAACTAGCTGTCTTAGTCTCCTGTCTTACCCCAGCTCTTTAATTTCAGTTATGCGCTTCCTCATTTAGATTCGTAGGTTATTACTAACCTTATGGCCAAGAAGATCTTCAAGAAACAAAGCAACACTTAATAGTAGTAGGAGGCTAACAATACCCCCGTAAGTCAACTTTCACCGCATATGCCTGACAAACATTTGTGATCAAGTATGAAGTATTTCTGACTAGTTTTAAAGACTATGTCTAGCACTTTTTTTCCTAGAAAAAAAAAAAAAGCTTTACCTTGAAGCATGGAACATCTTCCTGCTTACAATCACTTATTTTGTGTAAAACGAAGCAGTTTTAATCTGAAATATTAAATTTTAAAATTCCTGCAGTAAGCAAAGTGTGACTAATGCATCTGGCAAGATGTTGTTTCAGTCAGTACATTCTCCTTAGATGTACTACTTACATAAATCTTAGAGGTTCATAGGTAAGCAGTTGGCTAGCTGCCCTTGCAGGCCATTTTAAGCTTACACAATTTCTCTTTTACTCCTCGAAATGACCTATACCATTCTTAGACAGGATCACTCATTACTTAAAGTTTTGATTGGTAAACAGTTATAACCAATTAGATTTACAACTAACTGCTTTACAATTGTTTGCCAGTTAATACTCCCCTCCCACCAAACTCACATGATTCTGGTTTAAAATTACACAATAAAATATAGAAAACAAGAAAAAGTGCTGCTGCGGCTTATCATTCATGGAAACAATCGCTAGCGTCTGACAGCCCCCAAAACAGCATCTTTAATATGCAGCCGAAGTCCCTGCAAAAACAAAACAGATGTCAGGGTATTTATGCTGGATTTCTGCACACTATGGGAATTTTAAAACTTAATATTTGACCTTCACATGGATTACAAATGCTCCATTTTATTACAAATAAATGATAGCAAACACGTTGAGGTTCAGTGCTTCACAAGGTTTTTTTTTTGTTTTGTTTTGTTTTTACTAGAAAAAAGCATTAGACATGATCTTTAAAAGATGCTTGGGAAGTGCTATTCTTGATAGATAAATATAAGAGCAGACATGGGGAATACATTAGGTTAGGTATCTTTCATGCCATTTGGTTTAGTAGATGTGGTAAGTATAGGTCTTTAGAATGGGTGTATGATTATCCATTTGTTCTATTAAGGTGAAAGAGTTCAAAGAGCGCCGCTTGGAGCACAGTATGGAAGGTTAGGAAGAGATCTCCCCTGAGGGGTCTGTATAACACCAAACAGAACAGCAGGGCTTTTATTCTGTCAGAGCAGCTGGGGATACTGACACCTGAGATTTTTTTTGGTGGTGAAACGTTGGCATCACTCAAGCTAATTTGCATTTGTAGCATATACATGTTGAAGGGTGTATTCCGATCAATAATGGGCTTAATAAGGGATGGATAAAGTGGGGGCTATAACTTCTGTGGACTAGTTGTGCAGTGTAGTAGGATTGTCTAACCACCACAGAACAAATTTAAGTGGAATGTCATCTATATGTCAATTAATAGAAATGCTAGAGTTACCAAAGGAAACTATACTGTACGTCTTGATGTTAAGGGTAAGCCTGTGACTAATACACCAATCATTTGTTTGGTCCAGCTGTTGCTGAAAAATTTGAACATCAGTAAGTGATTTGATAACCACTTCCAGTTTACAATCATCAGCAAACTTCGTTAGCTGCAATCCCTTGATATAGGATTTTTTGTCAAAAAAATATATACCAAAGAGGAGGAGGCTTAGGACACAGGCTGTGGGACACCACTGGTGATATTTTTCTGTATATGGCAAATACTCCCATACCTTAATGCTACGGGTTTTGCTAGACAGCCAGTTACCAATCCAATGAATTGTATATGAGTTAATGCTGAGAAACGAGAGTTTGTTAATAATTCTGGCATGGGGGGGCAGTGTCAAAGGTCTTAGTAAGGTCCAGATAAGCAGTAAGGTCTGTATTAGCCATAGACATAGACTTGGTAATACTTTCAGAGAAATCAACCTGGTTTGAGCAGGCCTGATCTGCCTTTAACAAAGCTGAACTAATGTGTTTCTAGGGATGTAATATCACAGATATTATTAATTTGTTCAGTTTTAAAACATTCCATAGCCTTTGCAAACAACACTAGTGAGACTGTAATTCCCAGGGTCAGTAGAGTGACCTTTATGAAAGGCACCATGAGAGTCATTCTCCACATCCTGGGCACATAACCAGTGGTAAGACTCAGACTGAAAAAATTAGGGGGTTACCTAGGAGGGAATTTATGCTTCTTAGCAGACATCCAGAGATATTGTTAGACCCCATAGAAGTAGTGATTCTTAATTTTGGAAAGTGCCAAAAGGACCTGGTCCAACTCGATTTCAGGATTGAGACTATTAGGGGGGACTGAAAGGGACAGAGAGGACAATGGCTGGAGTGAAGTTGAAAGAGAACTTGTCTGCAAGAATTTCAGCAGTATTATTAGCAGTAAATAATAAGACTTTGTTCCCCTGTCTCACCTTACTCGAGTGTACTAACCCTAACCCTGCCCCCTAATCCCAGTACAACACATTACCTTACTAACAACCCTTTCCCCTAAGAGTATCAATAAACAAGACAGGAAAAGTCACATATAAACACATGTAAACATATACAAGACTGGACACAAACCCCATGCAAGCTATCATCTAACTTAACACTAACTCTAACACTCAATCCCATTCCCAAACACTCATGCAAACACACAAAAAAAACACATACATATACACAAAAAAACCTATCTCCTACCCTAACTCATTAAACCCCACTTACCTGCACACATGTTCACCTCCCGGAACCACTGTACTCAACAATCCAATGTACACCATCTCCTGACAGCTACAACGTAAACATTTAACTTAAATGTACCCACTGTACTTTGTTAACGAAGTAAACATTCAACAAAGTGCATGGAAACTGCATAGAAATACAAATATAGATATAGCATTTACATTTCTCCTTTGGCTTTGGCCTTGTCTGAAACACATCTGACCTTAGAAGGCCCTGCTCACTTACCTAATTTACAAATTAACATATTGAAGCTGGCTGCTAAAATGGTAGCCATATAAGCACAACTGATCCTTGAATGCTTCCACTGTGGATGCGTCTGTTAGTTCCTTAAAATTTCTCCCACAACAGCTTGATCAGACAAAGGGTTTTGAAGTGGGGTATACAAGATGCCTCAGCATTCTTCTCAACTTCTTAGCACAAAAAATATAAAGCAACAATACCACCACACTAAAATTAAGAGAAACAAGGCAGTTCATGAGATGGATGTTTCTAAACTAAATCAAGTACAACAGATTTATTTAGTCTCTATGTACAATATTAAAAGTAAGGAAATAATTGAGATGCTAGAACATTATTGGAAATTTTTATTACAAGATAAATTTCTGGCAAAAGTATTACCAAGGCATCCCTCTAGATCGTATGTTAGAGGTAGAAGTATAAGGGACATATTAGTCCATGGATTATTCGCTCTACCAGATCCACCGTTACCTAGATCCCTGATACAAACTGGTACAACTAAATGTGGGAGATGCCCTTTTTGTCCACATATTGTTAATTGCTTTGAATGTATTAATAATATTTCTTTCACATCTAAAGATAGATTTTCATGTGAATCCAAGGGGGTAGTTTATATTTTAAACTGCCCTTGCAATATGTTTTATGTGGGGGAAACTAAGAGGATGTTCCAGGTAAGATTTATGGAACATATCAGGGATATAAAAAATTGTAAACAAGAGAAAACGTTTGCTGCTCACTTTATGAAAATGCATAATAATGATTATTCATTGCTAAAAGGAAGTATTTTGGAACAAATTAATTGTTTTTGTGTGGATGAAAATGTATTAAAGGAGAAACTTTTGTATAAAGAAAGTATTTATATTTTGAAGTTTATTACATTGGTCCCTATGGGACTTAATGGGGAACTAAACTGGAAAAGTTAGCTTTAAGGGACAAATTATTTAATGAATGAATTAATTGTTCACTGATTTATAGTGTGTATATAAGTGTGATGTTTGATGTGATTTGTATTCCGAGAAGATGTTTTCACCAAGGCGCTAGAATTAAAACAGCTTTTTTACTGAGTGGCTTGCACTTCATTTGGATCCTAGTTGTTCATCTCTTAGCACAAAATGTCTGGGCAAAGCTAAAAGTATTTGGGGGACAAATCCCCAAAAATAGGGACAAATTTTAAATATTGGTCTTATAAACTTAGAGAGTTGTTAAAATAAAAGGTCTCATGTTACCACGCATTTTCTGAAGAATATGAAATCTGAAACTCAAATGCCTGTCATTATTTATTGAATTCAGTCCTCACTGATTTCCCACAAAAATCCAGAAAACCACAAACTCTATGAGGAACAGATCAAAAATATGAGTCAAAAATATGGACATGCTGTGAAAATCTGGAGAGTTGAGAGGTATGTGCCTCAGCTGTGTTTGGCCTTTTACTCAGTTACACCTGACTTCTGTATAGACTTACGGATGATGGAGTGGGGTCATCCTCCATGGGTCTTGTGGGTAGATGTCACCTGCAGAAATGAACATTGCATATTTATGCGTTTCACATATAATATACATTTCCAGCTAAACTGTCTTATTTTGTTTGTATCAGCTAATAATGATATGTGTCGTGCTTCATGCTCACTATTGTCGTATATGCATAACATCACCCATGGTATAAATGCCTGGAACATATTACTTTCCTACAGTGCTGTCATATGTGCTTAGTATGTCTAGTCCTAGAAAGTTAGGCACAGATATTGGTGATGTCATCTTCATTGCATACAAATTGCAGATGAAGAAAAATACCCCTTCATATCAGTGTACACCCTCTCTAATATCCTAACGTGACTTTAATTCCAGCATGATAAAGTCTGTTATGCTACAGCACCTAAGAGATCTATTGTCCTGTGGGATGCCTGATAATGGTGTCATGCTTCTGTAGCATTTCTGCAAATGTTAAAATTCTTGTACCTGAGCCACAGCATACAGTTAAGGACTCAACCAGCATCCTGGCTGCTGATTATTGATAGATACCTACATCATCTCCAGTAAGTTACTGAAAGGTTATTATGCCCAGAATACAGAAGGTGTGGACAACTTACTGTCTAATACGATAGGCCATCAGTGCTGTTCTGCTTCAATTAGATCTACAAAACACATGCCACAGTTGATGCATCATAAAACTGTCAGCCCTATAATGACTGGAGAACTGTGGATTGCTCATGCTGACAAAGGTCAGCATTCTGTAAAACTTCCTCTCTGCTAAGGCATGTGGCACAGGTACCCACATGTACACGTCTGCAACACAACCAAGACAGCAATGATATATGCTATACTGCCCCTTTTAGTGTCATTGAATCCACAGTAACCACATGCTTTAGTGCACAGTCTGGTTTCAATATGTTTAAGTCTTGTGTGTTTATAGTGTCCTTGAAATGGTCACACAAGAAAATTACATGAACGTTTACATTGCACTACTGCTCATGCATTATGTTCACTACTTTGGATTGCCTTGTCATAAACACAGAGGTTAATACTCAGTAGTTATAACAGCCTGTGAACTACAAATCTACTGCATCTTTATTCCATAGTGCATTACAGACAGCTCGTAAATTGCAAACCTACTGCATCATTATTCTGCAGTACATTACAGACAGTGTATGAACTGCAAACCTACTGCATCATTATTTTGCATTGCATTACAGACAGCTAGTGAACTGCAAACCTACTGCATCATTATTTTGCATTGCATTACAGACAGTTCGTGAAGTGCAAACCTACTGCATCATTATTTTGCATTGCATTACAGACAGCTTGTGAACTGCAAACCTACTGCATCATTTTGCATTGCATTACAGACAGCTCGTGAACTGCAAACCTACTGCATCATTATTCTGCAGTGCATTATGCATTTTGTTCATTAATCCAAGCTGCAGTTATTTGGAGATGAGATCACTTTATCCATTAGGAAAGGAAGAAAACTTTAAAGTTCAAATGTTATGGTATACTAACTGCATTTAGAAGGTAATTTTTGAAATGCTCAACCAAGAGATAATAACGTGATGAAACATGTATGTTTCTTTCTTGACACTTGAACATTGATAATAGTAATTAGAAGAGACCCTGATACTAGACTGATGGCAGTGTTCTGTTTTTTTTTTTTTTTTTTGTTACAGCTGTACACAGATGTTGATAGCACGATCGATGAGGCATTCATTCCACAGTGCAGTCACTATTTTGTGATTCGCCTTCTAAAATGTAAGGTTACAGACAAGTCCACCAGTGGGTCGGTATGTCAGAATCGAAAACAGATTCCTTTAGTAGTTTAGCAAAATAGTTACCTTTCAAAGGTCAGGAAAAGACCCAGCTGAATGTTCTAAGCACCTCATCAAAAGATGTGCAGGGTCATGATCCAAACTACAGTCTGTGAACCTTGTCAGTTACATAATCTAGAAGATCAGGGTAGAAGAAGTGTACCTAGGTAGTCAGATTAGGTATGCTTGCTATGGTGTAAAACAGAATGTTGAACAGAGGTTGGGAGAAACATGAAAAGAGCAAGAAACAATAGCTTAACCACCAAATGTAGGCTTGGATTAGAACTGAACTACAGTTATAGTGGCTAAAGCTTTGCTCTCCTGACCTACACCCACAACCAAACATTCTCAAAATTATATTTGTAATCCTATAAAATAGGGAGAAATTTTAATTTAGCATTACATTTCATTGTTGTTTGCATCTGTAGCTGTTAAAATATTCTTTATATATACATGTAGTATTCGTTTTTTTATTGTCAGCTAATAAAATTCTTTGCATTTTATTGATCTGTGTTTAACGGTTGTATACATGAATGTGGCAAGATGTCCCATAGCGAGATGTTTATTGAATATAGCAAATGCAAGTGATTAATTGGTTAATTTCAATATCAATTTACTATTGCTATAGTTATTATGCAAGAAAAAAATGTATTATTTTACAAAAAATAACACCTTAACCTAATGACAGTTTTATTATGTATAAGCAGTACACCGTTCTTTCACACAATTCAAATCGGCTCACAGTACTTGTGAAAGTAAATTAAAAGTGCAAGGCATTGCTTCAAAAGTGCAAAAAGTAAACTGCAAAGCAAGAGTTTCTGTCATTTTATACTTGCAAACTGTCAAACTGCTGTTTATCCAAAACTACCTCAGGTTCTAGAAGTCACTTAAAGTCCTGCAGAGATCCACAGGCAAAGGACGAATGTTTCTTTGACAGGTTCATAGGTATATATTAGGCTAACGACCACTGGAGCCTTTATAGGCCTAGCCATGCAACACAAATGTATCCCGTGAGTTATTGTGCTTTAGAAGTTATTTTTAAGGGGTGTATGTTAGTTAAGGCGTGCTTTAATTGCTACTTCTATCCATCAGACACATAAATGTCAGACCACAGATGAATTTCTGATTTCCCATCCATTAGCATTGCCATCTATCCATTTTTTTTTCTGGACTATCCAGAAATCAAACTGATTATCTGGTAGTCTACAAAACACTGTACAAACTCCAGCATTCTGTTTAAAAAAAAAAGAAACAGACTTATCAGAGTTTGTTAAATTGGTGGATTTATTATGCTTTTTTTACAGAAAATCATAGGAAATAGGTAGAAAGAAGGCATCAGGAATGGAAAAGGAGCACGTTCCCCCTCATCTGATGTGACAATGATGTTACAAAATGGACAGAAAGTGGTTGGGAGAGTGGAGTAAATGGGCAGGGTTATGGGAAATGGGAGGAGTGTGGCCTTTTTCCTGTTTTAGCCACAATGAAAGGTGGAAACCCTACCATCCACTGGTCCAGTTTGTGCTTGAATAAGGTGAAGGAAGGGCTTTACATGGACAAGAAACCTATTCCTAAAACTGAGATTTTCTGAGATACATACCCGTCCCTCCAACATGTCCTATTTAAGTCAAAAGCAAAGTTTAAATCCTTAGATCTACCATTTCTAGTGCTGTTCATTTTGTGGATATGCAAAACGGCCATCAGAGGAGGATCTAAGGATGCCTTGTATGCTAAGCATAAATAGCCTTTCTGCAGTCTGTAGGGATAGAGCACAGAGAAAGAACCTTGAGGTGATCTGTATAACACATTGTGTTTATGCCCTCTGCATTATTTTTGTGAAGAGCCTCTGTAGACATTCCAGTTATTGCAGGTGCCTGATCAGGTACCTACCAAAGGGGGTGTTAAACTCAATGATGGGACTGATTAGGGCTGAATACAGTGGCACAATGACTTCCCTGGACCTAGATACCATGCCCTTACTTATAAGCTGAGAGTCATAGAATGATTTTCTTATTACCTTAGATATATGTTGATCGAAAGCCAGGTTACTATCTACATAAGTCCTCAAATCCATGACTACTTTGTCTATGTTTAGGGTTGTTTTATCAATGAGGTAGTTTCCCTGGGTGGCCAACTTCCCTAAAGGTACTATTAAGCATTTCTTGGCATTGCATTTTAAGCCATTGTTCTGGCACCAGTTACTTGTCTGTATTAGACCTTCCTGTAAGATGTTAATATCTTGGAGAGGTTCTATGATTGCTCCTAGCTTGCAATTATCTGCAAACTTGGTAAGCCAGAGGAATTTGACATTGGACTTGATTGCTGAAAAATAGATGCCAAAGAGGAGCAGACCCAGCACAGAGCCCTGGGGGATTCCACTGGTGACCAGCCTCTTTGTGGAGGTGGCCTCTCCAATCCTAACTTCCTGGTTCCTCTCTGTGTGCGAGCTGGCTATTCAGTGAGTTACATAGGGGGTTATGCCTAATTCTGTGAGTTTCTTTATAATCTCCAAGTGGGGTATCACACAAAGCTGATATAAGTATACTTTTTTTTGCACTTGATCTGTTTCAGTGATACTTAACAAAACTGTACTGCATTTATTTATTTGCTTGATTGGATATTGTGGGTCTCTGCATTTTGTTAACATAACTGTTCTGCATTTATTTATTTCCCTGATTGAATATTATTGGTCTCTGCATTTTGTTCAGCTGGCTTCACTGGGGATTGCTTTACATTCTGTGAAGCCAGCCTATCCAAGGTGTGAGCTACTGATCAAACTGCTTTTGTGTTTATCTGATTGCCTGAGGGTGTACTTTCCTTTTATACTATTGGTATAAGGAGTTACATTTCTGTGAGACTGTGCCAGTATCACAGCTGCTCCTTCTCCTTGTAGCCTGGCTGTGATTGATTCTATTACCATCTGGATGCACAAAGCTGATATAAGTATACTTTTTTGCACTTGATCTGTTTCATTGATACTTAACACAGCTATACTGCATTTATTTATTTGCTTGATTGAATATTGCTGGTCTCTGTCTGCATTTTCTTTTTTATCACCCTCCTGCTCAAGTGTTGTTTTCTTAAACTCAGTGGCTTTAGAATTGCTTGCCCCTGCTGTAAATTTGATTTTGGACACTCCTCTCAGTCCCATCTCATTTGCTCCCATTTACTGAGTATGGTAAGATTATTTGGGAAGGACTACCCCCTTGCTCTTTGACTTTGGACACACCTCTCAGTCACATCTCATTTACTCCCTGTACCGAGTACAGTGAGATCATTTGGGAAGAACTACCCTCTTGCTCTTTGATTTTGGACACTCTTCCAGAAGGATATCCAGGAGATAGCCCTTTAACATATTACATTATCGAATTATTTGAGTTCTGCTTAACTAATAATTTTTTTGAGTTTGATGATAATATATTCCATCAACTACAAGGCACGCAATGGGGGCAGCTTTTGCCCCCATGTATGCCAATATAATGATGGAACAGTTTGAGATGGATTATTTGTATAGTTTAAATTTTTTTCAAGAACATGTAATACAATATTATAGGTACATAGATGATTCAATTTTTATTTGTAAAGGGGGCTATGAAAAAGTTACTAATTTCATTGATGAACTTCAGTAAAATCCATTTGCTTTAAAGTTTGATGGTGTACAAACAGGTAGATCAGTAACATTTTTAGATATTTGCTTAAATGGGGAAAACAAGGGAAAAATCATAAGTAAAATCCATCGTAGATTTGAGGAGGGTATGCATTTTCTTGGAGCAGACAGTTGTCATCCACCCCACCTAATTAATTCTTTACCCTATGGGGAATTTCTTTGGGTCAAACGGCTTTGCAATAATAGCCCGGATCTAATGTATGAGCTTAATATAACAGCTACATTATTTATTAAAAGGGGCTACTGTAAGGAAAATATATATACCTTGCTAAATAAAGCTAAAGGGAATCTGGATAGACAGACAAATAGATCACAAACATGGCAACCTACCAATATAAAAAATAATGAAGTGTCTAACATAAGAAAAATTTATGTGGTTACTACTTATGACATCTTATCTAGTGAAGTAAAAGGTGTGATTAAACATTATTGGAATTTCCTTTTAAAATTTAAAGATCTTTCTGAGAAAATGTATAAGGTACCTATGTTTTCATACAGTAAGGTTAAAAGTATCCAAGATATATTAGTACATGCTGATTTTTCTACCCCCATAAGTTTCACCCCTCATAAGTTTTCATGTAACACAGAAGGGATAATTTATGCTATAAAATGACCTTGCAACATTTTCTATGTGGGTGAAAGCAAGAGGGCTTTTAAATTTAGAATTCAAGAACATGTCAGGGATATTAAAAATGCTAAACCAGAAAGCCCTCTTGCAGTGCACTTTGAAAAATACCATAGTAAAAGTCCAGATGGTTTACAGTGTACTATATTAGAACATATTTGTGGAAAAAGATGCAATTTGGATGTAAAAAAGGCTTTTGTACAAAGAGACTGTTTTTGTTTTAAAGTCTGGGACTTTAAGCCCAACAGGTATTAACGTGGAATGTAATTGGAAAGTTTTTTAGCTTAACTGAAAGTAATTATGTAATTAATGCAAATTAGCTGCACTATAAATGCTTTACTGCTTTTTGTGCTTTTATTGTCCTTTGAAGGCTTTAAGCTGAGGCGCTAGGGATTTTATTTTATTAAATTTTCTACATTGGATCCTGGTTGTGGCATTTGTCTTGCCTGGCCAGAAGTGGTGGGTGTGCTTTTCATTGTTGCTGCAGATTATGCATCATTTTGCCCTCATGCATCGTCTTGGTGACCTTTTCAAAGATGCCTACCACTTTCACTAGGCATGACTTGCCTTTGACAAAACCAAACTGAGTTGGGTCCAGTGTCTGAAGGTCTCCTATGTCATTGTTAGTCATTTCCATGATAATTCTTTCCATGGCTTTGCATATGAGACTAGTCAAACTAGTGGGTCTATAGTTTTGAGGATCCATTCGTGGTCCCCCTTGTGCAGAGGGATGACCATTGCAGTCCTCCATTCTTGGGTCATGAAGCTTGTGTGGAGGATATGGCTGAATAGTGACTCTAGTGGCCTTGATAGGTCATATTTTAGGCTATTTAGGAGGCATCCTGGGATATTATTGGGGTCCATCAAAGCTATGACCTGCTCTCTACTGATAGTTAGAGGGGTTATGTCACATGGCATTTTCTCGGGGGGGGGTGGCTGAGAGTGAAAGGGGAATAAAACTGGCAATTAATATGTCAGTCAGAAAATTTTCTATGTCTCCTAGTTCTGTGAAGATCACTCCATTTATCAACAGTTCAGCGCACAGTTATGTGCTGCCTTTAAAGTTTCACACACAGCTAAAAAAGGCCTTATGGTTGTCCTTGGCCTGGATACTTTCTTTACCTCAAAGCTTGCTTTGTTAGACTTAATTAGTCCTCTTAGTTGTTTATTCATTTTGATGAGAGAGTTTTTATCTTTTTTAGTGTTACACTTCCTAATTTTAACTATGGTTTTATTATTTTGTTCTATAATGTCTTTAATTTTGGATTCCACCAGTGTGGTTAGTTTTTTGTGTTACTTTTGGGTTTACTTCTGGTAGACACAGCAGCCTCTATGGCATCACTGACATGGTTATACAGAGCTTCTGTGAATAATTCCACATAGGCTGCTGTGTTGTCTGGGCTTGGAGGGGCTTGAAATTCTGACAGGTTATCACTTAATATAGTTTGCCTTGGAGTATTTTCTAACTGTTACAGGGGTTTCTTTTTTTCTTTCCAAATACTGACAATATACATCCCACTATGGGATATACTAAGTCTGAGATTACCATTTCTCAGTATAGTCCCTTTTCTCTGAGATATGGAAATCTCAGAGTCGATGCATATATAAATCTGGGGATCTTTGAAGGCAAAATGCGATGTTCGAGACTCACTGTTCTTGTACTTTACACTGTTTTTTGGCATGTTAGTACTTCAAGTGCTGACATTTCAGTAGGGAGCTGTTCACTTACCCAGTTACTAAATTAATAAATCAAATGAAATGTGTGACGTCCACTTGAATTGACACCCTTCATGTCAACACCCCCACTATCATAATCCAGTCATATACTCCTCATCCTGCCACACCCAGCCTACAGCTCTTATAACACTCCCTCTTTCACTTTATCCCCTCAGAAAATGTACTCTACCCACTGCCACACATCCTTAACTTCCTATAATTCCTAAATCAACTCTTAATTCCTACCTCTCTATCGCCTACTACACTCTCCTCTACTATGTCTTATCAATACCAATTATTATTAGTACTCTCTCTCCTACCTATCCTAACTACTACTTACCTCTTAACCTCCTATGAACAACCCCTCCTCTCTACCCTTACCCTCCTTTCCAAACAAACTCTATCACATTCACCAGCTGTATCTACAAGCTTCCTTAATGTCATTTACAAACCCAGCTACTTTCTAGCTAAATATCACCGATTAATACACATTAAATATACCATCCTAAGTAATAAAAAATTATTTGACTACCATTGTAAACCTCTCCAATTTAACAACTTTATATTACTCCACTTCTTAATAGATGGAGACATTCATCCTAACCCTGGTCCAAATCCTTCCCTACCCACCACAAACTGCGACCAACATAAAACAATCCCCTTACCCTCAACCAAACCCTCCAATTCACTTACTATAGCCCATCTAAACATACGCAGTATTTGCAACAAAATTACCCAGGTTCATGCCCTTCTAGATGTACATCAGTTTGACATCCTCTGTTTATCAGAAACATGGCTTAAACCCACAATAAAAGACAATGAACTTACCCCCCAGGTTATGGCATCCTTCGTCGCGACCACACAAGCAAAAAAGGTGGAGGGGTAGCAATTCTCTACAAAGCAGGACTACAAATTAGCAGTGTAAATCTTAACCTACCCTCAGATAATAGTGCAGAAATAATTATCTCTAAACTACAGCTTAACTCACACAAATCAATAAACATCATCTGCTCCTATCTTCCCCCAGGAAAAAAACACAGTATACTAGAATACCTTCTAAACTGGCTTTCTTTGAACCTCCCTCAAGAAACTATAGTCCTAGGTGACTTTAACATAGACTGGAATTTATGCAGCTGTACTAACCCCACCTCCCTGATCAACCTGTATGGCTTCTCACAAGCTATAAACTCTCCCACCAGAATAAATAAACTTAATAATAAAGAAAGCACCTTGGATTGGATACTTACAAATAGCCCACAACAAAAATATACAACAGGAACCCTTCCAGACAACCTAAGTGACCATTCACTAATATATATTACCAGACATAAAATTAGCCAAACTATCCCTATTTCTGTCAGAATAGTCCATACCAAAAAACATTTTGACCCCAACTGTTCCAAACTGAACTTAAACAATGTAACTGGTCACCTCTTAAATCTCTCCCTATAAATGAGGCAGTGGAATACTTCAGTACCACTTTCTTAGCAATCCTGGACCATCATGCCCCAACACGCTGTATTAGAAACAAAACTAAACCAGCTCAATGGCTCTCTAATCAAACTAGGAAACTAATCCTTTGCAGAAATAAATCTTGGGCTAAATGGCGCACCACAAAGAATACTATTGATCACCAGACCTTTAGACAAGAAAGAAATATGACAAAAAAAGCCATCCTATTAGATAAAAGGAGCTTCTATCTCCAACTACAACAATCATCCCTCAAAGAACCACAAAAATTTTGGACTAGTACTAACAAACTTCTATACCCAGGCAAAACCGCCACACCTAATCCTCTAGGCTCCAACCCTGACTGCCCAACACAAATAGCAAATGCCTTCAACTCTTCTTTATTACTTCTATACTGAATCTTGCAAACCCATCTATCCCCTGACACCTCTAATCTGCCTATTCCTACTTCCATTCCTCCCCCATTATTCCACCTGGAACCAATACCCACATCCTATATCTGTTCCCTAATCCAAAAACTAAAACCTACTACCCCCTCAGCTGATAAACTCCCAGCAGAATTCCTGCAAAAAGGAGCTAAGGCTATTGCTTATCCCATCTCCATATTGATCAATAGAACCATAAAAGAAAGCACTATCCCATCTATCTGGAAAAATTCTTACATAATTCCTCTTCACAAAGGTGGAAACTCCAATGATTTCTCCAACTTTTGCCCCATAGCTCTACTCTCTCCACTTGCTAAAATAATGGAGAAATGTATCCACAAACAATTACTTAACCACCTTCTCCATCACAACCTACTAGCTAACTGTCAACATGGTTTCCGCCCATTCCATAGTACCACCACAGCCTTGCTATCCTTCACTAAATGTATCAACAAAAATCGCAACAATAATTTGCTTTCTTCTGCCTTCTTTGTTGACCTATCAAAAGCCTTCCACATGGTTAACCACCGACTCCTCCTACACCCACTGAAGTCCCTCTCACTTGACAGCCTAGCTATGAACTACTTTACATCCTACCTTGAAAACAGACAACAGGCAGTTCTCTGGCAAAATCATCTTTTGAATCTCCTCCCCATCTCTCTAGGTGTCCCTCAGGTTCCATATTAGGCACTCTACTGTTTTCCATTTTTATAAATGACCTCCATCTATCCGCTCCACTCTCCACCTGCATTCAATATGCAGATGACTCTACTGTAATTTGTTCAGCCACATCCCAAACTGAACTTCATTCCCTTACACAAAAAGCTTTCAGCACTGTAGAACAATGGTTCTCTAACCGTTGTCTTCTCCTTAATCCGAAAAAAAACAAACTTTTGCTCTTTACACCTACCCAAATGTCTACCTCTCTACACTTCACTCTTACAGCCAATAATGGCACCCTTATATCTCCTGACCCCACCACCAAACTCCTAGGAATTACAATTGATAATCACCTAAACTATGACACCCACATAAATACTACAATAAAATCAATTAACAGAAAACTAGGATCCCTTTATAGAATTAAACCTTTCCTTACACCTGAAGCCAGGACTGCAATAGCTAGAACCCACTTAATCTCTACCCTATTCTATGCTTCCCCCATATATAATAACCTTTCTAAAAAATAATCTCAACAAACTTGCCATATCATATAACAATATTGCTAGATTTGCTACAAATTCACCTTTCAGGACTCATCACTGTCTGAATCTAAAACAACTGGGCTGGCTTGAACTCCTTAACCAGCTACGATTTAACCAACTTACAATAGCCCATAAAGCCCTATACCAACCCAGCAACACTCCAATTCTTTCTGCCCTCATCATACCATATAATAGCCTGAAGAATCTACGCTCCTCAAACAAAATGTGGATTCATACTACCTTATCAAAAAACCTAGCAGGTGACTCCTTGTTCTCGAACTCTGTTGGTAAAGTATGGAATCAACTACCACATGATCTTACTTCTCAGACCTCTCTCCCACAATTCAAAACTAATCTAAAATTTTTTCTCACCAACCACTGGTTATGCTCTTGTACCAACCCTGCCTAACTGTTATCCTTCACCGACTGTTACACTCTATAACCACTATATTCCTACCTATAAACCTCTATATTCTACACTCTATAAACTAACCTTTTTTTACTTAAATACTAATGCTTATGAGTCTTGACTACCATTTTCCATATTTGACTATTTAATTCAATTTTACAATTTTTTTTTATGTAAACTTTAACTGAATGTTGTAATATTGTATGTTGATGCCTTTTGTAGACTTATATTACTTTTAATTTTTCTGTACGTTTTTTTCTGGAGCTTTTCTCCCAGGGCCTCTACTGAAAATGGACATGTATCCAGTTGGACTAGCCCGGTCAACAAATGTAATATAAATAAATAAATAAAAATATTTAATGGCTTTAATCCTCCATTATTTCCCAGATAAACAAAAATTTTATGCGGAACAGACCAAAAATAATTTATTTATTTATTTTTATTTTACATTTGTTAACTGGGGGTGTCTGACTGAGCTGAAAAGGCCCTTTTTCAGCAGAGGCCCGGGGAGAAAAGCTCCATAAAGAAAAATTACAGACACATTTAGTTATTTAGACATGATCAGTATACACACAAATTACAGGAGACATGTTTTTACAGTGGTATGCGGCACATAAATAGTTACAGTGGACAGAACAAACAAAAAAATATTGATTTTATAAATAAAGGTAATTAATAGATTTGTGGTGTACAGCTGAAATTTGGAACATAGGTAGAATACATACATAGTACACAGGTACAGTACATACATTGTAGATTAGCCAGTGTTTGTGAGTAAGAATGAAAACTATTATCAAGTGCTCTAGATTTTGTATGTATGTGTTATCTGCTTTCACTAGCCTGGGGAGCAATCATGGCACTGCCAACTTTCCTTGAGATGTTGCCTGATGAGGTCTTTAAAGGAGGCTTTGGGTGATGTGTTTTGAATGCTTGTAGAGACAGAGTTCCATTTTTTAGCCACTGAACTTCTATATAGTGCAACTCCAAAGCTATTGTAGCTGTTGGTGACTTCTAGTAGTAGTTTGCTTGATGATCTAAGAGGCCTTTTGGCTGAGTGATGTTGTACTAGGTTTTTGAGGGCAGGACACGTATTGGGGAGGTAATACATAGAATGACAGAGGCAGAGCTGATTGTGGGTTAGGAGGTTGGGCAGTTCAATCCAGTGGAGCTGTCTTAAAGCAGTACAGTGATGAGTTCTATATGAGCAATTTGCAGCAAAGTGGGCAATTCTGTTATAGCAGGCTTCCATTTTGCTTAGTTCAGTTTTGTTGAGATTAATCAGAATGGGAGATGCATAGAGTAGGGTGGATAGAAGTTGAGAGCGAGCAATGGCTGATCTTGTGTTGTTGGTAAGAAATGGTTTGATACGGTAGAGCAACCCCAGTTTGGCATGTACTTTTTTAATAGTTAAGTTGAGATGACTATCAAATTTTAGGTGGTAGTCTATGGCTATTCCCAATAGCTTAGCCTGTGCCACTGGAGCAATTGGAGTAGCATTAGTGGAGTAGATAGTGAATTGACTGTTTGTGTTTTTGTTAGTACTGGTTATAATCATAAGCTGAGTTTTCTTTGGATCGAGGATAAGTTGGGCTTTGGTAAGGTAGTTTTCAACGTCAGAGAATGCTAGTTGAGTTGTTTGCAGGAGGGTGAGAATGTTTTGTGCAGCACAGATTAAGGTAGTGTCATCTGCATACCTCTATTATAGATGCATGCTGTGTGGAGGTATGGAGATCATTTGTGAAGACTGTGAATAGTAGTGGTCCTAAGATAGAACCCTGTGGGACTCCTATAGTTATGGGCAGCTGAAGAGAGAGAGAATTTTCCCATTTCACAGCTTGGTACCTGTCAGTTAAGTAGCTTTGGAACCAGGTAAGAGTGGAATTTGACAGATGATATTGGTTTAGTTTGTTTAGCAGGATTTGGTGTGAGACTGTGTCAAATGCTTTGGACATATCCAAAAAAAGAGTTGACACTTGTAGGCCTTCATTTTCGAGACGGTTTACTGTGTCTGTGAAGCAGAGGAGGGCTGTAGTGGTACTATGGGCAGTTCTGAAACCATGCTGAGTAGGTAACAGGATGTTGCTGTCTAGGAGATAGTTTAGCATCTGGGTATGGATACATTTTTCTAGGATTTTGGCCAGTGGGGAGAGTAAAGCAATGGGTCTGTAGTTATTAAGTTCAGTGGAGGTCCCGCCTTTATGTATGGGTGTAACATACTATATTTTACAGAGTTTGGGGACATAGGTTTCAACAACTGATCTGTTTATGAGAGTGGAGACTGGGATAGCAATAGCATCTGCTGTGAGTTTCAAGAAACAGCTGGGGAGTAGGTCGGCTGCTGTTGATGAGGTTTTAGTTTGGAGAGCATGCTTTTGACTGAAGTGGTGGAAACTGTTTTGAGGGTAAAGCTTGTATTAGTGTTATTTGTGTTGGGGGGATAGTGAGGAAGAAACTGTCCTGTGATACTAAGGATAGCATTGAGTTCACAAAGTGGGAGCTGAATTGTGTTTCGATGGGAACTTTAGTGTCAGGGGTGGTTGGTTTGTAAAAATAAGAGACAAAAATCTGGACAGTTGAGAGTTCTGAGAGATTTTGTTTGAATTTCTTTTTGAATTTGGGTAGAGGCGGTTCCTCTGTGGTATAAATTAGACAAGTGTTACATTTGAGAAAGCTCTTTCACCTTCAGCTTTAGTAAACAAGGGATAATTGAAAGTAATAAGCAACTAGATTAGTGGATTGCAAAGACAAGTGGTAAGAAATAACATAACATTTATGTGTCAAAGGTGGACAGCAGTTGAGATACAATAGCTTGAATATGATGGCTTAAATATGAAGTTCAAAAATGACTGCAAATTTGGAGCTATCATATATTCCCTCATGACACAAACATCTTACAAACAAATGACTGGTGCCAAAGTCACAGACTAAAACTCAATGCCAATAAATACATTATAGTGCATTTTGGATAAACTGCCACCCAAGCTAAATACTCCACTGATAAGGCACCCCTAAGAGTTGACCTGGTTGTCAGGGATCTGAGAACTTATGTAGACAATAATCTAGCCTTTGACCAATATGTGCCCAAGGTAGTAATAAAATTATTCTATGTTGCCCATCTTATAAGTAAAGACATGGCATTCAGGTCTAAGGAAGTCATAATGCTACTTTATTTGGCCCTTATCAGACCCATCATTGAGTGCAATGCCCCCTTCAGCATGTACCTGCCCAAACATATGCAATGGTTAAAATGTCCAAAAAGGTTCCTTACCAGGATAATCCAGGGTATAAATACATTGTCTTATATAGCTTGCCTTAAAGCCTTATCTTTATACTCAGTCTCTTACAGGTTACCTAGAGGTGATCTATGCCTGGGGATCTATAATATGTCTGTGAAAACCCCTTTCAGTGAACGAATGTTCGCCAAACAATAACCAGTGAAATCTAACTCCCTTGAATAGCCATTCCAGTGAATTTTTTCCTAGGGGGAAAAATGCTTGGCCAACCTAAAACCAGATAAAATTTCAAATCCTTCAAAGTGGGGGGTTCATCCCCACACCCCCAATGTGGGGAGCTGTACTCCCCCACAACCCCCTAAGTAAATATACCAACTCCGAGATTGCACTACAGTGGGTAAAGGGGCAAATTCCAAATAATGACCAAGCATTTTATTTTCCTAGGAAAAAAATTTGCTGAAATGGCCATTCATGGGAGTTAGATTTCGCTGGTTATCATTCAGTGAAGAGCCATTCACTGAAACAGGTTTTTGTGGATGTAATATAGACCCATGCCTGGTATACAAGGCATGCTTGGATCTAGCTCTGATGGACCTTCTGCACATCTGCAAAATGAACAGCATCAGAAAAAATAGATTCAAGGATTTAAATTTTGCTTGTGACATAAATAAGACATGTTAGCAATCCCTGAGCTTTGGAACAGACTCCCTATTCATGTGAAGCAGAGTCTATTCTTGACACTATTTAGGTGTAACCTTGACCAATGGATGGGAAGTTGGAAATTTACCTCGGGACTGGCCCCATGTCTCTGAAAGACAGAGGCAGACAGTTATACCCAAACAAACATACACCCCACATAACCTCTAGAAACGTCCTAACTGACATAATCCCCTCTTAATAAATGTCCATGATACATAATTGGGTTGGATTGCAGAGCTAGGCTTATAAAGGCATTGGTGGTCATTAACCAGGTATATACCTATGAATCTAAGAACCTATGAAATGGTGTCTGAGTTATAGTCAAAAAGGACTGTTTACTGATGAGATTTGGTTCTTCATTTGCTCTACTTCAGAGTAGTAAAAAGTAAGATGGGAGATGAACAATCTGAACTCAGGTCAGGATGCAACTTAACTGAGTCAGTGTTTGCAGTGAGACAGATAGTGGAGAAGAAACAGGAGATGAGGACAATCCAGCTGAGCATTGCTAAACATGAAGAGAGCATATGACAAAGTCCAATGAAAGCTGCTTTGGGCAGTATTGTGATGGTCCAAAGTCACAGAAACACTGCTAGGATTAGTGTAGGCTATGTACAAGAACCCAATGACACAAGTACAAACTGTTCAGTCTCACAGAGAGGTTCCCAGTGAGAGTATGTGTGTGTGTGTGTGGGGGGGGGGGCATCAGTGTTCAGCCTTGAGTTAATTTCTGTTCATTCTGGTGATGGAGTTCACTAAGGGGTCAAATGGGGGAGATCAACACAGATGATGTATGTTGATGATGTGCCAATACAGGCAGAGACTTACCAGGAGCTTTAGCAAATGATAAGGGCCTGGAATGCAAAAGTGAAAGCACACAGGATGGGAGTGACTACAGCCAAGATAGTTATTGTGGCAGCAAATGGAAGAAATCAGAAGGAGCTGAAACTTAAGAAACAAAGAAAGAAAACAGCAGAACTGGGTAATCGCTTTGCATATTTGAGAAGTGCTGCAACCAACTAACACAAAGTATCAGGGATAGTCTATGACCAAAGAAACTGAAAAGCAAGTTGTACAAAACAGTGATGCAACCATTGCTTCGCTATGGCCTAGAAACATTAACAGTGAAAGAAAAGTAGGTCAGGAAGCTTGAGGTAATGGAGTTGATGTGCCAAAGATGGGCAGTAGGATGCACACTGTGAGATATTTGATGAAACAAGGACATCGGAGCAGAAGCCAAATTCATCCTGATTGCAGAAAAGGTCAGGGAGACCAATTATATTAGATCAGTCACATGTGCAGAAAATGATTCGATAAAGCAGAACTGAGGCAGGCTGAAAAAGGGTAAAAGGGTATGAGGACATACAAGCAAGAGACAGATGGATGGACTGCATGTGAGAAGACCTGGAACACTCAGGTATGACTGTTGAAGAAGCTGAGTGTCTCTGAATCAATAGAGGTGGTGAGAGTTGATGTAACTCCCTGGCCCCATGTAAAAAATTGGAAAAAGGGTTTGAGGATGATGATGATGACTGTGGAGTCTCTTTTAAGATCTTGATACGCAGAAAGGTGAGATGGGTTATTTGTGCTCTTCCAGTATTGCCAAGCATTTTCCCTCCTATTTTTAGCTGGTGTTTTAAGACAGAAAGTTAGACAGGGATGTCCCTGTCTTTGAGATAACACAAATGCTGTGGGGAATATTTTATTTGGATGTGATAAAGAATGTTTATGAAATCATCAGTGTTGAGACTGATGACATTAAGTTTCAACCCAAAGCCTAAAGTAGTCACAGAAGTATATATGCTTTGTTAGTAACGATTATACCTCCTTGAGGTGTATCTTGGGTAGCTTTAGGTCTATGAATGATGTCTAAGCGAAGAGTGGGCACTGACCGTGGAGAACGATATGGAGAACGAATATACCTCCTTGAGGTGCAGCTTGGGTAGCCTTAGGTCTTGAATGATGTCAAAGTGAAGAGTGCGCACTGACCATGGAGAACGAATATACCTCCTTGAGGTGTATCTTGAGTAGCCTTAGGTCTTGAATGATGTCTAAGCGAAGCGTGGGCACTGACCACGGAAAGCATTAGGATGAATCACTACTATACCTATGCAGCTGTGAAGGACATTAGCGATAATGGTGTCTAAAGGAGTATGATTTCTGAAGCGTGTCTGGTATCTAGTTGGATTAGTAATAATTTCTGATAAATTGAACACGGCAAACCTTCTGTTTATGGAAACTATAGGCCAGTTTAGGTTAAAGCCACCAAGCAAATCCAATTTGTTCATTATAGGGAAGGCAGCACATAATAAATGCAGGAGGGAATAATATTTCTGAATGACAATGGAGGGGAAATGTAAACCATAGCAGTAAATAGCTTTGTTTTATCGCAAATGATGATTTAGTTTAATTTCTAAGCATCACGTTTTGGGCTGAATGCAATTCGCTGAACAGAAGTTACTACAAACAAGATTATTAACAGTTAAAATAAATAACTTGAGTTAATTATTTATGAAAATACAATATTATTGAATATTTCAATTTTTTAGAAATAATTTTTATTAAATTTAGTTTCTCAAATACAATAAATAATCAGACTATGTCACAAAAATAAAAAAAGATGTTGAATACAACTCCTGAATACAGTCATAATTTACATATGTTTTACTCCTATTACTGTAAAAATTTGTCAGAAGAATGTCTTGTTTTAGTGGTCATCTGATATGTGCGAACAAATTTCTGTTTGAACAAATTTCTGTTGGTTAACCTTGGGTGCAGTAGACAGCAGACAGCTATACACTGGAACTCATTACGTTACACTGTGATTCCCTCCCATTGGATATGTTACAATGTAACTATTCAGTGTCAGCAAAGATGTTTGACTATCCAATAGCACATTACAGTGTTTTTGAAGTCATATGAATTCAGAAAGCTTAGCCACTTGGGGTAAGCAATTTTGCATGACAAGTGGTGACAGTGAGGTCTGTGTGATTCAGAGATGCACATATCACTAGCAGTGACTACCAAGAAAAGCATCTTACAAGATATGCTAACGGCTATATAAGCAGATGTGAATAAACATCACCATTAAAACGAGG